>NC_080170.1:117360714-117721339 GCF_950295315.1 Erinaceus europaeus
GACGCTGAGCATAAATATTTCCCCAATATAGATGCATTTTAGAATGATATCTTAATAGTTTAGAAGTCAGAAAGAATCACAGGAGAAAGTACTTTATGATATAAACAATATAAGTCTAGAGAATGAATAAAAATAGTTTGATTAGGGTAAGAACTGGATTAATAATATTTGGTTTGAGGTCTGAGAAAATAGCTCACTTGTATAATGTGGTGTTTTGCTAGTTGCATGACCCAGGTTCAAGTCTGACACCCAATGTATTGAAAGAAATTTCAGTGATATTTTTGGTTTGTTCTCTTTTATTTTTAACTCTCACTTTCTTGTTGCTTTGCCATCTCTGTTTGTATTTTATAAAGAAGAAGAAGAAGGAGGAGGAGGAGAAGGAGGAGGAGGAGGAGAAGAAGAAGATTATTCAGTTAGAATATAATTGAACTTAAAAATGATGAGATTATTTTTTTAGGGCTGGATAAACAGCATAATGGTTATATAAAAAGACTTACCTGCCTGTGGCTCTAAGGGTCTAAGGGTCCAGGTCCAATCCCCAGCACTGCTACAAGCCTGAACTGAGCAGTGCTCTGGAGTCTCTCTCTCTCTCTTTCTCTCTTTCTCTGCATATATCTCTCTTTATCTCTCTCACTCGTTAAAATAAAAAAAATATTTTTAAATGATGAGATGATTATCATCTGTGACCAAATAAATTGAACTTGATATGATTAGGTGAAAGGTAAAAGAAGTAGAAAGATGAAGGATAGAAATTGGATAATTATGCTCACTTGTGGAATTGTTAGGACTCAGGACTTTTGCTTTGCCTCCGTAAAAATACAACCAAAACCTGCACAAAGGAAGGTAGAGGGTTGGATATTAAGTACAAAAACAGCTGAAATCATCATCCACCAAATTGATGTAACTTAAAACCAAATACTAGGGAGGCCTGGCACTGTCGCACACAGTACAAAGGGCAAGAACCTGCTCAAAGATCTTGGTTTGAGACCCTGGCTCCTTTCTGCAAGGGGGTCGCTTCACAAGTAGTGAAGCAGGTCTGCAGGTGTCTACATCATCTCACTCTCTCTCTCTCTCTCCCTCTCTATCTTCCCCTCCTCTCTCAATTTCTCCTTGTTCTATCCAAAATACTATTATATATATATATATAATATGCAGTGGATTCATTGTGCAGGCACCGAGCCCCAATGATAACCCTAGAGAAAAAGGGAAAAAAATAATTAAAAATAGACATACCATCAGTAGAGAGATGTTCGTTATTTTTTAAATGTCTTTGAAAAAAGTGCTCATTTTGGGGGTTGAGCGGTAGCCCAGTGTGTTAAGCGCACATAGTGAGAAGCACAACGACCTGCATAAGGATCCCTGTTCACCTGCATAAGGATCTCTGTACCAGTCCCTGGCTCCTCACCTGCAGGGGGTCACCTCACAAGCTGTGAAACAGGTCTGCAGGTATGTATCTTTCTCTCCCCCTCTTTGTCTTCCCCTCTTCTCTCAATTTCTCTCTGTTATATCCAACAATGACAGTAATAACCACAATAACAAAATAACAAGGGCAACAAAAGGGGAAAAAAATAAAAGAAAAAGTGCTCATCACATATTACTGGGAATACACCAGTCAAATCAATAATGAGGTATCTCTTCACATCAGAGAGAATGTCCTGTATCAAAAAGACTAAAAACAATTGCTGGAAAGTATATCAAGGTCAAGGAACTTCCAGGACAAAGACGGTATCTCACCTGATAGAGGAATTTCTTTGCCTTCCTTGTTACCCACATTTAAGCCCATTCCCACTGCATCAGGCTAAAACTTGATACTATGTTATCTCTCTCTCTCTTTCTCTCTCTTTTATCAAACCTGAACAGTGAAGCCAGGCAATGACAAAATATTCAAAAATAAATAAACACATAAATAAATAAAGAGAAAAGGTACATCCTTATGCTATTAGTGGGAATGCAAATTTGTGTAGACCCTATGGAAACGGACACAATTTTTGATAATGTATTTTGAGTGCTAAGTAACAAAATTTAAAAAAAAATGGTCCCTCCTGTAATCGCTAATGAGATAACCATGTAGTGAACAGAAATTGCTGCAAACAGGTGCAGAAATGACTCTTAACTCAATTCACTGAGAAGCTGGCTACATTTATTCTTGGAAATCAAACCAGGAATTCATTTGCTGGATACATGATCAGCAGCTCCCGGGCAGTAGAAGCCCAGGACTTAAACTCCTGGGTTGAAATGCACAGTGCGCATCTTTAGAAGTATGCAGGAGGAACCTGGCAGACTAAAAGCAACTAGCTATAGACTTGACAAATACCGGCTTGTTTCCAGTTAACTTGTGCAGAGAAGTTATAACTTGCTGATAACTAGGAGACTCTGGTTCGTGATATAATAATTCATTGTTGAAACAATGAATAGGTGAAACCTATATTCTGAGAAATTAGGTCCTTGAGTAAGATATCAGTTTAAGGATCAAGATATGGTACAATAGCGTACTGAACTGGCGTGGATGAGGTAGAAAGTTCAGTTCTAGGTATTGCACATAACAGAGTGATGTTCAGATTCTCTCTCATATATATAAATTTCATATCAAAAGTTATGCATCTTTGTTATGCATAATAATAATAATATTGTCCCCACTTTTGATTGTTAGTGTGCGTGTGTGCGCGCACTTTGAACTATTGTAGTCTGTTACAGACTATCAATTTTTAACTTATTTTTAGAAGCTGAGGTTTTCTTTTCTTTTTCTTTCTTTCTTTCTTTTTTTTGCCTCCAGGGTTTTTTCTGGGGCTTGGTGCCTGCACTACAAACCCACTGCTCCTGTAGTCATTTGTCCATTTCTTTGGATAGGACAGAGAGAAATTGAGTGAAGAGCAGAAGACAGAAAGGGAGAGGGAAAGGTAGACACTGCCAGACCTGCTTCACTACTTGCATTTTTCCCAACATTTTTCATTGCGTCTTCATATTTTTCCTCTAATTCTATAAGCAGCATTGCTGTATCCTAAGAGTGGTAGAAGAGAAGGAGGAATAAATTGTGGAAGAGGAAGAGCCAGAAAAGAGGAAATCAGACTGAATTTGTACAGGTGCGGGAAGCAATATTGTTTTACTCAACGACACTCTAATCTTGTAAAATTCCACAAATCTCTTCAACTTCCACCTCAGGAGCATAGCCTGTTGGAGTTGCTGAACTTTTGTGAGGTATTTTATATATCCTATGCCATTGCCTTAGTAGTAAAGTAATAATAAGAAAAAAAAAACATGAAGAGATATCTGGTAAGTACTTATAAATCTGTTTCCCAAGTCTCTACAAGTCTGAATTCCACTTGCAGATGTCAGGGATGTTTAAGTATTATATAAATTAAACTATAAGAAGGATGTTTGAACATTGTTAATTAGGTACAAACTATTTGTCTCTAGAAATTATGATATCTGTATTGGTGTCTTCTTTTAACACATATATATGTATATATATATATACATATATATATGTACATATATGGTAGAAATGAAAGTTATTCAGTTATACTTCAACATACAATTGACACAGACATTTGCAGTGTGATTAAAGGCTTCTGTTTTGCAGTTCATTTCACTTTGTAAGTTTGGAAAGAACCCAGGTGCAACTTCACACTTGCTGGGCCTTGTTACTTTATCTCAAAGTCTGCTGCCTGCCTCTTTGCACAAAAAAAAGATAATTTAAGCAGTTGGAAAACAGTAATTGTGGTATAGGGATTTGGCCAATTAGTGTATATATATATATATATATATATATATATATATATGGATCGTTTTCTATTACTAGCTAAAGCTCACAGGTGCGCTTTTCTGCAAGCACACAATGGTCTTCTATTTTAATAGCCTTTACATGCTTGTTTCATCATATAAATCATAACTTGTTCCTACATTCTCCCTCCACTTCTCTGATATTTTATCTATTTAGAAAGCCAAGGTCTGCGTATTTTGTGTGATTGAGTCTTAAAATATCTTGATAAGTTTTTTAATTTTTTTATTTTCTTTATTTATTTATTGGATAGAGACAGCCAGAAATTGAGAGGGAAGGGGGTGGTAGAGAAGGGAGAGAGACAGAGAGACACCTGCAGACCTGCTTCACCGCTTGCAAAGCTTGCCCCCTGTAGATGGGGGCGAAGGCTGGAATCCGGGTCCTTGCTGTTGTAACGTGCCTAACCAGGTGCGCCACCACCTGGCCCCAAAATATCTTGATATTTTCAATGTGAGAAAGACTATACCTGGATACCATAGGTGTCTAGGGAACTCCTGACTAAATTGGAGGAGTTACAAATACAATTAAAATCAGGCTATAGTGTCCGCTCTAAAGGAATCTCAGTGTCCAAAATTTCATGAATGGAAACTGATAACACAGAATCTTAGTTGGATATTGGGTTTTGCTTACTTTCTTTCTTCCTTCCATTTTATTTTAGTTTGTTGATGTTTGGTTTTGACATCAAGGTTATTAAACACTCTGTGTTTAACTGCGCGAGAAACCCACTGCTTTTTGTAGCCATATTTTGTCACTTCCTTCACCATTTCCTCCTTCTTTCCATCCTCCCTCCCTCCCTTCCTTTTTTTTTTTCTCTGATTTGGTGGAACAGAGAGAAATTGGGAGGGGATGGAGAGATAGGGAAAGATATATACATGCAAAAGATACATACAAAACCGCCTCCCCTCTCCAGAAGCTTCCCAGATGCTGGACTGAACACTGGTACTTGCACTTGGTAACTTCTATATTCCAGTAGATTCATGACCCCCAACTAAATGAATCTTGGTTGCTATGAATTGAAAAATATCAACACAGTTTGATCAGAACATGAAGAGTTTATTGAAATAAAATGATTTGAATTTCCATCTACTTTGGAAGATCATGCAACATCACTAATGATTTCAACAATTCTACTGTAGTTAGTCCTCCATTCTGCAGTTTGACAATTAAGCTCCCAACCAGTGGTGATGGTTGGAGTGGTAAACAGTTGACAATGACCAGGGAGTCAATGATGTAGGACTTTCTAATAGAGGGAGTTAAGACAATGGATAATTTAAGTAGATGATTTATAATTCTCAAATGTATTTGCTCTTAACAGTAAATTAGTTAGCATAAGTCAGATCTACAGAGTGGCCTGTAATAAGATGAATCGAAACCGCAGGAAGGAAAGTAAGTGGGGTAGTAGAATCTGGATCCATAGCTCAGGGACGGGAAGCCACAGGCACCATAACCCAGGGGTCTAAAGCCACGAGATCCATAGCCCAGGGAGTAGCCACTTCTGGATCCATAGCCCAGAGAACAGCTGCTACTGGAACCACAGCCCAGAGACCCAGTGTAAGTTGGCCAGCGAGGACTGAAGAGTGTGGAAGTTATTGGGCGGTAGCAGGTGTTCTGGCAGGGACTGGACATCACACAGGAAGTCTGGCACCTGATGGGTTTGCAGCAAGTCTCCTGGCAGCCCAAGTAGAGAGAGGAGCCCAGCTGGCAGGTTCTGGGAGAGCAGAGGTCAGTGCTGCAGACCAAGTTGCTGGGGTAGGAAGAGCCACAGGAAGAGACTGGGTACCGCAGGCCACTCCCAAGGGAGCTGGAGGAGAAGCTTCTGGAGCAGCAGTTGCTGGACATGACGGCAGATGATGTGAGCTCAGGTGAGTTACAGAGAGGAGGTTCTGCGTTTTAGTGTTCTCCTTCTGAGCAGGCGCATATATATACTGTCAGCCATAGAGGTGGTCATCTACAGGATCATCCTTTACATATTTGTGCTCCCTCATTTACATATGTGTAACTCAGTAATCTTTTTAATTACTGTCAGATTGTTTTTCACACTTTATATTTATGGGTACTGCATTCATTTTATAGCTAAAGCTAAAGAACTACTCCTATGTCTGAAATGCTATGACTGTTTCAGACAAATGCTTAACTCATCCGAATTAGGAAATCCTTTCTTAAACTTGTCCTCACGTTGATGTATCTAGAAATGATAGGCAAATACTGTTCCCAAAAGATGGAAAGTAAGATAAAATGACTATACTTCTGGGACAGGATGGTATAACACCTGGTTGAGCACATATGTTTCAAAGCTCAAGGACAGGAGTTTAAAAGCCTCCAGTCCCCACTGCAGGGAGAAAGCTTCACAAGTGGTGAAGCAGTGCTGCAGGTATGTCTCTGCCTCTCTCTTCTTCTTCTTCTCCTTCACCTTCACCTTCTCCTTCACCTTCTCCTTCTCCTTCTCCTTCTCCTTCTCCTTCTCCTTCTATTTCTCATTCTTTTTCTTCTTCTTCTGCCTCTCAATTTCTGCTATCATTATCCAATAAATAAATTTAAAGAAGATTATAAAAATATTACAAAAATAAAGTTGAGAAAAAGAAAAACCATGACTATATTTCTTTGCTCATTGATCAGAAGTTTATCTTTTTTTCCCCAATGGGGAAACTATTTTAAAGTTTCCACCTTACTAGTCTTCATGCTTTTTTTTTATATTCTAGTCATTGCATTCTCTCAGACAGTGTGTGTCTGATTCAATGAATAGAAAATAAGCTAAGCAAATTGTATATCATCAAAATAAGCTAAATAAATTGTACAATGTATGTGTCTAGAATCAGAGAAGCCAGATTATTATTTGGTGATGGTGATAATGAAGAATAGAACCAAGGTGATGCAGCAAATGGAGACCAGCTGGAACCTTTATCAACAGAATCTCAGATCCACACCGTATTGATTGAGATGAGAAAAGAGAACAACTGGGATTTAGATTCAGGGTATATGGAATAAGATCTTGAGCCTTAACAGACTGTCACTCCTGTATGTGACAACTCTGCAAATTTGACTATCAGATCCTTAGTTATAGGGGATTTCATTAACCAAGGGTCCTGCATGCTCTGAACCCAAATTTAGCATTTCACTGGGACAGAAGCCCTTGGTTTTCCATGTGTTGCTCCAAGACCATGACCCAGCACAGCAGAACTGTTAGGGTGGCTCATTTCTGGAACAGAAGGGACACATCTGACACAAGAGGACTGAGCATTCTGCAGGGTTCCTGAGGAATTATCTTCACCCTGTGTGTCTGCCCTTGATTTTAATTCTGCTGGAACTGACTTTGTATCTGGAAGTTCTCTGAACATTCTCTATCCCCCCTTCTCCAACTCTGTTTTCTCACAGATTGTTCTCACATAAAGCTACTGTATATTTAACTCTTTCCTGATGTCTGCTTCTTGAATGAACTAGTAAAATACACTATTTTGTAAAGCTGTGTGTGACTTTCAACACCACAACCATAACCTCCCAATAAAAATTTTTAAAAAGACCACAGATGTGGCTCAGTAGTATAAAACGTGGGTAAGAGGCTGATTTTATTCTATGATATCACATTAAATAATAATAATAATGAGGGGCCCTGGTGGTGGCACACATAATACTAAGCTCAAGAACCTGCACAGGGATCTTGGTTCAAGCCCCACACTCCCTACCTGCAGGTGGGACGCTTCACAGAGAAGCAAGTCTGCAGGTGTCTATCTTTCTCTCTCCCTCTCTATCTCTACCCTTAATTTCTTTCAGTTCTATCCAAAAAAAGAGAGAGAGAGGAGTTGGATTCAAGAAGCAATGGCTTTGTAGTGCTGACACTAAGCTCCAGCAATAACCCTGGAGACAAATAAATATATAAATCAGTAATAAGTAAATTAAAGAATTAAAGAATGGATATTGTAAGGTTAATTTTTTCCTGCGATGTTCCATACCTTTCAGTTAGCTATAATTTATTAGTCTTTAACATTTGTCTTTTATAGTTTATAATTGCATTCATAATGTATAGTGATTAAGAAGAATTTTTATGTAAGCGTTGACTTTGGTGGACTTAGCTTCTGACCTCCATGATTCATAAAAGCAAAATCCACAGCGTGTTAGTGACATGTTTCCTGGGAATGTGGTAGAGAGTAGGGGCAGGTGTTCACTTTTCCTGAGACTCTGTCAGAAACTCACCACCCATAATAATACCATTTTACTCATAGCTTAATGATAATGCTACACAGTAGGAAAGACTAGAATTCAGCTGATAGACAACTCAAAGTCATACCTGTTAGGTGGAAAATCTCAATCTTAACTCTAAATGGATTGGCTAGAAATAGTGGAAGGTTATGATACACACATCAAACAATATGAATGAAGCTCAGGGATTCTTTTAGTTGAAGATTAAGGAGTTTAAAAATCCTTAAGTTTATGATCATTTAGCCTCTATGAAGGTTGAGAGACTCAGAAGCAAAAGATAAGAACACCTCTTCTCAAAGAAAAGGATGGGAAAAGCAATTAATTGGTGACCAAGTCACTGGATTCCCCAATGTGACACCACAAACTTCTATTCCCAATGTCACTCATAAATCTTATGTTCAAGGTTTATTTTTATTTTTACAGCTGTATTGAAGTAAAGAGAATATAATGGTTGTGTTTATTTCAAGAGTAGTTATATTTTGATATACATTGTAAGATGACTGTAGGAACCAAAGGAATTGGCATACACAATGCTATGAAATAATATATTAAAGCAAGCAACTTAACGTGTTCTGTGTGAATGAATTACCATTTTACATCTATTTTTTTATGTGTGTGATAGGGGACTGATTCCTCCTAGCAAGTTTCAAATAGACAAACTATGTTTCTAGCTATAGACAGAAGACTGTGTAGCAGGATCTTCACAATGTATTCATATTAACTCATTGAAATTTTGTGTCCTTTAACTGATAGCAAATTTACATTAAAGAGCTGAATCTATATACAAAATGTGAGGGAAGAATAGTGTTCTCAGATTGTGTTAGGATATTTAAACTACTTTCTGAGATACAGCACAAGAAAAAATAAATTTCTGGTCTCCAGTAATAATAACAACAACAACAATAATAATAATGGATTCAGCAAGGAGCTATCTGAATTGAGCACATTTTTTTTTTTCAAAGTCTTCTTCCATCTAGCAGGTCTCTATTATGTTTACTATAATTTTTCTCAGAAAAATTGGTATTTTGGACATAATTTCTGTAGCTTTACTCCTGTTTTGACTGAAGACAATATAAACATTATTGCCACCCACTACGGCTGCACTGTGTCAGGAATGCAACTGAGCAGGCTGTGTCTTAACATTTTGTCAATGAAGTTAGCAAGCAACTTGTTGTATTCTAAATATAGGATAAGCCTATCCAAAATGGTCAGCTCTGAATCTACAGTTGAAAAGAGGTAAACAATACTACAACAAAACCAAAAGGAAACACAAATTTAAACACAAAAGATACAAGAAAGAAAAATGAGGAGGCCAGAAAGAACTGATGGAGGCAGAGATGAGAAGTGGAGAAGGAAAAGAGAGAGAGAGAGAGGAAATATGGAGTGGGAACCAAAAAAAGACATCCATCGTCCCTCAGAGGAAAAGAAAACTGGAGGATGAGGTGGGTAGCTCTCATATTTAAGCTGAAAAATGTAAAGTAGTGGCTGGTTCTTTAAGTGCCAGAATGTCATTGAAAATCCCTGCACTGGGAAGGACTTGGACCTAGCACGCCTGTTTAGTGTACATATTCCAGTGCTCAAGGGCTCAGGTACAAGCCCCCTGTCCTCTCCTGCAGGAGGGAAGGTTTGTGAGCAATGGAGTAGTACTGCAGGTTCCTCTCTCTCTCTCTCTCTCTCTCTCTCTCTCTCTCTTTCTCAGTGTGTGTGTCAGTCTCTTTCTCCAGCACTCTTTATATGTTTATCTCTATCTCTGTAAGAAAAATTTTTAAAAAAGCCTACCTGAATTGGCAAGATAATAACGCTGGTGTCAAAACAAGTAAACAAGCCTATGCACTGGGAGAAATGAGAAATAGTTTCAGAAAGCCCAGAATATTTTATGTAAGATCCACCATTGTGAATATTTACATATGCAGGTGAGAAAGAAGAAAACATATCAAAATTCATAACATATGCTAATTTGCTAATTTTTGATTACAAGGAAATTGGGAGGACATAAATTATACTTAAGTGCATAATAGAAAAAAACAAGGTAATTCTCTTTTTTTAACAGTGTAATTCTCTTTTTAAAAGATATTTTTAAAAAATATTTTTTAATGAGAGAGATAAGAAGAATTGAACTTGGAAATTGAACTTGGGCCCTCAGACCCTCAGGTATGAAAGTCTTGCAGAACCATTATGCCATCTGCCCAGCCCTACACTGTGATTCTTTAACCTTCAGTGTACTCTATTTTTCAGTTGTTTCCTCTCCTCATTAGACTAATGTTTCTTTTCTTTTTTTTAAAACATTTTTATTTATTTTCCTTTTTATTGTCCTTGTTGCAGTTATTAATGTCGTCATTGTTAGATAGGACAGAGAGAAATGGAGAGAGGAGGGGAAGACAGAGAGGGGGAGAGAAAGATAGACACTTGCAGACCTGCTTCACCGCCTGTGAAGCGACTGCCCTGCAGGTGGGGAACTGGGGGGTGGAACCAGGATCCTTACGCCGGTCCTTACGTGCGCTTAACCACTGCGCTACTGCCCGACTCCGATAGACTAATGTTTCTTAAGGAGACCTCAAGATGAGCCCAATTTGATCCCCCCCCTGCTTTTTTTTTTTTATCTTCATGTTCAATTCACTCATTTACTGTGATAAAGTGCAACTATTTTAGCATTGTATTTCAATACATCATGCATTTTATGATCACAGATACACTGAATAATAGATGTATTTGCCACACTGCACCCACAGCCAAAGGACTAGAGCCATTCGTGCAATCAATTCCACCCCTTACACAATCCTGCTACCTCCTTCCTCCTTTATGGTGGCTGTATCTTTTTGTCCCCCTCCACAGTCTTAAGAGTTATCTTTACTACTTACATTAAAATACATGGCACGTGTTTTTCTCAATTCTTAGATATCTCTGTCTCAGAGTTTTCGTTCTCTCCCTTTCAGACTCACTTCACTGGACAAAAAATCACACTGTGCAGCTGTAGCCCTTGATCTATAAGCCTTCTTTAGCTGCTGAAAAGATACCACTCCTGATAATTTTTGGAGCGTGGGAATAAATGGTGGCACAGTGGGTCATTCTCCTTGTGAAGACTACCCCATCGAGGTGGAAGCTGCCATTTGTCCACTGGGCCAGACTCAATATTGCAACAGAACCCCAAGTTTCTGTTAATTTTCATGTTATAATAAATGTTAGCATATTCTCCACTCTTAGGAGGTAAAAAACACCTGCCAGCAGACCCAGATGTGGACACACAGGAAGTAAATCCAAACACCATGAGCCAGAAGATATCCTTTCCCAATGGTGACACTTTCTTGGTTTTGATGAAACGTGCATTCGTGAGAAACAGTCATAGCGTTTGTAGCATAGAAGCAGTTCATTGGTTTTGTTGGTAACAACAAAATTATAGCACCCATGGAGAAAATATGTAGAAAACTATTCAAATGTAACTAATTATAGAGATTGTTAAGTTACACAATGTAAAAGAAGAATTCCCATCTAGGAGACATGTCCTCATAGGAAACCACACCCATGGCTGAAAGTATATAAGCACTACTGTTCCAGAGTGACGTTTAGGTTCAGAATCTCCTCTCTGTAACTCAACTGAGCTCACATCTGCTGCCGACATGTCCAGCAACTGCTGCTCCAGAAGCTTCTCCTCCAGCTCCCTTGGGAGTGGCCTGCGGTACCCAGTCTCCAGCAACTTGGTCTACAGCACTGACCTCTGCTCTCCCAGAACCTGCCAGCTGGGCTCCTCTCTCTACTCGGGCTGCCAGGAGACTTGCTGCAAACCCATCAGGTGCCAGACTTCCTGTGTGATGTCCAGTCCCTGCCAAACCTCTTACAACCTCCCAAGATCCTTCATCTGCACTAGTCCCTGCTGGCCAACTTACACTGGGTCTCTGGGCTGTGGTTCCAGTAGCAGCTGTTCTCTGGGCTATGGATCCAGAAGTTACTACCCACTGGGCTGTGGATCTCGTAGCTTTAGGGCCCTGGGTTATGGTGTTTGTGGCTTGCCGTCCCTGAGCTATGGATCCAGATTTTGCTACCCTACCTGCTTTGCCTCCAGGAGTTGCCAATCTTCCTGTTATAGGCCAATCTTTGGATCAGGCTTTTATCAATATACTTATTAAGTGTTAAAATCCTTCAAAGTCTACTCATACATCCACACTTTTAATTCTCACCACTTCCCATTATTCTCTTATTGATTGTTATCTATCTGCTATGTCAGTAACTTTTGAAAGACTCTAAAATTAATGTGTAACTACATCAAATTACAATATATATCTCCTACTGGTCAAATATACGTTGTTGGATGTTCAGTGAAGTACATTTGAAAATAAAAATTTCAATCTGATAAATTTGTGTAATTTAACACCCAGGTATGTCGTTCAGTTTATTATTATTACTATTTCTTGAGTATAGGGTTTTAATGGAATCAGGAGACTTAAATGAAGATCATAGAACTCTAAGACTGGGTTTGGGGACATCTAATTAGATACATATTCAGAAAATTTCTGTTTATATTTGTTACATTTCTTATCAAGAATAATTAGTTTCCTTTTTTTTTCTCAATGTCAGTGTGACTTGTCTGAGAATAGGAAGCATGCATTTCTGCTGAGAAGTAGAAGTGAAAACAAAACATAAAGTAATTTATAATTTAAGTTATAGATACAGACAGGAGATTAACTAAAATCCTAGAATTTAACTGTAGAGTTTCAAATAAGCACTGTGTCTGCTAGGCACCAATAAAGAGGAGATGAAAAGTTTGCCTATGTGTTGAAGACTATACTGTAACCCAATCACCATCCCTGATAATTTTTTTTTTAAGATTAATATTAAGAAGGTCCCATTACAAGCAGTTTGCTTTTGTCCACTGGCACAAGTATTGGGATGCCTGCCCATCTGCCTTCCATGGGTGAGACATTTTTGGGACTGAACGTAAATTTTTTGCAAGAAGAATCATAGTAATGGTGAATGGAGAAGAACTAGGTTTAGGAAGGAGAAGATAACCAGGCAAAGCTTCTCCAAGGATCAACCTGAATCAAGCTTTGAATCACACACCTGAGTAGTGCAGTGCATTCATGCATACTCATTAGTCTTATCCTGTATTTCTTCCGTTACTCAAAGATGGACTGATATCAAGAACATGATTGAGTCGGGTAGTCAGGCGGTAGCACAGGGGGTTAAGTGCAGTTGGCACAAAGTGCAAGGACCGAGGTAAGGATCCCAGTTTGAGCCCCAGCTCCCCACCTGTAGAGGAGTCACTTCACAAGTGGTGAAGCAAGTCTGCAGTTATCTATCTTTCTGTCCCTCTTTCTGTTTTGCCCTCCTCTCTCCATTTCTCTCTGCCTATCAAACAACGACAACAACAATAGAACAACAAGGCCAACAAGAGAGAATAAGTAAATGAACAAATATTTTTTTAAAAGAACATGATTGAGACACTATGTTTGGCACAGATCACAGGGGACAAGTATGAAAGATGGTGAAAAACATCAGAGACAAATCCCCAAAGGGGAATATTGTAGTTGATCTTGTGATGGGTAGTGAAGGCTTAAATCATTAGGACTTTTAAGGAACATATAGAATGTTTTCTGAATGTGTCCATGCAGATTCTGAGGAGTGTGAGAAGCATTTATCTATCAGCTTCTGTCTCCTCTAGATTGAATACTGTCCTAGATGTGCATTTTTCTCATATGAACTTCTGTAATGGATAATTCATGATGATAGATCCCCACCCCCCTTTTTCCCTACCTGATATATATGAAGGATTGAACTATGTTATACAAAGTTGTAAGATTTCAGGAGTATTTTATACCCATACATAGAGCATGAGAGCGTAGGGCCTACTTTTTTAGATCCCTTTACTTGGAAAATATTTATTTACAAGATCATTGCCGATATCACAGGGGTAGAATTTCATATCTCCCCGTGAAAACTATCAGCACACAACACCCTCCACCAAATTGTTGACTTCCTCCACTATAAGACACTGAGCACCTAGCTGTGATTGTGACATCTAACAAGCCCACATAGAGAGTGACAGATATGGGTCTGCATGAAGTGAGATGCTCTCTGTGCAAAAGGAGTTGAAATCTATGTAGAGCTGTTCTCAGCAGCTATGTCTGGGCTCAGAGGTGAGATGATGAGGAGGCAAAGCCCTCAGCCACAGTTCTTTCATTTGGGGCTCAAACATCCCCATGAAAAAGCCAAATGTTATGGACTGGAAAACTAGCTCACCTGGATAAGGAGCCTTCTGTGCTGGATATGTAACCCAGGTCTGACTTGGACCCCATCACATTGGAGGCTGTTTGGTGCTGAAGTGTCTTTGCTACTACTCTGTCTGTCTTTCTGTCTGAAATCTCTCTATATCTGAAAATGTTGGCTCAGAAAAGTGAAGTCATGAGAAGAAAGAGTGAAAGAGGGGTCTGGGTTCAAGATCTCTGTTCCCCTTGCAGGGGGAAAGCTTTGCAAATGGCGAAGTAGTGCGTCTCTCTGTCTCTCTCCCTACCCACTCTTTCCTTCTCAATTTCTGGGTGTTTCTATCCAATAAATAAATAACAGTAATACTCTGTTGTTGTGCACAGGCTGCAGAGATGAGAGAGAGGGGATCCGGAGTGAAGAGGAAACACAAATCTTTATTTGCACTGGCACCTCAGAGTTGGGTGCTAGAGAGGCAGGTTGGGCCACATGGAGGTAGCGAAAATGGCCGCCTCACGCAGTAACCTTTCCTGCGTCTGAACACCGGAGTGAAGCGGCGGCAAGAGAACGAGGTGCGGAAGAAGAAGGGCTTTTATAGGAGCAGCTTTCGCGAGAATGGGAAGGGGGAGGAGTAACCATAGCACTCCAGGATAGGATAATAACTCTCGTGAGAATGGGAGGGGGGAGGAGTAACCAAAGCACTCCAAATATCGCGGGGAAATAGACAATGCCCTGAGGGCACAACATGGCTGAACAGGCACTCTGAGAATGTCCCAACTCTCGAAGGAACTAGAAGTAGCCTGAGGGGACAACATGGCAGATGTGACTGCATCGGCACAATTTTCCAGCAATACTCTCCATATATATATACATATATATATATATGACTGAACTATTTTACACAAAACAGTAAGATTTTTAAAAAGAATAAGTGAAAAAGGAAGGAAGGGAATGGAGAAGAAATAGAGGGAGGAGAGGTAAATTAATAGGAAGAGAAAGAAATGGAGACTAACATTATACATAACACAGGTTATGACATATCTTTGCAGATATAAGAGAATTACAGGGAGTCAGTCGGTAGCGCAGTGGGTTAAGCGTACGTGGCGCAAAGGGCAAGAACCGGAGTAAGGATCCCGGTTTGAGCCCCCAGCTCCCCACCTGCAGGGGAATCGCTTCACAAGCGGTAAAGCAGGTCTGCAGGTGTCTATCTTTCTCTCCCCCTCTCTGTCTTTCCCTCCTCTCTCTATTTCTCTCTGTCCTATCCAACAACAATGACATCAATAATAACTACAACAATCAAACAAGGCCAACAAAAGGAAATAAATAATAAAAGTAAATATTAAAAAAGAGAATTACATAAGAGATATAAGATAATTAAATTTGTGTTTATGTCTATATATGCAAGTTTGTATTTAATCAATGGTTTCTAGCTATTGTTTGTTCCAGAGAAATAACTTAATTAGCTCTGACTTCAGTTCCAAATCGACCTAGTTTCTCTAGCCTCATAAAATTTTTGCAATAAAGAGCTAAAATAAAAATAAATTGGGTGTTCAGTGGAAGAGTGTGACATTTTAAGAATGCTAGATTTAAATATGATGCCTAATAATAGAGAAGTATTTGATTACTTCAAAAAATAGTTATTTCTAGAAATTCTATTAGTTATGACAAATCTCATATTATTTAGCTTAATTATAATTATAAGTGTCACTTCATGATGCTCACTTCTGTAATCCTTAACACTAGAAAATGTTTGAGAAAATGCCCCTTCCACATACATTCATCTGCCAGTACACAGTTTCAGCACAAGCTATCAAAAAAGTAGAAAGTTGGCTTCTTGGTAAAAATTAAAATGATGCACAAGAAAAGAAAGAATTTTGGGATAGCAAAATAGTTTCTTGCCTCCTTTACAAATTTACCAGCAAATACATTTTCCCATGCATAGACACTTTTCTCTGAAAATAAAGATGTTGAATCTCCCAAACCATTGTTGATGTGACACCCATCTGTAATGTGAATCCCCAGAGCAGTGAGCTGGATTGAAAGAAAGGAAAGGAAATCGGGTTCTCTAACAAAGTCACAGTCCTCGATATAGGCAAGGGCCTACGGGACCGAAACTATATACCTCAGAGTAAAAGTGCTTCATGGTCTGCTGCGATTAGTTTTAGATCTAATAAGCTTGGTGAGCAAGTAGAAAGGCCTAGAGAAGGCACTTTAAACCGTCTAATCAACTATTTACTACGTAGGCCCACGCATCCTCCTCTCATACCTCCTGCTTGATCTTCCTCAGTCACTGTACTCCACCAATTACACACAATAAAGTAAGATATAACTCTTAATATCTCTGACAGCACCAGCACTATATCACCCCTTGATAGTCTTTACACTTGGCCATACAGTTGGCCAAGAGATATACTAGCAAAACCTATATATGACACTCAGTATCTTAACTGGGACAAAGGCTAAACTCATCAGCTAAAGAAAGGATTACAAAAGCTGGATAAAAAGCAACACTGGCTCACTTAATGGCTCACTTAATACCAGACCTCCCCATCATCTAGGGCTCTAGTCAGGAAATTCTTGGATACTCCCATAGATATGATAGACCTAGACCTCTAATAATTCTCTCTCTCCACCATCATTGGTCATTACCCTCAGAAAGGTCCTTATAAGACCTCTCGAGGGCTTTTCTAGGACCTTGCTGTCACTATTAAGCAACCATGGTAGGGACTGCCCCACTCTCTGTAAGGAGGCTGGGTCACCCTACCCTACCACCTGAGGAAAATTGGTCATGAAATGAGTGCAGCCTAGAATGCTCCCAGCTGTGACTGTGGACTGCGAGCTCAGACTAACAAGGACTCAGAGGTTACACGACCGCTGTGCTAAATGTGAATATTTATGTGTCTTGGGTCAGTCTGATGGCGTAAGCAGTTAGTTGTATTAATATATCTTTCAACTTTGGGAGCTACTTTCTGCCATCATCCAGCTTTCTAACCTTATTTTCAATTCTGATATCATCTTTCCAGACAATAGTTTTAGACTGCCTTCATGTTAGTTATGAAGTTCAAACAGAAATTACTAAAGCTACGGGCCCCTAGGAACATACCTAAAATAGACTGCCTAGCTTCTCTCCACCCTAAGATCCTTATTCTCCTCTGCTTTCTTTCTAATTTTTGTTTATTATTTATTAAATTTTTTGTCTTGCTTTATATTTTACTGCCTTTCTACCACCAAGCTGTAGATTGTACTATAACTCCATCCTGACTTTCCTGGGCAGATGACCTCACCAATGTGACCCAAATCCTCACCTCTCCAGAGCCCTGCTCCACTAGGGAAAGATCAAAACAGGCTGGGGGTATGGATCAACCTCCTAATTAATGTCCATGTCCAGCAAAGAAGGAATTACAGAATCCAGACCTTCCTACCTGTGCACCCCAAAAAGAATTTTGGTCCACCCCCAGAAGGGGAGAAATGTTAGGGGAAATTGACTAGTGGGATCTGAACTCCAATTCCATCAAGTTCTGGAGAGGGAAAGGGAAAAAGGAAGGACATTCAGAAGTAGCAATAGGTATAGATGTGACTTAGAAAGGAAGAGAAGGCAGGGCCATAGGAAAAAAAAGGGAATATATATATAGAAATATAGATATTTATAGAAATAATAGTCAACCCATATCTGCAACTTTGGGAGAACTACTACAGTTTCCAATGGAGGGAATGGGGACACAGAACTCTCAAAGTGGTAATTATACACCTTTATCTCATAATTTTGTAAATGAATATTAAATTACTTATTTTAAAAAACATTTCTGGGAGTTGGGTGGTAGGGCAGCGGGCTAAATGCATGTGGCGCAAAGTGCAAGGACCAGCTTAAGGATCTGGTTCGAGCCCCAACCCCAGACACTTCACAAGTGGTGAAACAGGTCTGCAGGTGTCTATCTTTCTCTCCCCCTCTCTGTCTTTCCCTTGTCTCTCCATTTCTCTCTGTCCTATCTAACAATGATGACATCAGTAACAACAACAATAATAACTACAACAATAAAAAAAACAAGGGCAACAAAAGGGGAAATAAATAAGTAAATATTAAAAAACATTTCTGTTATCAAAACCATGGATGAGAACTCAAATGAAAAAATTACTAATGTAATATAATGATGGGTCTAGATGAAAATCAAGAACTTAGCATGAGAGAACGCCCAAGCAAGAAATAAATTCTTTGCAGGTACATTGCTATGCGATAACATATTAATAACATGAAATTCAAAATACAAAAGAACAATGAAAATAATACAAAAGACATAGGTGCAAGAAGTAAAAGATGAAGTAGTGGAAACATTGATTGCCAAAATTACTTACTTTGAGGCTGTCCA
Organism: Erinaceus europaeus; assembly: GCF_950295315.1. Classification (NCBI taxonomy): domain Eukaryota; kingdom Metazoa; phylum Chordata; class Mammalia; order Eulipotyphla; family Erinaceidae; genus Erinaceus; species Erinaceus europaeus. The sequence continues at coordinate 117,379,243 of NC_080170.1, forward strand.
AAAACAGTGTGAGGTATTTTAAACCATAGTTTCTGCTTTAATTACAGCCTGTTTGGATATGATTATTAGTAATTATGTGTGTATAGAACTTACAGCTCTATCCTTTTCACAGGAATCTTACTCTATTATTTTGTCATGCTGTTGTTATTCACAGATTTTTATTTTAATTACACAGAGACAATAAATATTTTTTATTTGTCAGTGTTGAGTCTTTTAAATGACTTTGCACCAACATCATCAAATAGAGGATTACACTTTCTCAGCCGTTTCACTTGGGTATTTTTATTAGATGAATAAATTAAACCATTGTTATAATCAATTCAGTTTCAGCTTCATTTGTTTAATGATACTGACAGAAATTCTTAACTAATCCTTAGTGAAGTTTTTCTTGTACCAATGGAGATCCATATCATTAGGTATTGTCTCATATTTGTTTGCACAAAGCCCCTAAATTTAAATGTATGAACATAATTAGAAATGAATCCTAAGTGAAAATGAATGTAGCAGAGTGATATGTATGTTAATGTATCATTTGCAACAGCTAATAATAAATTCTCATTTTTTATTCAAACGTAATTCCCTTTTTTTAAAAAAAATTATTTATAAAATGGAAATATTAACAAGACCATAGCATAAGAAGGGTACAACTCCACACAACTCCCACCAGCAAAACTCCGTATCTCATCCCCTCCCCTGAAAGCTTCCCTATTCTTTACCCCTCTGGGAGTATGGACCCAGGATCATTATGGGGTGCAGAAGGTGGAAGGTCTGGTTTCTGTAATTGCTTCCCTGCTGAACATGGGCGTTTGACAGGTCCATCCATACTCCCAGCCTGTCTTTCTCTTTCCCTAGTGGTGCAGAGTTCTGGGTAGGTGGGGCTCCAGGACATATTGGTGGGGTCATCTGCCCAGTGAAGTCAGGCTGGCATCATGGTATTATCTGAAATCTGGTGGCTGAAAAGGAGTTAAGATATAAAGCAGAAAAAATTGTTGACTAATCATGAACCTAAAGACAAGAATATTGCAGATGAACATTTGGGGTCTCCATTTTGGAAAAAGCTAGCAGGTCTATTTTAGGTTTATTTTATGACCCTGCTATTTTTTTTTTCCTGAGCCTGACATCTAATATACAGCTGACCTAAGTTATTGTCTGGAGAGATGGTGCCATAGTTGGAAAAAGGACTAGAAAGTTGGATCAGGGAAGAAAGTAGCTCCCAAATATGGCAAAAGTATATAAATAGTGTTGATTGTAAACCCCATCGATTTGATCTGGGGCCCATAGTCGGCACAGGGGCCTTTGTAACCTCTGCCTCCCTGTAGATCTGAGCTGGCATTCTGTGGTAATGGCTAGGAGCATTCCAGGCTGCACTAATTTTATTTTCTACCTTTTGAAGAGATATTGTGACTTTTTAGAAGAACTGTACTTTTATTTTGCAAGTAGTCTGTGACACAGCTGACCATCATGGTGTATTCTGAGTGCCACCAAATTATTATACAAAATATGTATTCACCATTAACTTGTGTTACTCATATCAGTTCAGAGTTGATTCTTGTTCAATGTATGAACTTCTGGTTTTAACTCATTACTACTGTATTTTGCATAATTTAAGATATGTGTCAAATTTTCTTTGCAGGTTTAAACAAAGTACTGTATTCTTTGTATACTGTTGTGACAGCTTCATTCATGACTTTTCACCTACTAGCAATCAGTAACTCTAACCATTCCCATTACCTCCACCTACTGGTAACTTTGTGCATAACATGGCATTCTTCTGAGAGTGTAAAGTATATCCCATGTGAATACTTAAGAACCAACATTCTTCTCTGCCACTTGAGGAAGACTGGTCCTGAAAATGAATGCAGTCTAGAATATTCCCGGCTGTGACCATGGACCATGAGTTCAGACTGACAGGGGCCTGGAGGTTATACAGGTTTTTGTGCTAAATATGAATGTGCATGGGGCCTGGGTCAGATTGAGGTGGTAAACAGTCACACAGTATTTATATATTTTATACAAGTTTGGGAGCCACTCTTTACTTTAATCCAGCTTTATAAACAGCACTTTAGTCCACCTCCATGTTACCTATCAAGATTTAACAAAAATGACTAAATTCATGGACCCCTAGGTATATACTTAGATTTCCTATTTTCTTTCCACCCAAAGATCTCTAATCTCATCTGCTCTATTTTCATCTTATGATTCCTGTTTATTAATAATTTTTTCTTGATTAGTATCTTACCATCTTTCACCAACCAAGTTGCAGATGCTGCTATGAAACCATACTGACCTCCTTAGACAGACGGCGTCACCAATGCTTTCTGGAACCTCCCCTTTCCAGAGCCCTATCCATTAGGGGAAGATAGAAACAGACTGGGGGTATGGATCTTCCTGTCCACATCCATGTCCAGGAAAGAAGCAATATTACATAAACCAGAACTCTCACCTTGTACGCTCCAGAGAGAATTTTGGTCCATAAGCCCAGAGGGCGAGAAATGTTAGGGAAAGATGACCAGAAGGCTCTGAACTCCCATTCCATCTGGACCCAGAAAGAGAAGAAGAAGAAAAAAAAGGGAAGGGCACACAGAAATAGTAATTGCTGTAGGTGTGACTTCTAAAAAGAGAAGGAAGGACCATAGAAAAAATGGGTAACTATAGATAGAGAGATACAGAGATGCAGATAGAGATACAATAGTCAACCTGTATCTGTGACCACTGTGATTACTGTGGTTTCCAATGGAGGGAACGCTGATTGTGGGAAAGTGTGGAATTATACGCCCATTGTCTTATAATTTTGTAAATCAATATTATGTCACTAAAAAGAAAAAAAATGAACCAACAATAAGATCTCAAAGTGTGAGGTATCTTACTTGAGGTTCTGATAAGTGTGCTTGATCAATGAGCACTTTGAACACTTTCTTTGACATAAAAGCTATAGCTCTACTCTGTCCAGAGAGTCTGAGCAGAGAAAGGTCAGGGTGAGACTTGTCATGTTAACTATTTTAGTCTGTTAAGAACTCTGTTCACTGTACATGCATTTTTTTCTCACTAGGGCTGTCACTGGGACTCACTATCTTGAACCACAGCTCCCAGAGGACATTTTTTTTTTTCTTGACAGAGGCAGAGAAAAATAGAGAGGGAGTTGGGAAAGAAAAAACAGAGAAACAGATCACTTCTCCACTGCTTATAAAGCTCTCTCCCTCCATCTAATAGGTGGGGAGTGGGGGCTTGAACCAGGGTCTTAACATGCTAGTGTGTGCTCTCTACCAGGTATCCCACTACTCGCTCCCTACAGCATATGCACTTTTTACTTCATTCCACGAAATCATGTCCACCTTACAGTAGATGTCTCCCAAACCATTAATTTCTTATGCTAATTCAGTTATTATAAATCACAAGTGGAAACAATTTTGAGACAGTTATCAAATGGGAATGGATCTGAGAAAGATGGGATAAACCAAGACATATGACTACTCGGTGGGAAAGAATTTAGGTCACCTGTACCTGGAGTTATATCTCTGACTAAATGAGCAAAGCCTTTGGAACATAGCTGCTGATTCTAGTTTCATCACTTATTTGAATATATTGTTGAATCCTGCAACAAGATAGTGTGTGTGTGTGTGTGTGTGTGTGTGTGTGTGTGTGTGTGTGTGTGTGTTTTCCACCAGGGTTGTCACTTGGCTCGGTGCTGAACTATGAATTCACTCTGTGGCCCCTGCCATTATAAATATACATATTTCAGACAACTTTTATAAGAGCTATTTTTCTTGCCAAACTTATGTTGATACAGTCAGTTTAATACCTTTTACAATTTGTAGTTATACTAACTAAAATAGTGAAATGTAGTGCCCTGTAGAAAATGCCAGACTTGGGAGCCAGGTGGTAGTGCAGCGGGTTAAGCGCAGGTGGCGCAAAGCGCAAGGACTGAGGTAAGGATCCCGGTTCGAGCCCCTGGCTCCCCACCTACAGGGGAGTCACTTCACAGGCGGTGAAGCAGGTCTGCAGGTGTCTGTCTTTCTCTTCCCCCCTCTCTGTCTTCCCCTCCTCTCTCCATTTCCCTCTGTCCTATCCAACAACCCTGACATCAACAATAATTACAACAATAAAACAAGGGCAACTAGAGGGAATAAATAAATAAATATTTTTTAAAAAGAAAATACCCGACTTACTACATCATTTATAATCTAAAGGGATACACACATACCTATATTCATAACGGTACTGTTTACAACAGTCGAAGTGTGGAGATCACTTAAATGTCCAGTGGGAGATGAATAAAGATAGTATGCTATGTATATACATAATAGGAAACTAATTAATTATAAGAATGGGGGTGGGTGGGAAGCCTTTCAATTTGTGACAGCATGGAAAGAATTGGAGTGGGTCAAGTAAAGAGAAATAGACCTGGGAGCCGGGTAGTGGTGCACCTGATTGAGGGCCCATGTCACAGTGCCTAGGGACCTGGGTTGGAGTTCTCAGTTCTCACCTGCAGGGGGATGCTTTACAAGTGGTGAAGCAGTGCTGCAGGCGTCTCTCTCTCTCTCCCACTCTATCATGCTCTCCCCTCTCAATTTTTGGCTGTCTATATCCTATCCTATATCCTAAATAAGGATGATAAAAAAAATTTTTAAAGGAGGAGTTGGGCGGTAGCACAGTGGGTAAAGCGCAGGTGGCACAAAGCACAAGGACTGGCGTAAGGATCCCGGTTCGAGCCCCTGGCTCCCCACCTGCAGGGGAGTCGCTTCACTGGCAGTGAAGCAGGTCTGCAGGTGTCTATCTTTCTCTCCCCCCTCTCTGTCTTCCCCTCCTCTCTCCATTTCTCTCGGTCCTAACCAACAACGACAACAACAATAATAACTACAACAACAAAACAATGAGGGCAACAAAAGGACATAAATAAATATTTTTTAAAAAATTAGCAAAGTCTTTAAAAAAAAACCAAACTAAAAATTTAAAAAGGAAATAAATCATAAGGTGAACAAAGGACAGATGATATGATATGTGCAGTATAAAAAGATAAAACAAAAGTTCTCACAGAACAAGCTCTGGAAACTGACTGCGTAACTGAGGTTATCTGAAGGTGGTAGAGGATGACAGCAAACAGTACAGAAAGCTTAGTGAACCATTGTGAACATTTCCTTGTCATTTTGATGGTGGAAACATATGAAATGGTTCCCCTCAAAGCATAAAAAATATTACTTTTAATTTTTAAAAAAGGTTTTTTCCCCTAAGCTTTAATATATTGAGGTATTAATAAATGGAATAAACCTTAAAGATAAAATCATTTTCCCCTAAATCAAAGTGGACATTGGGCAGTTTTACTTTTCAAATTATGTGTAAATCATAAACCCAAGCTCTAGAAACAACCAGTCTGGCACAGTTGTGCATCTGGTAGAGTGTACAGATTTTCATGTGTAATGACCGTGGTTCAAGGCCCTGGTCCCCACGTGCATGTGGAAAAGATGAAATAGTATTATAGGTATTTCTCTTTCTCTCTGTCTCTTTCTCTCCTTCCTCTCACCCCCATAAAATGAAAAGAAAACTGGCCACTGAAATCGTAGTTATTATACTGGCACCAAACCCCCAGAAAGGGAAGAAAGAAAGAAAGGCAAAAAGAGAGAAAGAAAGAAAGAAAGAAAGAAAGAAAGAAAGAAAGAAAGAAAGAAAAAGAGAAGAAGGAATGGAGGAAGGAAGGAAGTCCAGTTAGATATTTAGAAGTAGTTTTGAAGACAGAATAAACAAGTACTACTAAAAATGAAAATGTAGTTGTCAAGTAACAATTTTAATACATAAGTTTCCACTATGTAAAATTTGAAACACACAACAAGCAACAGGAAATAACAAGCACCTACATTATGAAATAAACATGCCTTGATATTACATTCTGTACATAGGATACTGTCTTGAAATCTTTAATAAATAAATTTATGAATATTTCTGAATAAATATATGAATGGAATGAAATTATTCCTAATCCACTAGTAGGTAGCTATAGAAGCCAGCTTTTGAAGCTAGTGATTGAACAGGAGAATAGTAGACTATATCACTCTATCTATAGTTGGTTGTTTTCTTCAGAAAGGATTATTAGAAAGAAGATCCACAGGCTGGCTGGTAAGAAACAGATTGGCAGTTACTAGAAGAGAAGTAAGTTGGCCTGTAAAAGTCAGGTCTACAGTTTAGGGGGGAGAAAGAATTGGAACTACAACCTGCTGATTGTAAACCACTGGGTCCTAAGCCCAATGTGAAACCACAACCAGAAAACTGACAGCCATTGGTCCCCCTACCTAGAGACCCACTGAAAGTTGTTTGACAGGGATTGCAGAGTGTGGAAGGCCTTGGGCGGTAGCAGGAGATCTGGCAGGGACTGGACACCACACCTGAAGTCTGACACCTGAAAGACTCACAGCAGTTCTTAGGGCAGCTACTGGAGAAAGGAGAGATCAGCTGGCAGGTGCTGGGAGTCTGGAAGTCTGTGCTGTACGCCTGGTTGCCAAGGCAGGATGAACCAAAGGTAGAGGCTGGGTAACGCAGGTTATTCCCAAAGAAGCCAGAGAAGTTTCCAGAGCTGCAGTTGTAGGACATGTTGACAGGAGACATGGTTTAGGAAGTGAAGGGTCTACGTTTGAATGTCAGTTCTCTGACGGGGACATTTATATACTCTTATCTTTACAGGGTGTGTCATTCCCTCCACGTGGCACATAAAGACAGGTTACCTTCTGCTCATAATTGTTTTGGAAAAGTACTCATCAGCAGTACACATATGCAACTTTTGTAGTTTTACAAGTGGAATATATGGTCACATTCGTGTCCCAGGCGTCAAATAGTAGTGTTAAATCTTCAAAGCTTTGAGTCATCTTTCTTGACCAGAGGTTACGCAGCAGATCAGTCAAGAGGGCTTCTTTAGAGCTAGACGGTGTCTGGGCTGAGGGAAGTTGGTTTAATTAAAAATAATTGATACTCCTATCACAATTGGACTCCAAATGGGGTGCATTCTGGAAAGCAGGGTTACTAGTGAACTGGTCTCCTCAAAGTTGTTTCTTTCAACAAAAAGATGCATTGATTCTTATGAGGATGTGTCAAGTTTGCATCATAAACAGTATCCTCAGCATGCTGCAGTGGCAATATACTTGAGATACTAGGATTTCTGCAAAACAATGTTAAAACACTAGTTAAAAAGATAAATAAAACATTGAAAATCTGTGGAGAAAAAATATATGAGAGGACAGGATCTCAGCTAGAACAGCAATAATGAAATATTAATTGAGGGATTCCCTTGTTTTCCAAGCACCTGTTTTAAACTATGCAGATATTCTAGAAACAAACTTATGTACTTATAAGAGAAAACCAATTCTTCCATCTGCATTGGACTCCTTTTATCCAGTGCATCTACCCCACTCCCTCCCATTCACTTCTGGTACATTGGAATTCTTTTGTAAGGAAAGTTTTAGCACTTTTAGACAAAGACCCTTAATAACAATAATAATAATTAAAAAGGCAACACTCACTATTTTTTTATTCTCTCCATGTCTTTCTCTGTGTGTTTTTACTGTGATATTAGCTAAAATTATAAATTTACTTATGCTGTTATGGAATGTTATGGGTAATTTACCTAAGGTGTTGAAAAAGCAACAAATAAGAAAAATCTGTGACAAACAGATGTAGGTATTTCTATCCCCAATCAAAGGCAGACTTTATTACTAAGAGGAGTAATTCCCCAAAATATAAGGGTTTTTTTTTTGTATTTTTGAAGGTTTTTTTTTTTTTTTTTTTTTTTTTAGTGTTGTTTGTTTTTTCCTCTTTCTTATCTAAAGAAAGTTTATAAGGCAATTTTCTTGAAGTCCCGGAAAATTGCAGACATCGTAAGAAGACCCTTCCATTGCTTCAGAAAGCAACATATATCATTTTGACTTAAATTGTTTCAGGTGTTTCTGACAAGCATTACAAAATTTCTAAAAAGATAAGTCATATTTTTTCTTGTTTTACGACTTCGATCCCATCTTCATGCAGAAGGGTAATAAAGATTGATAGCTGAAGGGAGAAGAGAGATGGAAAAGTTTTATCTTGCTGCAGCTTCAGTGCTTATTTATTCCATGTGCTTATTTCTAGGAGAAGCAGTTCCCTTCCACTTCAGAATAGATGAGATTTGGTGCAAAAACTTCCACCTTGTTGAGAAGAGAGTGTTCAAAATTACTTCCTCTCAGACCTCATAGAATATTCTTGGGACAGAAATATCTTATGTGTGTGAGAGTGAGAAGATGGTATCAGAGAAGCAGCTCAGAGGTAGAGTCCAGAACAAGCCTGCATGAAGCCTTGGTTCTAGCCACATTGATGGCAGATGGGCTCATTAAATAAATATATAATTCAATAATATTTTCAATTTATCTACTTTTATGATACTTTATTTATTATTGGGTATTAACAGAGAGAATTGAGAGAGAAGTGGGGAGATACAGAAGAAGAGAGACAGAGAGACACCTGCAGCCCTGTTTCACCACTTGTGAAGCTTTCCCTTTCAGGTGGGTACCTGGGGCTTGAACCTGGTGACTTGTGCATTGTAATGTGATTACTTAACCAGGTGCGAAACCACCTGGCCCCATAATTAAATAATTAAAAAGAGCTGATGACATTGAAGCAAACAAGCAAATTCAGGTTGGGTAACTTAAATTTTCATGTGGATGTTTTAATGTTAAATATTTTACTGACAAATAAATCAGGGAGGCTTGAACTCTATTAGAACACTTTTTTAAAAAATGTTTTTATTAATTTTATTTTTGACAGAGATGTAGAGAGAGACACACACAGAGAAATACCAGAGCACTGCTCAGCTCTGGCTTATGGTGGTGCAGGGGATTGAACCTGGGACTTAGGAGCCTCAGGCATGAGAGTCTGTTTGCATAACCATTATGCTGTCTCCCCTGCCCAGAACACTTTTTCTATTCATAAGTAAAAAGTTTCATAAATAAAAATGGTTTATGTTAGAAACAGAGAACCTACCATACTACCTAATAAATGAAGCATGATTGAAGACCAAACTAACTGTTCGAAATGTTCAGATCACAAAACCTGTAATGTGAAAGGGAGTTTAACAATTATCTCCTACCACCCCCCCACCAGAAAGAGAGCTAATTCACAATGCTCTGGTAAGTATTACCAATGCCCCCAAGATGGAAATCTCATTACCTACAGGAATAGCTCATTTTAGAGTTTTAGCTGAATCCTCTCTTAAAACTTCTGCCTAATAATGTCAGTTTTTCAAGGAATGACTTTCAGATCATTTCCATTGGAGAGCATAATAGTTTTGGGAAATGAATATCTTAAGAGGTTTGTTCATTCCCACAGGTTATTCTATATTTTCTACACATATGCAATACTCTACTTACTATTAGCTATGATAAATGCTTTGGAATAATAATAAAGCATTTTATAATACTATTCCTATAGAAAAAAAAAAAGATATGGGTCACCAAATTTCAAAAGGCACTTTTTTGGTCTGCTCCAAATTAGCCTTCTTGCTGATACCTTCCCCCTGCTATAATTCAACATGTTAACAATGGATTATTTAAATATTTGATCCTTTTGTGAAGTCCGCATGGAGTAGATACTTTTTTGTAATTTTTAAAATAATTTTCCTTACCTTCTGTAAGAAGAAATAAATCATTCTACATGATATAACTGAGACACATTGCTTTTTGCAAAAAATGTCATTATTTTCTTCTTAAAAGTATTAGCATCACTGATACATTACAAAGACCTTGTAAGGTAGAGAATTGTTGGTAGTCAAATTTATTGATAACTTCTATGTAGAGCAAGACAAGTTTAAAGCAATAAAATCTTGTGTGTGTTTGTAATGCAATCTTCAACCCACTCCTGCAATTTTTATACACTTCATTTTTAAACCAAAACTTCATGTACGTAAGAATAACTTGTGCTGTTAGACAACTAACATCCAAAGGAATTTAGAACTCCAGTCCAATTTCTACTAGTTAAGGTTGTTAGAGGATTATCTCTTCTATAAGAGCTGCATGGTTTAGGAGACAGATATATTGAGATTAGTATTATTTTTGTTCTTGTTCTCAAGTTGAGTTGTGAACTTGGAGTGAAAGAAATGAGTTCACCTCCAGTTAGTCCTCACCCTCCCCACCACACACACACACACACACACACACACACACACACACACACACACACACACACACTACAAAGTACTTTTTAGAGCTTCAAATAGTATAACATCTTGTCGGGCCAGTCACACAAAGAAAACACCAATCTCATACTAAAATTATAATTAGGTTCATCTGCCCAAGCTAGATGAATGAGAAGTGGCATTTTTACTTCCTGAACAATCACTCTGAAAAACCAATGAAATTCTTTCATTTAAAAGTCTGCATTCATAAAAAAAAAAAAAAAAGGTTCTTTGAAGGTCAATGCATTTCACTTTGACTGGAGCCTAATTAAGCTTTCTTATTAAAATGGCCACATGCTACTACACCCACTGCCAGGGTATATAAGTCCTCAGTGTAGCAGGTAACACTCACACTCACCCACACCTCTCTGCAGCTCAGCTGAACACAACACTCCAGACAACATGTCTTATAACTACAGCTCTGGAAACTTCTCCTCCCGCACTTTTGGAGGCTACCTGGGATGTCCAGCTTCTACCTCTGAGACTGTCTTCCCTAACAACGTAGTCTACTCTTCCGGTGCCTACCAACTGGGCTCTCCTCTCTATGCAGATTTTCAGGAGACCTTCAACGAGCCTGCCGAGTGCCAGAACTCCTGTACTGTGACCAGACCCTTCCCAAGATCCTGCTACCGCCAGAAGAATTTCTTCCTCAGCAATCCCTGTCAGACCAATTACACTGGCTCTCTGGGATATGGAAATGTTGGCTTTGGGTCTTTTGGTTATGGAAACACTGGATTCCAATCCCAAGGCTGTGGATCCACCTTCTACCGCCCAGCTTACTTTTCTTCCAAGCACTGGCAGTCATCTTGCTACCAACCAGCCTTTGGTAATCGCTTTTATGGATCAACTTACTGAGCATCTCCCATTGCCTCAAGACTGTGAGTGCATTTTCTGAAACTCTAACACTCAGCCTGGCCAATATCTGTGATTACTGACCAATGGCCTCACCAGGACTTGCCATCACAGTCTTCCTTTGTGGACTTTCTAATTCTGATATGAAAAATGGCTTGCATGTTCTTTTATGCCAGTGTTTAGAATGACTACTGCTAATCTTGCTAGAAGGGGCTTCTCTTTATTCTCCTCGGAACCTTCCACTTAAAGGTATTGCAAGTAGCAATATCTGTGACATTTAAAATAAATTCATTTCTCTTGCATGAACTATGCTTTTTTGTTTTCTTTGGTTTAATAGAATATTTGAATGAATATACCTGGTGCCTTCAACTATCTTCATTAAGTAAAGAGGTGTGTGTGTGTGTGTGTGTGTGTGTGTGTGCTTTATTTCTTTTATTAATCTGTTGCTGGACTGGAAACAGTCCAATAGGAGGGGAAATTAATTAATCTGTTGCTGGACTAGAAACAGAATAATTAGAGGGAAAATTAAATGTTTAATAGGGATCATGCTTTGAGAGATACATATGCATCCTTATAGATGCATTTGTTCCTCTGGTTGATTTTTTAAAAACTTCTCCTTTTAAAATACTTTATTGGGGGGTTGGGTGGTAGCGTAGCAGGTTAAGCGCACATGGCGCGGAGCACAAAGACCCAGGAAGGATCCGGGTTTGAGCCCCCGGCTCCCAACCTCCAAGAGAGTTGCTTCACAGGCAGTGAAGCAGGTCTTCAGGTGTCTACCTTTCTCTCCCCCTCTCTGTCTTCCCCTCCTCTATCCATTTCTCTCTGTCCTATCCAACAACAACAACAACAACTATAATAACAATAACAACCACAACAAGCATGTTGTTAAATTTCGGGGGCTCCAGCAGGCCAGGCTAGCTTCGCAGTGGTGAACAGAGACTCGGGGACACATGGCTGGGCTGAGAAGCCGTATATCTTTATTCACGAATAGGCAAATCACCACACCATGTGCTTTTCTCCATCATCCTCTCTCCACTGCTGCTGCTGGGACTCTACCCATCCTTAGCATAGGGGGCGGGGAGAAAGAGGGGTGCGAAAGTAGCAAGGGGCAAACCAATTCTTCTCAGAGGTTGGGGGGAAGGGAACATAACAACAATTCCCCCTTCTGTTTTTAACTAAATGACCACAGTATCGGGGGTGTGGGGTGAACAGAAACCTATATCGTACAGGCATTTTCAAAAAAGAAACTGGCACAAACATGGAGAAACATGTAAGCGAGTAACAAGAACCAGTGTGCTGCCAAGGGAAGGCCTGAGGGGGCCATTTTTTGCCTCTGTGGGCAAAACTTTATCAGCTTAAAAAAAACATTTCCTGCCTCTGGGGGGCGTACTTGCCTTGACGGGCATTTTCTAGCATGGGGGGAGGGTGAGGCCTAGAGTCCCAAGGCATGACTGCAGTCAGTCTTTGAGAAATCTAGCAGCACTTTTGCACTTTTGTCCAAAGCAGATGTCCACTGAAGAATTGCTAAGGGGTGAATTGTTGTATGTCTGTCTTGATGGGGGATGTCAGCCATCGGAATTCTGCTTTTTTGTAGAGAACTTGATAGCTGCAATTTACTTACTATGAAACAAAACTTGTCATTAGCATAACATAGTGCAATCTAATGTTTCTATGAGAAGGAATTTGAGAGTTTTACATATCAACAACGTCTATTTAACCTTTTGTTACACCCATTCAAGATGGAGACACACCCTAGGTGTGCGCAGGTTTTGTTTAGACCAACTTGGTTAAAATATATTGATTTTTAACTAATTTTTACCTCAGACTTTAAATGTAAGTTAATTTTATCTTTATGAGAATTAAGTTGAAAACCTTTTTCATTTAACTTTGTCTGGTAAGAATATAGCCTTAAAGTTACATTGTTAACCTTAAAGTTAATGTAACCAAAATTTAAACACACACTTAAACATGGTCATTAATACACAAGGAGAGAAACCTTTGTTACGAAGACATGTCATTTTAAACACGAATTTAGATCTGTACTGTCTTAGTTGTTGGGGGGTCACCATCCGGAGGTGGCTTCCTGCACAGCTCCACTTCTAGGAATTGCAGGTTGCCATCTCTGCACAAATCTCTGTGTGTTATAGCTAGTCTGCCTTCAGACCCAGGCTGGAGATCTCGGCCAGGGGGCCCAGTTTCGGCAGGGAGCCCACAGTCTTCGGGTGGCCCGGGATCTGTCCAGACTTCATAACATGAGGGTGGGCGGGCCAGCCAGGCCAGCTGTACAGAAGGCGTGGGCCGAGGTGCCCTGGGGTGGCAGCCATGATAGGCCGCCGTGGCCCTGCCCCATGGCCCTGCCATGTCTGCTGCCCTGCTCCCAGCAGCCTAGCAGCATGGAGGGAGCCCATGCCCAGTGCCCCGCGCCATGCGGCGGAAAGCCGGCTCCTGCGGGCTGGCATTGGGCAGAAACCACAGAGTGGTCCAGAGATAAATGTTCCAGAAACAGCAAAACAGTCTCTTGAAGAAAGGGCAGACACCTTTGGAGATCTCTTCACAAGCAGAAGAGAAGGCCATAGTGCATAGGTAGCCAAATTGTCTTCACTTATCTGAGAGATGCACAGGCCCGGTCCCACGTTGTAGGCGCCATAGGTTGTTTTATCCGGGCTAGCTTCACGGGCGGGTAACAGAGATGACCAGAGACACGCGGCTGGGCCGGGAAGCTGTATTTCTTTATTCACGAACAACGATTCATAAACTAACCCAAACTAATCACCAAACAGAACTCTCCTGCATCCTCCTCACATGGTGGCGCCAAAAAGTCTCTAACTTTGTCGGGGTTCTTTGGGGCGGGGACAAGCGGGCTGCGAAACTAGCAGGACTAAACCAATTTTCCTGGCAGGGGGAGAGCTAGACCAAACCAACGTAAAGAATACAACACAAGCGCAACAACGAGGGTAACAAAATGGGGAAAAAAATAGCCTCCAGGAGTAATGGATTCCTAGTGCTAACACTAAGCCTAAGTGATAACCCTGAAGACAAAATAAAATGTAAAAAATAATAAAAAAATTAAAAAAATATTTTTTTAAATTTTATTTGATACAAAAGAGAGAAATTGAGAAGGAGCAGGAAAGAGGAGAGAGGGAGAGAGAAAAAGAGATTCCTGCAGCATCACTTCATTGCTTTGAAATTTTCCCTCTGCAGGTGTGGACCAGGAGCTCAAACCCAGGTCCTTGTGCAAGTTAATACATGCACTTAACCAAGTACAGCACCACTGGTCCTTCCTCTAGTTGAATTTTTAAAAGCTCATTTCTGTTATACATACATGACCTGAAAACATTTATTGAGTTTTAATAAGGTCAGGGATTGTGCTGAGAAAATAAATAAATTCCCTGAATTTATGGAGTTCACACAAGAAAAAAATCTTAAAAAATGTATTTATAGAGGGTCAGGTGGTGGTGCACCAGGTTAATTGCACATAGTACCAAACACAAGGGCCCATGAAAGGATCCCGGTTCTAGCTCCCAGCTCCCCCACCTGAAGAGATTTGCTTCACAAAAGGTGAAGCAGGCCTGCAGGTATCTATCGTTTTCTCCCCCTCTCTATCTTCCCTGCTATGTTGCTCTCTGCCTTTTCAGAAAAGATGGCTACAGGAGCAGAGGATTTGTAGTATAGGCACTGAGCCCCAGTGATAACCCTGAAACACACACACACACACACACACATATTGAAGGGACAGAGAGAAATTGAGAGAGATGGGAAATAGAGAAGGAGAGATACCTGCAGTACTGCTTCACCATTAGTGAAGCTTCCCCACTATAGGTGGGGACCAAGGGCTTGAACCGCCCTGTCACTCCCCCCACCCCACCCCCGTCCTTGTTCATGCCATATGTGCACTAAACGAGGTGCACAGCACTGCCAAGCTGCCTTCTCACACACAGAGTGCTAACTCACAATCATGTAACAAGTATAAGGCTGAGGATAAAAATATCTAAACGTGGGAACACAAAATGCAAGCTTATAACATAAAACTCATTTTTTAATATAAAAAATGGGCCAGGTAGTGACTTACCTGGCAAAACGTACATGTTACCAAGAGTCTTGAGGACCTGAGTTCAAGCCCTAGGTCCTTGTCTGCAAGAGAGGACTCATCATAAGTGGTAGGGGGAGTGCTGAGGGTATTTATCTCTTTCCTTTTTCCTCCCTATCTCTCATTTCTATCAGAAAAGAGGAGAAGAAGAAGAGAAAATATAATAAAAGAAGAAAAAGAAAGGGAACCAGGTAATGGGATACCTGCTTGAGTGCACATGTTACAATGGCAGTGCGCAACAACTCAGTTGGAGGTCCTGCTCCCCACCTGTTAGGGGGAAGCTTTGAAGCTGGTGAAGCAGTGCTATAGGTGTCTCTCTGTCTCTCTCCCTCTCTGTTACTCCCTTCCCTGTTAATTTCTGGCTATCTATATCCAATAAATAAATAAAGATAGTAAAAACATTTTTAAAAAAGAAAAGAAAACCCATCAAGAATGGTGAAGACAGGAGTCGGGCGGCAATACAGTGGGTTAAGCACAGGTGGAGCGAAGTGCAAGGACAGGCGTAAGGCTCTCGGTGAGAGCCCCAGCTCCCCACCTGCCGGGGAGTCGCTTAACAGGTGGTGAAGCAGGTCTGCAGGTGTCTATCTTTCTCCTCCCCCCTCTGTCTTCCCCTCGTCTTTCTATTTCTCTCTGTCCTATCCAACAACAAGGTCATCAATAACAAGAACAGTAATAACTACAACAAAAAATAAAACAACAAGGGCAACAAAAGGGAATAAATAAATAAATACTTCAAAAAAGAAAGAATGGTGAAGACATTCAGGCACTGAGTGTCAGTGAATACCCTGGTCAATCAATAAAATAAAATATAAAATGTTATCACTTTATATATATTTTTTAAATCTATCTGCTGATCGAATGTATTAGTTGTAGTCCTTTGAGATATAGGTGTCACAGAATTTGACAGGAAAGTGATGTTTTGGGTAACTATCTTCCAGACAAAAATGAAGAGACAGCAGGAGGGAGAGTTATCAAACTAGAAATTCAATGGAGGTGAAAGAGAAGAGAGAAAGAAAGATTGGGTCAGAAAAGTTGAGTTCAGAGCCCTCCCTCCCCTTATACAAGTATCGGCGAACTTCTCATGAAACAGAATCCCAAGTTTCACAATAAAACTGGCTCTATTCTTCCTCCTGGTGAGCCATTGGGCAAGAACAGGGTACACCATAACCTTGACATAATTGCAATGCCGGCCTTAAAGTCTAACAGCTTGAGCTGTCAGTCAATTGTGCTCCCTTCTGTAGGGGGCACGAAAGATGTGTTTTCATGGTTTCCATACTGATAACACTTAAACGCTGTCTTGTAAAACTATCTAAAAGTTACTAGCAGTGGTGAAATGATTAAGAAAAACCTAGATTAGGTGCAATAAAGCGTATTTTGATAAAAATTACGAGACCACCTTGAGTCTCACTGAGCTAGCATCTAACCCAACAACTGGTTACATTTTTCTCTACAGAATTAAGAATCACTAAGTGGTCATCTTTGATTTTAAGCAGAACTGATGCATTTTAAACAAACTGGACATGATCACACTTGTCAACTTACATAATATTCCACTTGACCAAAGAGCTCTAACTTTTCTCAATTTCAAAAAAATATCACAGGCAGATATATGGTTACAATAAGGAATTAAAAACATTTTTCCACAATAGCAGTTAAACCAACCCAAAGGCTAGGCAGATAACTTGGAAAACCTCATATATTATTACTATTTCCCAGGGTCAGGAATCAAGTCCTTGCCCGCTACCTGCAGGTCAGGGGGGCTTTCAGAGCGGTGGAGTCATGATACAAGCTTCTCTTCCTTCTAGGTCTCCTTCTCTCTTGCTTTTGCTCTCACTTTTTTTCTACCAGAGAAAAAGAGAGAATAGACACAGGGAATAATGGTGGAGTCATGTGAGCACTGAACCCTAACTAAAACCCTAGAGGTGAGGGGGGTAAATAAAAAGAAATTCAACCCAGTATAAATAATAAAAAAATCAATCTTACAGAAGTTGAAAAAGAATAACTGAAGGGAAAACATAAAGAAGAACGTGGACTGGAGTTGGTGTATTACACCAAAGTAAAATACTCTGGGGTGAGCGTGGGAGGGCATTCAGGCCCTGGAACGTGATGGCAGAGAAGGATCTAGAGGGGTTTGAATTGTTATGTGGAAAACTGAGAAATGCTACACATGTACAAACTATACTGCATTTTACTGTTGTCTGTAAACATGCTACTTGAGACCACCTGTTGTCAATATAATTTAGTTGCACACTTAGGTTATTTTCCATATCTTGATTATTGTGCAAAGTGCTTCAATCAATATAGTTGTTGATTGAATGAGTATTTTCATATTCTTCAGATAAATACCCAGAAGTGGGATTGCTTTACTATGTGTAATCTATTTTCAAGTTATCTTTTTATTCATTTAATAAAGATCAACAATACCATAGGATAAGAGGAGTACAATTCCATACAATCCCCTCCACTGAATACTTTCCCATTCTTTATTCCTCTGGGAGTATGGACCCAGGATTATTATGGGGTACAGAAGGTGGAAGAACTGACTTCTGTACTTGCTTCTCTGCTGGACATGAGCATTGAACTGCTGATTCATACCGCCAGCCTGATTCTGTCTTTCCCTAACAGGGCAGGGTTCTGAAGAGGTGGGGTTCTAGGGCACACTGGTGGGTCATTTGCCCAGGGAAGTCAGATTGGCATTATGGTAGCATCTGCAACTTGGTGGCTGAAAAGCATTAAGACACAAAGAAGAAAAAAATGGCTAGTAATCAGAAACTTAAAGGCAAAAATATAGCAGATGAGATTTTGGGTCTCCATTTTGAGAGAAGCTAGTAGGTCTATTTTTGATATATTTCAAGGGGCCAACTTTACTAATTTTTGCCTGGCCCTTACAGATAGCATGCAGGTAGGCCAAAGATCTTGTCTGGGAGACATGGGGATATATCCTAAGGACTCAATCACAACCATCCAAAAAGATCTGTGTACTATATATATATATTTTTATATAATAATATATATATTATTTATATATATATATATATATATATATATATTTGTGTACCCATGTTCATAAGCAGCATAATTCTTAATAGCCAAAACCCAGAAGCAATCCAGGTGCCCAACAATAGGTGAGAGGTTGAGAAAGTTGTGATGTATATACACAATGAAATACTACTCCACTATCTTCAGGCTTTTAAGAAACGTGTGCACTGTTTTCCATGACGGCTGTATAAACTCGGCTTCCCACCAACAGTATACTGGAAGATTCCCCTATTCCTACCCTCCTACCAACCCTTGCTAGCACTTATCATTTCTTGTCTTTTTAATATCAATCCATTCTGTCAGGTCTGAGGTGCTATAAGGATTTGTATTTCTCTACTGAAAATGAATAGATGGCATCTTTTCATGTATCTTTTAACCCCACCTCAATGTCTTCTCTGGTGAAATGTGTATTTAGGCTCTTTGCCCACTGTAGAATTTAAGCACACTACCTGATTGAGAGGTCTCTCCTCGACTTAAACTGGTAATAAGTTTTAGCCATACCTGCCAAAACCTTCCAGTATTAAAACTAGCATTTGATCAAACAAGGGAAGACCACAACCCAGCTTAGTATACACATAAACACATTAATTTTATTAAAAAAAACAAACAAGCAAAAAAAAAAAAAAAGGACTGAGATGTCTACTTCCTAAACACTGTATAAGCTATAAGGAGTGAGGAGTAAATTAAACATTTTGCTTGTAAGGAGTATTCTATTACATTTATAAAAATATCCAGAAGCTTTGTAAAAAAATCGTTTCTCACATTCTTATGTCCAATTTGTAAGACACATTTCTAGCAGTTTTACTTTTGCCCACTGGGATAACTAAATCTCGTAACACAATGTATTTGTGTATTCTCTAAAATAATGTTTATTTGGCTAATGAGTCGTCCTTACTCTCCAATGTAATTCTGCTAAGAACACAACTCAGGCTTCTGGGGCAGAGAGTAAGCTTCAGGGAATGTACTACTAAAGTCATTTTTAATCTATACTTCCACTGTATGCTTTCATTTCCCCACTACTCCTTGTTTCCCCCATCTTTTATTATCTCATCATTGTTTTGCATTCTGGACTTTTATCTAACATTTCCTAATTTCCATAAATATTGGTACTCTTAATATTTGATTTAAAGATTTCATTTATGGGGATATGACTGTTCTGTGCATTGTGAGACAGTCAGTAATTGCCCTTAACTGCTACCATTACATTCAATCAAAATTCCTACTCCACTTTAAAGTGAGGCAAGAAAAATATATCTACAGATATTGTCACAGGTCCCCTAGAAGCAAAATTATTTATTTGATTTGATTTTTATTGATTTAATACTGATTGACAAGATTGTAGGATAAGAAGGGTACAATTCCTAACACCAGAGTTCCATATCCCCTCCCCTCCATTGGAAGCTTTCCTATTCTTTATCCCTCTAAGCGTATAGACCCAGGATTATTAGGAGGTATACAAAGTGGATAGTCTACCTTCTGTAATTATTTCTCTGCTGGACATGGGTGTTGGCAGGTGGACCCATACTCCCTGCCTGTTTCTATCTTTCCCTAGTAGGGAAAGGCTCTGGAGAGGTGAGGTTCCAGGGTACACTGGTGAGGTTTTCTGCCCAGGGAAGTCAGGTTGACATCATGGTAGCATCAGCAATGTGATGGCTGAATAAGATAGAAAGCAGAACAAATTGTTTAATTAATCAGGAAACTAAAGGTAAGAATATAGCATATGAGATTTAGCAAAATTATTCTTATAATAATGTTCATGTGTTTATTCTTGGATAAAGTAGGGAGGAATAGAAAGGGAAGGTGGAGATGGAGAAGGGTAGAGAAGTGAAGATAACCTGCAGCACTATTTCACTGCTTGTGAAGCTTTTCCTTTATAGGTAGGAACTGGGGGTGGGAGGCTTGTGCATTATAACATGTGTGCTTTCTAGGATGTACCACCAACTGAACTTCACAAAATTATCTTCTGTGTAGAACTATTGACTAAGATGGATATTCTGGGAATGAGATGCTTGAAATAGTTATTTTTTAAATATTATATTTATTATATTTCAGTGATATATATATGTATATATATACATATATATATATATAGAAAGAGAGAGAATGAGAGAGAGAGAGAGAGAGAGAGAGAGAGAGAGAGAACAGAGCATTGTTCAGCTCTGGGCTATGGTGGTGCTTGAGATTGAACCTGGGAGCTCAGAGCCTCAGGCGTGGAAGTCTTTTGCAGAACCATTATGCTGTCTCCCTGGCCCACTTTGAATTGTTCTTAACTGTGAACACTGAAGTACTCCTCATTTGGGTTGAAAATAGGATAGTAAACGTGTAATATTATGATATTCTATTATGAATGATGAGTGACTAATATATCTATGCTTATTGTGCATGAATCTAACTTGCCTACAAAGTAGTTCAAAGTGGATAGTTTGCTGCTGACAAATGTGGCACTGTCATGTGTGTCACGCAGGTTAGAAGCCACTCATCCCTTCACTGAAAGAAGCTTCAGTATCATGGTTTCCATTTCTCACCATGTACCTCTCTTGGCTCTAAGATGAAACTAAAATCATATTGAGGTACTTACTTGGTATCTATTACTCTTATCATTTCATGTGAATATAATAGCTGTGATGATTTTTTATCATAAAGGACTATTAAATGAAATTAGCAAAAATTATATTTTTGTGACCAGATTCTCAATCTTAACATGTTTTAGTTGTCTGCTGACTGAGCGTCAACTCTTTGATTTTTCTACACCAAGAAATAATAGTAAGGCTTAGCCTATCTTCTTGACATATTTCAAATAACCAAGACAATTGCGATCAATTATGATCATTTAGTATCTTTGTGCAGTGATGGAATAAACTACATTTCTTCATTCTGTAGTTTTGTAGCTGACAGAGATGGCTAAGTTGGCTAAGTATCTCAACTTCTTAATTCATCATGGGAACACTTTACTGACTATGAACTTCTCCAACTGTAGCTATCAAATATTTCATATTAATGAGCATCTACTCAGATAGATTCGTATTTCAAATTCAAAATAGCTAGTGTAAACAAATATGTATTTGTCCCTATATGCCAGGGTTTATATTAGGTTCCAAAATATGCAATGCAGGTAAAAATTAATGGATATTTTTCCCCTATTCCAGTCTTCGAAGATATGTCAAACTTCGATATCATGGGCTATTCTGTATATGTTTTATTCCACTTATTTTATTGTTTCTGTTCTAACAGCTGGGTCTTTATTTCACACTGAGTTGACTTTTGGTGTATAATGAAAATAATGATCCTATTTCACTCTCCTGTTCATTCTTCTCTCCACAATTTATTGAAAGACATTTCTTTCTCCATTTTGATGCTCTTGGTTCCCCTACTATTGATCAACTGACCATATGTTATAACAAAAATCTAAAAAGCATAACAAGCAGCAACAATGGATCATTTTGTGGCTATATAGAAGCTTCAGGTTTATCAGGCATTTAAAAATTGCCATAGCAAAATAATCAGAGAGAAAGAACCAACTAGCCAGTCATGTGTCAGGGGCCATGAGCCTAAAGTTCACCAGTGTTCAGCTTTATCACGATCAAATCCCTGGACAAAATAGCAGTGATGGGAATAGAAGCTCAAAAGGGGTGAATTTCTGCCAGGCTCTTTCTCTAAGTAGCTTTTAGTTCCCACAATTCCTCATGAGTTTATGTCATATGCTGGTAAAGTCAGCAGTATGTGGGTTCCATACAAGGTCCACAATTCCTATGTTTACAGTGAACAAAATATGTATGTAGAATAAAACAACAATATGTAGAAGAATGTTTTTCTCAAATCTCAATTATATTCAGTTAACCTTTGTGTTTAGGTTGACATAACCTTATGGAAAAAAATCTCAGAGGGTAGTAAAGCTTTTCCTAGATCAAGTAAATCTGAAATTGAGAGTTAGAAGATAATACATTTTGAAGTCAGTGTCACTGAAGACATGTAAAATGCACATCTCTCAATGAAAGAAAGGAGGATGGATTCTCCATTGTCCTCATTTGAGAAAGATCTCAGACTGGAAGTGGGAAGATTATTTGGTCTTGATATCACAATAGGATATTTAAACTACATTTTTGTAAAAAAAAAAATCATAACTCTTGGTGAAGGTTGGGGTAGTGTTAGGTAGTTTTCATTAGAATTGAGTGAGGCTACATTTAGGATATAGAGTATCAAGTTATGCAGTGAAGAAGCCAACATGGTGGAAATCATGGGACGGATCAATAGTGAGTGCCATACACAGTGACTCTGGTAAGAGACAACATGATGGACTGAAGAAAGAGCATATTTGTCATTTAAAAGACTTTTATGCCTGAGGCACCAAGAGCCCAGGTTCAGTTCCCAGAATCACTGTAAACCAGAGCTGAGTAATGCTCTAGTTTTTCTCTCTGTATCTCTCTCTAACTCATTAAAATAAAACACATAAATAATTTTCAGAGAGAGACAGCTAACACCTAAATGACTTAGCATGGTCAGTCCACTAGACCAGTGTCAACTCCCACCTTCATCTGATGGACTCATAAGAATGGAAATAACCCACAGAAATATAAACTAGCCAATCTTGGATGATTAGGTTGGGGCTAAAAGTTTCTATAACCACTGAGAAATTATAACTGTCTCTTGGCTCATGATTTTCTTGAGCTGTTTCCAGTTCCTTCTATTCCATGAGGAACATGGTCCCATCCCATAGCTTTCCTACTGAACTTTATCATTTCCCTTTAAAGTGTGTGTGCTTGAGATGGTGGGTGACGGAGATAAGTGAAAAACAGCAGGAGTTTCTCCCCTGTCTAGTTAATTTTGGAAATACTAAACTTTAGCTATTAAGGGATTTTTGGGAGATCAAGGGCCCACATTCTCTCTCTCTCTCCCTCCCTCTCTCTCTCTCTCTTTCTCTCTCTCATGCTGAGTGTGATTTCCTTTTAATTATTATTGATTCTTCCACTTCAAAGATAAAAATAGATATGTAGGTCTGGGCAGATAGAATAATGGTTATACAGGAGGTCATGCGGTGGCTTAGCAGGTTAAGCTCACATGGCGCAAAGCACAAGGACCAGCGTAAGGATCTCAGTTCGACTCCCCTGGGCTCCCCACCTGCAGGGGAATCGCTTCACAGGCGGTGAAGCGGTGAAGCAGGTCTGCAGGTGTCTCTCTTTCTCTCCCCCTCTCTGTCTTCCCCTCCACTCTCCATTTCTCTCTGTCCTATCCAACAATGAATGACATCAACAACAACAATAATAACTACAACAAGGCTACAACAACAAGGGCAGCAAAGGGGGGAAATGGCCTCCAGGAGCAGTGGATTCATGGTGCAGGCACTGAGCCCCAGCAATAACCCTGGAGGCAAACACACACACACACACACACACACACACACACACACACACACACACACACACACGAATAATGGCTATACAAAAAGTCTTTCAAGCCTAAGACTATTAGGTCATAGTTTCAATCCCCAGCACCATGATAGACCAGAGCTGAGCATAGTTCTCTATCTTAGATTCTTCCTCTGTGACTCTCTCATTAAAATTAAATAAAATATTTTAAAAGAAGATAAGTGTTGGAGTCGGGTGGTAGGGCAGCGGGTTAAGCACACATGGCACCAAGTGCAAGGACATGATAAGGATTCAGGTTCAAGCCCCCAGCTCCCCACCGGCAGGGGAGTCGCTTCACAGGCGGTGAAGCAGGTCTGCAGGTGTCTTTCTCTCCCACTCTCTGTCTTCTGCTCCTCTCTCCATTTATTTCTGTCCTATCCAACAATGACGACATTAATGACAACAAAAATAAAAAACAAGGACAACAAATGGGAAAATAAATAAATATTTTAAAAAGAGATAAGTGTAAAAATTTTACTTTTAGATTTTAGAATTTTATTTTGTCCACTTACCTTTATTGTAACTAAAAATGCTGACTGATTTTGTATTATTTTAGTCAATATTTCATTAGATTTGTTTTAGCATCATCATCAGAATTCCAGTTTTCGTACCACACCATACACCTATTTTTTACAGGCCATTTATTAGACCCCATACTTATTCATCTGTATCATGCTCTGATAACTCAAGAGCTTTGCTTGTATGTTTCATTTCTTTACAATGAACATAAAAGTCAAATCATATGGTGTTTCTCTTTTTACTTCTGACCTATTTTACTCTTCCCTTTTTTATTTTACTGGGGGAGGGGTAAGGCTATAGACCTTTGGAGATTTTATTTTAAACTACCTACATTGCATCAATGTAGTTTTATTTATTCATTTATTATGAGAGGAAGAAGTTAAAGAAATCAGGGCACCACTCAGCTCTGAAATAAGATAGTGCCAGGAATTGAACCTGTGGCCTCTGGAGTTTCATATACACTTGGTCTACATGATAACAGTATGAGCAAATTTTTGGTCTAGAAATACACTCTTATAACCTGTAAAACTTCAAAGACAGTTACCCGACTTCAATATATACATATATTTTAATGACACTGAAAAAAATGTAGAGTGTTGATCAGGAAAGCTTCTGAGGGACAGATTATATTACCTGTCATTAGGGTGTCAGAGTAATTTGTCCAAAATCCTGATGGTCAGTAGTATTGCAAACTCATTTCTAATTTGAACCATACCACCCTCAGCAAGTAATACAAATAAATAGCCTCCGTCCTGATTATGTTGAATCATCACAATCTTCTTGGCAATAATGTGCCTCCCATATTTGGGAGCTACTCTCTTTGATCAGCTTTCTAGTCCTGTTCCAACTCTGACACCATCTCCCCAGACAATCCCTTTAGCCCACCTACATGTTAACCGTCGGGCTCAGGTAAAAATGAGTAAAGTCATGGGCCTCTGGGAATATACATAAAATTACAAATTTCTAACTACTATGATGTTGACTAGAGTAATTGGATGTAAAATAATTATACAAAAAAAAAAGAACCAGCCAGAAAATCTAGACTATAGAGCACTTTAATTCCACTCTATGATTCGTCATGTTACAAATAGTTTTCTTGCACATTGAAATAGCATCACGTGTCTGTAATGAGAAGCTCTGAATAGTGTTTTTGAATCAAACTTTCTTTCTTCTTTTAATTTTTAATTATATTTATTTATTGGATATAGACAGCCAGAAGTCAAGAGGAAAGGGGGAGGGAGAGAGGGAGAGAGACAGAGACATACCTGCAGCCCTTCTTCTCCACTTGCAAAGTTTTCTCCCTGAGGTGGAGACCAGTGGCTCCAACCCCAGATCCTTGCATACTGAAACATGAGCACAGCCACCACCTGGCCCCAAAATAGTGTTTCTATATACCTTTTACCAGGTACATAAAAGATAATTTGATAATTTTATGGCATCTCTTTAATATTTAGAGGATTACACACACACACATTTCCGGGAACTGAAACAATTTAAAAGTGCTTGAGTGTTCTTTCTTTTTTCAGCTTGAGTATGCTGTAAACCCATATCTGAGTCCATCCCCCACCTCACTAAGGAAAATTCATTTATTGCCATGCCTTTCCTTCTCTTTCTCTGTCTTTCTCCTCTCTGCAAAAGCTTACTCAAACAGGTTACCTCCCAACAATAATAACCTTTATTTTCATCATATTCTCAACAGCATTTGTTTCTTTCATTGTTAATGCATGTCATCCTTCCACTCATTATGGAAGAAGGACAATGAGTAGGTGGTGGTGCACCTGGTTGAGCACACATGTTACAGTGCTCGAGGGCCTGGGTTCAAGCCCCTAGTCCCCACCTAATGGAGGAAAGCATTGTGAGTGGTGAAGCAGGGATGCCGGTATCTCTCTGTCTCTCTCCTACTCTATCTCCCCCTTCCCTTTTTGTTTCTGCCTGAATCTACCCCATAAATAAAACAAAATAATATACAAGAAAGAAGTACTCACCATTTTGAAGAGCAAAGAGGCAGACCTAAAGGTCTGTTTCATTGCTAATGAAGCATTCCCCCTGCAGATCAGGACTGAGAATTTGAACATGGGTTATTTCCCATGGTGATATGAGCACTTTGCCATGTGTACAACCACCTGGGCACAGGACATACCTTTTTTGAAATAATTTTTTATTTATAAAATGGAAACACTTACAAGACCATAGGATAAGAGGGGTAAAATTCCACCACCAGAATTCCATATTTCCCCTCCCCTGATAGCTTTCCTACTATTGTTTTTTTAATTTTATTTATTAATTTTCTCTTTTGTTGCCCTTGTTGATTGTTGTTATTGATGTTGCATTATTAGATAGGACAGATAGAATTGGAGAGAGGAGGGGAAGACAGAGACGGGAAAAGAAAGATAGACACTTGCAGACCGGCTTCACAGCCTGTGAAGCGACTTCCCTGCAGGTGGGGATCCAGGGGCCCGAACTGATATCCTTGTGCCTGCCTTTGTGCTTTGCGCCACGTGTGCTTAACCTGCTGCGCTACCGCCAGACTCCCAGCTTTCCTATTGTTTATCTCTCTGGGAATTTGGGCCCAGGGTCATTATGGGGTGCAGAAGGGGGAATGTTTGGCTTCTGTAATTGCTTTCCCACTGAACATGGGCGTTGACAGGTCGATCCATACTGCTAGCTTCCTCTCTCTTTCCATAGTGGGGCAGAGCTCTGGGGAAGCAGAGATCCAAGACACACTGGTGAAGTCAACTGCTCAGGGAAGTCTGGTTGGCATCATGGTAGCATCTTGAACCTGATGGATGAAAAAGAGTTAACATATAAAGCCATGCAAATTGTTGAGTAATCATGAACCTAAAGGCTGGAATATACATATGAAGATTTGGGGGAGTCTGTGTTTTGGAAATAGCTAGTAGGTCAATTTTAGGTATATTCCAAAGGGGCCCATGACTTTACTAGTTTTTTTTTGAGCCTGACATCTGATATGCAGGTGGAACTGAGCTATTGTCTGGGGAGATGATGTCATGGCTGGAAAAAGGGCTAGAAATTTGCATCAGGGAAGAGAGTAGCTCCCAAATATGAGAAAAGTTAATAAATATTAACTTTAATAACAATATTTATTATTTAACAATAATATAATAAATATTGTCGACTATACACCCCATCCATTTGATCTGGACACACCATTTTTAATAGTGCAGCTCTACAGGAGTACTTCCACCCTCTTATTCATGAAAATAATTTGGGAGAAAAAGTGATGTTTTTAAAATGATTCAAGGACAATCATAAGGAATTGTGTCAACTTGTACCAGATATAAAGTTGTGCAGAGTTGAATTCTTTTTTGCTATAGAAACAAGAGAAAAAATTACCAACATAATGAGATGTAATTTTTGTAGTTTACCCCTGCTTCCATTTTAGTTATTCCATTCCCATATTTTGCCTCTACAACTCTTGCAGACAAAAGCAATAAAAATCTATCACTGTTATTTACTTTTCGGTGTTATCTATTGATGAAATGCTAGGTTAGTGATGACCAGTGCTACACAAGTGATTACATTTATTTATTTACTTATTTTTATTACTAAATTTAACCTATTCTGTTTAACTGATATCATAGACCTTTTTGTAGTTATGTATTTGAAGATTTTTGTTCTCTCATCCTTCTTCCAAAACTAATTATCTAATTCTGGATTTCACTCTGAGATCTCTAGTCCCATTTGCTTCAGTTCTGTTTTCAAATGTGCATATTCTCTGAGCTGGAGTATTCTTATCTCTTTCATATAAGCTTCAAATTCCTTTCAGGATGACTATAACTGTTTTCATAATCAGTTGTGCAGCTATTTTAAATTTTTTATTTGATATGTTTTCTATACTACTAAGACAAGTTTTCTAATTTTTATATTTTGTTACTTTTAATGAAAGACAGAGAGAAAGATACACATACAGATAAAGAGACAAAGATATACCAGTGCACTATTTAGTTCTAGCTTATGGTGAGTTGTGGACTGAATATAGGATTTCAGAGCCTCTGAACATCTTTTTTCAGGATCATCATGCTAACTCCCTAGACCCTTAAGAAAGATATTGAATGGCAACTAAGTTAAGTCTTACCATATAGTTAACCCAATTTTATCTCAACTATTGAGTATAAATTGAAACTCATGTTTATTTCTCTTGACTGCTAAATATATCTGAGCCCAGGTACCATCAATAGCCAAAACTGAGAGCTGCTGTCATAAAAAAAAAAAAAAGAAGAATAAAAATGTGACGTAAGGTACCATTCAAAGTGCCACATACTGGGGCTGGGTGGTGGCACACCTGGTTGAGTACACATGTCACAATGCTCAAGGACTGGGCTCGAGACCCTCATCCCCACCTGTAGGGGGAAAGCTTCACAAGTGGTGAAGCAAGGCTGCAGGTGTCTCTCTGTCTCTCTCCCTCTCTATCTCTGACTTCCCTCTCAAATGTTGGCTGTCTCTATGCAATAAATAATAAAGATAATAAAAAAAACCTCAAACTGTCACATACTAAATGCTTTATATAAATTGACTGACTCTCACTGCTGTTAAGTACAGGATCTGGAGTTTGCAGGAATTGTAGTAATTTTCACAACTCCTTGTGGCTGTAAGAGAAAACAAATATCATATCCAAAGACATACCACTGGTAATTTCTGAAACCTTAACCCTTGTCTGAATCCAAAGCCATGCCTTTTAGCAAATGGCTTTCAAATGATAACATGATTTGGTTCCATATACCTCTAAAGACCTACTTCTTTCTTTCTTTCTTTCTTTCTTTCTTTCTTTCTTTCTTTCTTTCTTTCTTTCTTTCTCCCTCTCCCTCTCCCTCTCCCTCTCCCTCTCTCTCTCTCTCTCTCTCTCTCATTATCACACTCCGATTGCTCATCAGTTTATTTCACAGCACAGTTTTTTGTACTTTTGCCTTTGTTTGAGACATTGGTCTACTTGAAACACTTTGTTCTTCTAAGCTCTCTTCTACCTTAAGTACTCAGAAATGTCCTGTTTCTCTTTAAGTGCGGTTCTTAAATAATGAAAATCATTTTTTTTTTTAGATAGAGAGTGAAAAGGACCACAACTTTCTTAAGTGTGGTGGGGACTATCCTCCAACCTGAGCATGGGCAAGGTAAAGCATTACATTATCTAAGTGAGCTAATTGGCTCCATTTTTCTTCTTATGAGTATGAGTGTAAGTACTGTTTCCTACCATTCAAGTATGAAGTTTAGAAAATATTCAATGTGGAGTCAAGTAGAGTCCTTTATATTGCTACTAGATATCCCATGAATTTGCTAACTTAATAAACCAAGAACCATCCAATATACAAAAAAGATAATCCTTGGTAAACTGCAGAATTATATCAAAACTAATAAATTTGGCAAGGCCAAAGAAGATCACTTTACAGATCAATTGCAGTTTCATATAATAACGGATTTCTATGTATTATTAAAAAACAGGGTGGAAGAGGCAGAGGCCAATAGCATGATGGTTGTGCAAAGAGACCCTCATGCTTAAGGCTCTGAAATCCTCGGTTTAATCCCCCACACCACCTTAAACCAGAGCTGAGCAGTGCTGTGGAAAAAGAGGAAAAAATAATTAAATAAATAAGTAGATAAATAAATAAACAAATAAAAACTGAGTGGAAACAGAGATAATGAATGATATGTTTTAATAAGTCACAGAGCAAATTTATCTTGTAACACATTACATAAAATATGACTTATTAGATGAGGCTGTGTACAGAAATTTACACCAAAAATTGCTGGTTTATTTCCAACAGTGGGATCACAAAGGGTTTACCCCACCACCCCATCAGTTCTTTTGCCCTTTGCTTAAATGAGTGTGGATAAAATGTCTTCAAAGTGATGACTTCCTGAAAGGTTCAGCAATTGACTTTTCTTTAAGAACCTTATGTTGCTAGGCAACTTCACACAATAGTCTATTGCTCTCCAAAGTCTTCTTCATGAAAACAGTCCAGGATTTTGTTTTTCTCACTTGCAATTTCCAGAGTGTCTTAAGAAACAACCTCCAGCAAAGCCACTAAGCTTTGCATTGAATTTAACAGGAGAGAAGCATCCCACTTGTCACCCTTATTCAGAGGTGATTGCCAGCAGAGATGTTTCCAAAATGGAAATGGAGTCTGATTTATGATATCTCTCAAAAATGACATCAGCTGCGGTTCATCATGTAACCTAACGATGATTTGGATGAGGTACTTGCTTCACAAAGGTTGTGCTCTGCAAGGAACATAGAAAAAAATATGTTTTCCGTTATTGAGACATCACCTCTTTGTCCTTCAGGGTTAAGTATTAAAAAAAAATTCCCTAACAAAAACCATTTCTCTAGGACACTGGTGTACCACACACTAAAACTCTGAAATATTTCAGTAAGAAATAAAATAAGTTTTTCTATTTGATTTTACATTTGCTGTGTTGCCTTAAATATTATAAACACACACATAAGTATATACATATGTACATATGTATATACTTATGTGTGTGTTTGTTTATATAGTCAGTGGATTTAGACAAAAGGGTTTAAATAGTGCTTTCTTTATCAAAAGTAGTAGATATACAAACAGTTATGGTTTCATATATAGTTTCAAATATATATATACATATATACATATATATAATTTAATAAGGCAAAAGAAAGAACATTTGCTAATGAGTAAATTTTCTGTAAAAGCTATTGAATAGCATTCTAAGACTCTTGTCAATGTGTCCTCACACATTTCTGATCTGGCACTGATTTTAATGAGAATTGTTCTAAGTAAGGCCCAAAAGATTCTCAGCAAATGAGTAAAGGCATACAGACTACTCAAAGTCTAGATGACATGGCAAACTAGGTCACACTCATCCTAATTTGAAGCAGTTTCTACTACCTCAACAGTCTTGTCAGACTTCATAGAAAAGAAGGGATGTAAGCTTAGAAATAAAGTTTGGAGAGTTTTCTTCCAGGTTTAAAATGATTTTCAGTTGGCCTATAAATTATACTTAAAGTAAAAACTCTGAGTCAACTTCATGTCTTATTCCACCAGGATACTGAAAAGAGATCAGAAGCAGTCTTGAAATACAGTCCTATTATATGCCCCATTATAAGAGAAAATGGTAAATGGATGATGAGAAAAGATTAGTCTACTGGCTACATGGCAACTCAATCTTCAGTTGGCTCACTGGCTTGGCCACATTCTTTCTGTCCTGAGTCTTATGACCTTTCTCCTTTCCTCTATTAAAGCAAATTTCTTTCCATTGTCCACTTAGGTTTATGTCTCTAGACATGAAGTGGTGGTGCACAGGACTCACAGCATTTTAAGCACATTTCTTAGATTCTGGGATTCGATTGTTTTTCCTTACAGTAATGATTGTTCCCAAGTTTATGCAAAATATTCAAAGTACCCAGTTTAAGATAAATAAAACATGTAATGGCTGTAGCATTTTAATGTGTTTCATTCTCATGCTTTTTCTCACCACCTATAATAATGTTATCTCATTTGTCTTGTTAACCTCTTTTCCCTTAAACTACAATTTTCTCCATATTAATTTCTTTTACTAAGGTTAGTACTTTAGAAAGCAACTCTGAAATGTGTAATAAATTTCATTCAGAAAGGAAACAGCAATATATATCCCCATGTTCATTGCAAATAGAAACAAAGTATAGGGGGAAGGGCAATGACTCATTCCATTAAGCACACATACTACTAAGTTCAAGAACCCGCACAAGGATCAGAGTTCGAGCACCAGACAATCCATTTTGGGGGGGATGCTTCACAAGCTACAAAGCAGGTCTGTAGGTGACCTTCTCCCTCCTTCTCTATGTCCCCTTCTTCTCAATTTCTCTCTGTCTCTATCTAATAAAAAAGAAAAAAATGGCCACTAGAAGTCACGAATTCATACTTCTAGCACTGAGCCTCAGCAATAACCCTAGAAGGAAGAATGAAACTAAATATTTAAGCATATTTACATTCTTTCTTAAAGATTGTAGATATTTATCTATTGGATAGAAATAGAAATTGAGAGGGAAGGGGAAAAGAGAGAAAAAAGAAACAGACACCTGCAGCATTACCTCACCACTCACAAGGCTTTCCTCCACCAGGTAGGGACCAGGAATTCAGGCCCTCATAGATACGTATTTTTCAACCTTAAGAAAGAAAGGAGTCTTATCATTTGTGTCAGCTACATATGAACCTGCAGGACAACATGCTAAGTGAAATACACCAGACACTAGCTAACTACATGATCCACTTGTTTAAGGAATCAAGCATAATCCAATTCAAGATAGGAAGTAACATGGCATTTGCCAAGGGTTGGAGAAGAAGGAAAAGGGTAACTCTTAGAAATACAAAGTTTTCAGGTATATATTTGCCCTAGTTTATGGATACCTGTGAACATATGCTCTATCTCCTGGAACCTGGTCTATATCTAGGTTTTGGGACTTTGTTAGAAAGTGGACCAGTGAGTACCCCCCAACACTTCATCTCCACTATTCCAACCTTTGGGTCCATGATTCTTCAACAATTTGTATGGCTTCGTATGTTAACTCTCTTTTCAGCCACCAGGTTCCAGATGCCATCAGGTTGCCGACCAGGCTTCCCTGGACTGAAGACCCCACGAATGCATCCTGGAGCTCCGCTTCCCCAGAGACTCACCCTACTAGGGAAAGAGAGAGGCAGACTGGGAGTATGGATCGACCAGTCAACGTCCATGTTCAGTGGGGAAGCAATTACAGAAGCCAGACCTCCCACCTTCTGCAACTCACAAGGACCCTGGGTCCATGCTCCCAGAGGGATAGAGAATGGGAAAACTATCAGGGGAGGGGATAGGATATGGAGATTGGGTGGTGGGAATTGTGTGGAGTTGTACCCCCCATCCTATGATTTTCTTAATGTCTCCTTTCTTAAATAAATAAACAAAATAAAATAAATACAAAGTTTTTATTCTTCCAGATCAATCAGTTCTAGACATTCACTATACTACTTAACTATTTACTTAGAAAAGTTTACCAAGAGATATGAACCTTTGGAAGATTATGGCAATCATAGTGGCATGGATTGTGGTGATATTTTTTTATTATTTTAATTTATTTATAAAAAGGAAACACTCCCCACCTGCAAGGGGGTCGATTCACAGACCATGAAGCAGGTCTGCAGGTATTTATCTTTCTCTTCCCCTCTCTGTCTTCCCCTCCTCTTTTCATTTCTCTCTGTCCTATCCAACAATGACAGCATCAATAACAACAACAATAATAACTACAACAACAATAAAAACAAGGGCAAAAAAAAGGAAATAAATAAATATTTTTTTTAAAAAAAGGAAACACCGACAAAATCATAAGATAAGAGGGATAAAATTCCATACAATTCCCACCACCAGAGTTCAGTATCCCATCCCCTCCCCCAATAGTTTTCCAATACTCTGGGAGTATGTACCTAAGGTAATTGTGGGATGCAGAAGGTGGGAGGTCTGGCTTCTGTAATTACTTCCCTGCTGAACAAGGGCATTGACAGGTGTTGGATAGTATGCCAGCTCCCCCTGGCTTCTGCTTAACCATATGCCTATATAGGGATAGATTTAATCCCATTCAAAGTTTTGGTCTATTTACATAAATCACTTTTACATTTACATAAAGCACCACACTCCCTCCAGGGCATTGGTGGTTTAGTGGTAGAATTCTCACCTGCTCCACCCCCTCTCCTTGTCACACCCTGATCCTCTCCTTGTCGCATCCTGATCTTCCACCAGTCACTTTTCGCTCCACCCTCTCTATATCACATCCTGTTTCCACCCTACTTGGAGAGTATAAAAACAGCTGCTCTTCTGATTAAAGACACTTGGAAATTGCTTTCCGGCTCCAAGAGTTCCAGAGTGTATCTCCTGCGAAGTTAGTGCGGCATGAGTTCCTGATCCCTCTCCCACGCAGCAGCCTAGATCGGCTCCAGTTGGAGTTCTCTCCAACCCAGAGAGCACTAGCTCGGGAAGAAGTACCCTCAGGCTATCCTGGCAGACAGGTGGATCCATACTCCCAGCCGGCCTCTCTTTTTCCCTAATGGAGCGGAGTTCTGGGGAATTGGAGCTCCAGGACACATTGGTAGGGTCATCTATCCAGGGAAGTCTGGTTTGCATCATGCTAGCATCTAGAACCTGAAAAGAGAGTTAACATACAAAGCCAAACAAGTTGTTGGCTAATCATGAGCCTAAAGGCTGGAATAGTGCAGACGAAGAATTGGGGGGGGGGGTGTCTCCGTTTTGTAGATAGTAGGCATATTTTAGTTATATTCTAAAGGGCCTGTTGCTATCCCAGTTTGTTTTTTTTTTTTCCCTGAGTCTGAAATCTGATATGCAGGTGTATCCAAGTTATTGTCTGGAGAGATGATGTCATGGCTTGAAACAGGACTAGAAAGCTGGATTAGGGAAGAAAGTAGCTCCCAAATAGGGAAAGGAGTATAAATATTGTTGACTATACACCCCATCGATTTTATGTGTGTGTACTGACCTCCAAATTCACCAACTTGTATATATTAAGTATCTAATGCATTTTGTATATCAATCTTACCTTTATACAGTAGCTTAGGAAAAACAAAATTAGGAAACCAAGGAAGAATTGTGCCAAGTAAAGACTGATAAAGTCTATACATATTTTCAAGCCTCCTTTGTATTAATTTGCACTTTGGTAAGGACATTATAAGCAGAAGTTTATTAAATGTGCCAGAAGCTGGTCTCAAAGCATGGCATGAAAGATGAATGCTATGATTAATTTCTGGTGAGTACTCAGGTAGATACGACAACTTAGCACCATCCTTCTTCCATGATACTGAATTCCAATTTTTGTATGACAAGAGTAAAATCAATTTAGCAAAACATTTCTTTCATTTTTAAACTTCTCACTTTGACTACTCAATTATTTTTTTTTATTTATTTAAGAAAGGAGACATTAACAAAACCATAGAATAAGAGGGGTACAATTCCACATAATTCACATAACCCGATCTCCACATTCCACCCCCTCCCCTGATAGCCTTCCCATTCTTAAAAAAAAAACTCAAAGAAATGATATGGGAAGAAATGTTATTGAAGTTATGTCCTCATAATTTAGTAACTCTAATAGATAAACACTCAAGCTGAAACAATTGTCCTTAATATCTTATCAATTCATATAAATTTACTTTTATCATTTTTTTTCTTCTCAAGGTTAGATTTTCAAAAACCTCACAACCATCCTAAATTGAACACATTCCTCTTATTCTGATACAGAAGATTAATATGCATTTTGCAGTGCAATGATCTGCAAGGAATAGCTCTCAAATGCAGGATGATCAAAATCAAATATAAAAGTAAATATAGCTTCACTGAAGTATAAAAATACACTTGAAATTTACTGAAATAGACATATTTTATACAAGTAGATAATATCTAATATATTAAGGAATATTTGAGTGGATATAATGCATTCTTACATAATTGACCTCTAACATACAGAAAAAGGTTATGAAGATGTAAATAGAAGCAGAGACAGATTTCCATGGCAAGGATCCAGGTTCGAGCCTCCACAGCAGGGACATTTCACAAGGGGTAAAGCAGATGTCACTCTGTCTCTCTCCCTCTGTATCTCCCCATCCCTCTCAATTTCTCTCTGTCCTAGCAAGTATAATAAGAATGCAAAAATCTGGGCGGAGGGTAGATAGCATAATGGTTATGCAAAGACACTCTCATGCCTGAAGCTCCAAAGTCCCAGGTTCAATCCCCCACACCACCATAAGCCAGAGCTGAGCAGTGCTCAGGTTAAAAAATAATAATAAAATAAAACAATAATAAGTAATAATAATAACATAATAAATAATAATAAAATAAATTTAAAAAAATAAAATAAAAAGAATGCAAAAATTTTAAAAAGGAAAAATATGGTTGCCATGAACAGTGGAATCTTAGTATGTGCACTGAGCTCCAGCATAAATCTTTGGTAGTAATAATAATTAAAAGAAAAAAAGACACAGAAACAGAGCTAGAATGAATGAGTTTAAGGAGATAAGTATTGGCATTGGAAGTTATTTTTTTTTATGGAACTAGGTCCTCAGGCATTTCACTACCTTGGGTCCATGTTATATTCAAAGAAGTGAGATACCACAGAAGTAGCACTTCTCCAGGGCCATGGCACCCCCATGTAGTACTGTTGCTAGCTTATAGAATTTCAGGGTCAAGGCACTGATACACCAAGTTGAGCACACACATTATAGTGGACAAAGACCTGGGGTTCAAGCCCCACCTCTAGGAGGGAAGTTTCACAAAGTGAAACTTTAAATTAAAAAAATATTTTAAATTAATTAATTTATTTATTTATTTTCCCTTTTGTTGCCCTTGTTTTTTATTGTTGTAGTTATTATTGCTGTTGTTGTTGATGTCATCATTGTTGGATAGGACAGAGAGAAATGGAGAGAGGAGGGGAAGACAGAGAGGGGGAGAGAAAGTTAGACACCTGCAGACCTGCTTCACTGCTTGTGAAGTGACTCCCTTGCAGATGGGGAGCCGGGGGCTGGAACTAGGATCCTTGTGCTTCATGCCATGTGCGCTTAACCCACTGCACTATAGCCCGACTCCCAAAGTGAAACTCTTTATCTATCTCTCTGTTTATCTCTCCCCCATTCCCTCTTGATGTCTCTATATCCAAAATAGATAACTAAAAATATATTTTAAAAAGTTACGAAGTAGTGTTATGTGCATGGCAAGGTATATACCCCCCACAGTGCACTAGCTTCCAGACCCAAGCATTTATTTTCCTATTTGTTTCTCACTGAAGAAAATACTTAGAGGAATACATGAAACAAAATGGATACAGCTGATATGATAAAATGAACTACAGGGGCCAGGCGGTGGTACACCTGGTTAAGTGCACATACTGCAGTGCACAAGGACGTGGGTTCAAACCCCTGGTCCCCACCTGCAGGGGGAAAGCTTTGCGAGTGGTGAAGCTGGCCTGCAGGTATATCTCTGTCTCTATTTCCCTCTCAACTCTCAATTTCTCTTTCTCTATCCAATAATAGAGAAAAAATAAATTAAAAATATATCGTTTATTAAAAAATTAAGAAAAGAGGTAACTGAGAGTTGGCAAAAAGTAAAGTACTATCCGGATAGCGCCACCTAGTATTGAACTCAACGACCACCACACTGGAGAAATCTATGATGCTATGCTCTCAGTATCTATTTCCCTCTTTCTGAAAAACGTCAGTTTGGACTGCGGAAACCCTGACTATAGCAACAACTGAAAGTTGATGAACCCAACATTATTTTGGCAACTCTTTTTTTTTATGGAAAAGAGAAAAAAAACACAACATATGTATTTGGAATGTTTAATGCTTCAACAACTTCTGCTTCACTTAGTTATGACTGACAGATAGTGTGTGTTTCAGGGGTTTGACATAAATATTTTAATATGCATACACATTGTCAAATGAATACCACAATCAAGATAACTGATATAATTATCACCTCTCATAATTATCATTTTGGGTGGTGGGAGCACATGAAATTGTTTCACTTCAGTGTCAAGTAAGCAATGCATAATTAACCAGAACCAACAGACTGTCTTCCACATCTCCAGAACACATACAGTTTAGACGTGAAATGTCGACCGGCATTTCCTGATTTCCCCCTGACCCCGTACTTGGTAACCACCATTCTGTTTTCTGTGTGTTTGTGACTTTCATGGAGTCGACAGAAAAATGAGATCATGTCTTACTGCGCTTGGTTTATTTCACTTGTCATAACGTAAATTATTCTCCACATTGCTGCAAATTATTTAGTCTCAAAGGGTGGATTTTTATTAAATTCAAATCGATTATTTCCAAGTGAGTAAATTTGAAACCTGTCACAGTAATTGCTACGTGTTACAACTCAAATTCATCAAAAAGTTTATGTTTAAAAAAGTGTTTTATTAGGGAGTTGGGCAGTAGCGCAGTGGGTAAAGCGCACATGGCGCAAAGTGTAAGGACAGGCGTAAAGATTCGGGTTCGAGCCCCCTGTGAACCCCCTTCACAATGGGGTTCACAAGCCGTGAAGCAGGTCTTCAGGTGTTGATCTTTCTTCCCCCTCTGATTTCCCATCCTCTATTTCTCTCTGTCCTATCCAGCAACCAGAACATCAATAACAACAATAATAACTACAAAAATAAAAAAACAACAAAGCCAACAAAAGGGAATAAATAAATATTTTTAAAAAGTGTTTTATTTTAAAAACAAATATCAGTTCATGAAAGAAGTGAGCTTCCTACATATTTATGCAAATAACATAATTACTCATCTGAAGAGACGTATCTATATCTATGTTCATTGCAGCAAACTTTGCCCTAGTTAAAATTTGGGGAAACAAAAACATTGCTAAACAGTAAATTCTTCAAAAAGCAGCTACCTTTTAGGGCTTCCTATTTTAATATTCCTAGAGAGGTATATTGGGATTGAAAGTTATATCATCTTTCTTACAGATTTTGTGTCACTCATTAGATAACCAAGCTTGGTTGGGAGTGGTAATCAGTATTTCAGGATACTTTATAATATTTTTAAAAATTGAAATTACATTTATTATGTAACAATTTATAGTAGCCATAAGAATTCATAACTATTTGTCTTAATATAAAAGAGCATATATATTTTGAAAAGTGGCTGGTTTTATTTTCTATTATTATTATTATTATTAATTTTGTGTCTCCAGGTTATTGCTAGGGCTTGGTGCCTGCACTACAAATCCACTGCTACTGGAGGCCATTTTTCCCATTTTGTTGCCCTTGTTGTTATCATTATTATTATTTATTACTGTCATTAATTTATTTATTATCTTTATTTATTGGATAGAGACAGCCAGAAATCAAGAGAGAAGGGGGTGATAGAGATGGAGAGAGACAGAGAGACACCTGCAGACCTGCTTCACCACTTAGGAAGCTTTCGCCCTGCAGGTGGGGATCAGGGCTCCAACCGGGTCTCTGTGCATTGTAATACATGCGCTCAACCAGGTGCGCCACCACCTGGCCCCTATTATTGTTATTTCTGTTGTTGTTGGATAGGACAGAGAGAAATTGAGAGAGGAAGGAAAAACAGGGGGAGAGAAAGATAGACACCTGCAGACCTGCTTCATCGCTTGTGAAATGACCCCCCTGCAGGTGTGGAGTGGAGGCTCTAACCAGGATCCTTGTGCTGGTCCTTGAGCTTTGCGCCATGTGCACCACTTAACCAACTGTGCTACCGCCCTAACCCCGCTGGGTTTATTTTCTAAAAAAAAAAAAAAAAAAAAAAAAAAAAAAACCTAGTTCTCTTGGAAGCTCTGTTCAGTAATAGTCACAGAAAATAAGATCAGAGGAAATAAAGTACCGTGATGAATATGCGGCAATCTCACTCATAAAAAGAAACTGAGAAATAAGAGAATAAAAGGGAAACAAAAAGCAGAACTTGGACAGGGTTTGTGTATTACACCAAAGTAAAGGACTCTGGAAGGAGGGAGGCTTTCAGATCCTGGAGCATTATGAAGAGGAGGACCTAGCCTGGGGATTAGAGAGTTTGGCAGAAAACTGAGAATATTTTCAAATGTACTGACAACTGTATTTACTGTTTACTATAAATAACTAGGCCCCAATAAAAATTTTAAGAAAATAAAATCATTTTAATAAACAATCTGTAGACCACTTTATTTTACAGATTCAGAGAGCAAGGGTTGGTTTACATGAAAGCACTATAAAAGACATGAACACAGAACACAAGTGATAAAAGAAATTTCTTACCGGGAGTCTGGCGGTAGCACAGCGGGTTAAGCGCACATGGCACAAAGCGCAAGGACCAATTTAAGGATCCCGGTTTGAGCCCCCCGCTCGCCACCTGCAGGGGAGTCACTTCACAATCAGTAAAGCAGGTCTGCAGGTGTCTTTCTCTCCCCTCTGTCTTCCCTTCCTCTCTCCATTTCTCTGTGTCTTATCCAACAACGACATCATCAACAACAACAATAATAACTACAACAATAAAACAAGGGCAACAAAAGGGAATGAATAAAATAAAAATTAAAAAAAGAAATTTCTTACCCCACTCTCCTAAGGAAGACATACTTATATGCCACTCCAGGAGGACAGGTCCTGAAATGAGTGCAGCCTAGAATGTTCTTTGCTATGACCACAGAATTTGAGCTCAAACCTACAAAGACACAGAGGTTGCATGGACTGCAATGCTGAGTACGATCCCTAGATCAGATTGATAGGGGTTACAGTTCACAGTATTTATATCCTTTTCACACATTTGGGAACTGCTCTGATCCAGATTTGTAGTCCTATTTCCAACTCTGACACCACTTCCACAGACAATATCTTGGGTCCACCTGCATGTTAGCTGTTGGCCTCAGGCAAAAATTAAGAAAGTCGTGGGCCCCTTGGAATATACCTAAAATAGACCTATTAGCTTTTTCTGAAATGAAAACTCCAAATCTTATCTGCTTTATTCTTTTTTTTCATATTTATTTATTTATTTATTTATTCCCTTTTGTTGCCCTTGTTGTTTTTGTTGTAGTTACTATTGTCATTGTTATTCATGTCATTGTTGTTGGATAGGACAGAGAGAAATAGAGAGAGGAGGGGAAGACAGAGAGGGGGAGAGAAAGACACCTGCAGACTTGCTTTACCGCCTATGAAGTGACTCCCCTGCAGGTGGGGAGTCGGAGGCTCGAACCGGGATCCTTACACCGGTCCTGGTGCTTTGCCTCAAGTGCGCTTAACCCGCTACCGCCTGACCCCCCCGTGTTTTATTCTTACCTTTAGTTTCCTGGTTATTAAACGATTTGTTTTGTTTTGTATCTTAATGCTTTTCAGACAACAAGTTGCAGATGCTACCATGAAGCCAACCGGATATCTCCGAGCAAACGACCTCACCACTGTGTCCTGGAACCCCACCTCTCCAGAGTCCTGTCCCACTAGGGAAAGATAGAAATGGGCTGGGGGTATGGATTAACCTGCCAACACCTATGTCCAGCAGAGAAGCAATTGCAGAATCCAGACCTTCTACCTTCTGCACCCCATAATGATCCTGGGTCCATACTCCCAGAGGGGTAAAGGATAGTCAAGCTTCCAGTGGAGGGTGAAATGCAAACTCTGGTGGTAAGAACTGTGTGGAATTGTACCCCTCTTATCCTATGGTCTTGTCAATCATTATTAAATCAATAAAAATGATATTTGTTCTATAGTATTTTATGAAAAGAAACACAAGTAAAGTCATAAGGAAAGTCATTAGGTTTTTTACGTTTAAAAATAAAAAGAAACATATTTCTATTTATAATTGAAAAGATCATTATATCTGTTATATCATTGAAATGACTTTGAATATTTGTGTCCATTCAGTCATTACAATCTGGTGCCTATGAGAACAAGGTATTTCATTTATTACTATTTAAAATTGCATTGCTAATTTTGAAGGCCCACTCAACACCAACATATTACAATATTTAGAAATTATTGATGCCTGTGACAGCAGTAAGTAGATTCAACAGGAAGATACAAGAAAAGATCAATACCTAACAGTCATTGTGAAAGATATAAATTTATCACCAATGTCAAGAAAATGTTCAAAGTTACAGCACAACCATAACCATATAGTTGCTATAAAATTGATTTTCTTTTTTATATTTATTTATTATTTATAAAATGGAAATATTGACAAGACCATAGGATAAGAGAAGTACAATTCTGTAATTGCTTCTCCGCTGGACATGGTTGTTGGCATGTCCATCCATACTCCAAGCCTGTCTCTCTCTTTCCCTAAATGAAACATTAGCACATTTACGGAGGCTAAACAGGTGTATGTGGTCCCATAATTTTGGTGTTCTTTGTTATTCTTCATTGGACTTTGGTTACAGATTCTTATAAAAGTCTTGTGATTAATATAGACTTTTGACTTACAAACTGAAAATGTAATACCCCAAATTATGTGAAAAAATAAAAAACTGTTCAGTTTTACTCTACCTACTGTTACCTGAATATATATATATATATATATATATATATATATATATATATATATATAGTTAGGTAGTTGAACTGGCTTGTTATTTCCTAGAAACTTATTTTTTCAGTGAATGCTACCTGCTTGTGGTTACTGGTTATACATTTGCTCTGTTGTATTGTGGTTTTTAAATATTATGATGTTTTAACATTTATTTATTTATTTATTTATTGCCACCTGAATTATTTCTGGGGTTCAGTGCCTACATAAGAACTCCACTATACCACTGATGGCCATTTTCCCTTTTTAAAAATTAGATAGGAGAAAGAAATATTGAAAGGGAAGGAGGAGATAGTGAGGGAGACAGACACCTCCAGACTTGCTTTACCACTCATGAAGCCTCCACATCTGCAGCTGGGAAGTGGGGGATCTAGTTTGGGTGTGTCTGCATGGTAAAATGTGTGCTTAACAAGTTGTGCTACCTCCTAGCTCCTCTATCAATATTTCTTACCAACAAGATGATAATAAAAAGGTTTTTCATAGCAACCAAACAGCTTCCTTAGAAGGAACATAGTTGTGATATAACTCTCATGTGAGGGTGCTAAAGAAGTTCATTCCTTCCTTCCCATGGACACTTCCTCCTATATTCTATCTGCAGAGAAAATTAAGTATGCTAAGAGACTGAAATATGATCTGTAAAATATCAAAATTGAAATTTATTGTGTAATGAGTAAGTCCCAGGCAAGTCATTTCCTGAACTGCTAGAGGATAAAATGTCATTCTTGAAAGTTCTTTGTCTACAAATGAGGAGATTAAGTGCCAGGGATGGGACAAAGGCAGGATTAGAGAAATGAATGCAGAATACTAGCATCTTGTTAGTGGATGTTGAGTTGCTTATCAGAATATAGACACTCTCTGGCCAGACAGCACTGAAAATAGAAATTATAGTTTTGTCTTCCTAAGTCCCCATCTTCATAGTCAAAATGAGAATGGCAATAAACCTCTGAGGTCACAGTATCTGCTGCAAAGTTTCAGTAGAGTCTGGATTGCCTGGGAGCATAGGTCTATATGAATTCAGCTGGGTAGTAAATTTCCTGGACTCAAATGCCACTCTGTACTCAGAGACAGTATAAACCTTCAGAAGTAGGACTGGTAAAGCCAGTAGCCTTTACATCTCAAAAAAAGCATACACGTCCCCAAACTCTTTAATAGTCCCTTGATTCCAGAAAGGGAGGGCCTCCTCCATATTAACAAGTACTAATTTAGTGTTCCTTTGATCAACTTTGTGCCTATTAGAGCTAATTTTCCCTCCTGAAAGCCTTGGCCTTTAACTGACCCTGATGAGATCCCCATAAACTCACTCCACGACATGAAATAATACCCCAACTATATTTCAAAAGATGATTCTGGTTCACTAATAGCGCATTACTGCACACGCCATTCTGTGAAGCTGCTTTATGCAAATGTCATGTTTTGTCCACCATTATTCAAAACCAACTTCTATTAAATGGCAAATCACTTCAACTGAGTTCCCTGAGAAGGGTACATCTTAACTGGGCAATAATAACAGTAAGGGCTGTACATGTTTATTCATACTTATTAGGTGGGAAAAAAGCTTTTGATGTATGAATTCATTTAATACAATCATCTTCTGAGGTGATACTGCTATTCCATTCATTTTAAATATGGCTTGTGAACTTACATAATGAAATAACCAAAGGTATCATGGTTATTAAGTGTATAAGTTAGATTTGGAGTCAGGTAAGCAGAATTCAGATGATGTGTTTTTTCTTCTCCATCTTCCTCTTCTTCCGCTGTCACTACTGCTATTGATTCTTCTATTTCTCCTTGTCCTGTCCTTCTAGCTTCTCCCCCCTCCCCATTCTTCTCCTTTCCTTCCCCCTCCTCCTCCTCCTCTCCCTCCTCCCTCTATTCCTTTTCTTCTTTTTCTTCTTGTCATCAAGGTTATCTCTGGAGTTTGACACATGCACTACACCATTGCTCCTGACTATTTCCTTTTCCTTTTTCTTTATTTTTTTGTGCATGTATTAGAGAAACAATGATGGAAGGAGGGACAAAAAATATATATATAGAGAGAGACATCTGGGGGGCAGGTATGCACACTTGGTTAAGTGCACACACTACAGTGTACAAGGACCCAGATTCAAGTCCTTGGCCCCCACATATGGTGAAGTAGGGCTATAGTTATTTCTCTGTTTCTCTCCCTCTGAAATATTCACAGTCACATCCAGACAGGTATTTGATTAAATTACCAGTCTCACCTACCCACGTTAACACATAAGTCTAACCACAACAGTAGGATGGAGG
Source organism: Erinaceus europaeus (assembly GCF_950295315.1). Taxonomy (NCBI): domain Eukaryota; kingdom Metazoa; phylum Chordata; class Mammalia; order Eulipotyphla; family Erinaceidae; genus Erinaceus; species Erinaceus europaeus. The sequence continues at coordinate 117,423,601 of NC_080170.1, forward strand.
GACAAATTCATCTATCATGTCACTCAGCTAAGAGGGTCAACCTATGTATTTTATTCTGGGATGAATCGTGTGTGGTAGGAACCACATAGGTTCAGTTAAAAATTGTCCCTTTTGATTTACTTTTAGTTCTTACTTGAGTGGAGAGGTAGAGGTGACATAGACTCTGGGGGTAATGAGATAATTGGCTCCATTATCATTTCTAGTGATATTATCAACAGATGGAAAATTAATTAGAATCTCACCTGGTCTTGGGTCTTTGACATAGTTCTGTAAAGACAAATGAATAGTCAGAATCCATCCAAAGTGGTGATATCCAAAGCAAAAGAAATGTGGCCAGTGCTATCCACAGGTAGCTATAGCCAATTCTAGTGAGGGATAATGATCAAAATCATCCATAGCAGAAATAGTAAAAGTGATTTTATAATGCAATCACTGTGGCACTGATTTCGATTTTCTTCTGATCTAGGGCCATACTTGTCAATCTAATTTCACAGTGTATCTGCAGGTTCTTTGATAGACACACATTCTCAATAGATTTACTTCTTTTTAATTATTATTGGGAAGATAATGAATTTGTTTATGTATGTGTATAGTTTCTCAGCAAGTGTCTGTTACATATACTTATCCCCTCCCCATGACAGACACCAAACCTCTCTCCCCTCAGACACATTAGTACTTTCTCTCCCCAGTATCCCTTGCTTTGATGCAGTACACAATGCTCAATCCAAGTTTTATCCTGTTTTCTCCCTTTCTAACTCTATCTCCCAGGTTACACCCACTTGGGAGTTATTTAGTAGTCATCTTTCTCCTCCTGATTCATCCCACCCAATATTTTTCCTTTTGCTTCCAGCAAAGGTGAGACAAAAATTAAGGTGGAAGAGTTTCTGTTCTGTTGTCTAGGTCTTTGACAGTTGGCTTTGGCTCATCAACATTGGTCATCTCACTTTGTCCTTTCTACCTTCTCTTTTCCTATATGTTTGGTCTTTTTGTTGTTGTTTGAGTTCTCTTTATCAGTCACATGTACATTATCCTGCCAAACTATCCTTCAATTATGAAAGAGAAACCAAAAGCTTCCCAAATATACAGAAACATAAGGAATTCACCAACAACAACCTTGTCTTGTAAGAACCACTGAAAGGAGTCCTACAGAAAAAGAAGCAAAAGAACTCTGACTCCAAAGGAGGTCATCAGTGGTAGAATATAAATCAATCAAATCAACCAAATGCCATGTCACATATATCTCATTTCATATTCTTTATCTCTTAGAGGAAAATGCTGTATGAGTTAGGTGATAGTAGTTCAATAATCTTTCCTCTAGATATGTCTTTTCATGTAAAAGAGCACAGAGCGAAGCTTAGACTGGGGGTGGTTTGTTGCAGAAAAACAAAAGAAGGAGAAGAGAGGGGTATTAGGTCCTTATACATGATGACAAAAAAGAGCCCAAGTTGGAGGTGAGAGTGTATTACAGACACCTATCATATGATGGTGGTAAGAGGTAAGAAAGTGTACCTTTTTGTCAATAAATGTACTGGAAATAACTAAACTTCAATAAAATAATTTAAAAAAAACAATAAAATAAGGAAAAGTAAGAGATCCTGAAGTAGAATCTTAAGTAAACTGATGAAGAAATATGAGCTCAAGTAGAAATATATGAAATAATAATTCATTTACTTGCATCAGCATTTCCATCACAGCTTCAATGTAAAATAGAACATAAATTAAATTCATGCTATAATATACACAAATCAAGATTAACATCGATAAATTATAACTATCAGTGAAATAAGAGTATAAAACATTTCAGTACCTAAATCTCTAAGAAATTTCTATGTAGACTCATTATAATTGGATAATCTTTTACTAAATTGAAGTATCTCAATTTAGTAAAAAAAAACATAATTATATACTAAAAGTAGTAATAAAAAAGTAAACAAGTATAAATTATATAGTTGAGGGCATATTTTTTATTTCTTGTTTTTCTGAAACATGATATAATAAGTGGGGTTTTGCTTATTTGTTTGTTTTTATGTGGTAGGGCTTAAGGAGTTAAATAGTGTTTCATAGAATGAAATATAGAAGGACATTAAAGTAATTAAAATAATAAAATTGATGTCTATTTTTTTTACTCTGTCTTGCCATTCTTTTGTGGTCTGCAAACATTAGATCATCATGTAATCTTCACATTAGAAGGGAGACTATGGAATTATCTTCAATTTGCAAATAATGAAAATAAGATTTAATGAGGTGAGTTAAAATGCCTTAGGTCATAGAGTCAACCAACTGTCAAGTAATATTTCAGCCCACATTGTCAAATCAGATGGAAATGAAGAACAGCATTCCAAGACATGAACAGAGTAAAACTTGTTATAGGAAGTCTATTATTATTGTTATTACTTACTACTACTACTGCTATTATTATTACTATTATCATCTAGGTAGATACAAAGAGAGAGCAGAGGAGCAGGGAGAGAAAGAGTGAAAATTCACAGCACTGAAATGTGCTTCAGTATGGTGGGGGCCAGATTGGGACCCGGGTAGTGCACATGACAAAGCAGCCCCTACCTAATGGAGCTATTTCACCGGCCCAGGAAAACTCTTAATACAGATGGTGTAATGAAGATATTGAAATATAGAAATATAGGAGCAGAACTGTTAGTAAACCATATGAAATGTCTCTTAGGAATAATACATATGTATTCTCCAGTCCAGTCCTTTAACCCTTTAATGTTAATCCTAGATCCTAAATCAAGCAATTTCTGCTGACCAATATACCACAGGTACAGTTAACCTGGTTAGGTAGTCTTCAAAATTTGAGTTGAGGACCAGTGGTGGCACACCTGGCTGAGCGCATATGTTATGATGTGCAAAGAACGGGGTTTCAGGCCCCTGTCCCCACTTGCAGGGGGAAGCTTGCAAGTGGTGAAGCAGTACTGCAGGTGTCTCTCTGTCTCTCTCCCTCTTTACCACCCTATTCTGTCTCTATTTCTGACTACCTCTATTCAATAAATAAATTAAAGGTAATAAGAAATTTTAATTAATAGCCTTATTTCTTGGTCAACAATAGAAAACTGCATTATCTTTGTTCCATCATGAAAAAAGAACACTATAAAAAGAATTAACTTTGAATTTCCATTACTTTGTGAATTTTTAAACATGTTTTTATTGAGTGGGTCGAAGGGGCTGGGCAATGGCACAGCCAATTGGGCACACATATTACCATGCACAAGGGTTCAGGTTCAAACCCCTGGTCCCCACCTACAGGGGGAAAATTTCACTAGCCTAGAAGAAGTGCTTCAGATATCTCTTTTTTTCTATCCCCCTCTAACCCTGTCTTTCCTCTTCATTTCTCTCTGTCTCTACCCAATAAATAAGAATAAAATAAAACAATAAAATTATATACTGAGAAAACGGGGGATTACAAAACAGCCTTTCTCTCAATGATGAGACTTAGATATGTATCTGTGATGAATTTTAAGTACCTGCCCCCCCAAAAAAAAAATGCATGTTCCAACTTTTAAAAAATATTCTTTCTTTGTCTTCCTCCTTCTTTTTTCCTTTTTTTCTTTTGTTATCATCTTCCTGGGGGCTTAATGGTTTACATAGTTGTTACACACTGATGCAAGTTCTCCCACTAATAGATGTTTACAAAACGCAAACATCAATCACTCCCAACTAAAGTTCTTTTATACCATCCTACATCAGAACCCGAAAGTCCTTCCTCCAGCCTCTGCCCTCCTTCCCCACAATCCTTTGCTTTGATGCTATATGCCACATGTAGTCTGAGTTTTTAACAAGATGGGGTGTCTCTCAGTTGTGAAATTTTAGTATTCATGGATTTTTTTTTTAAATCATATAGGGAAAAGAGGTAGAGAGAGAGAGAGAGAGAGAGAACGTAGAATACAGCACTGGAGTTTATCCTGGTGTCCTAGAATAGGAAGAAATGCTGGGTCTTCAATCTGGCACATGCTCATTAGAAAGCTATTCCTCTTGTTCTTGTCCTAATACTCTCTCAATATAATAAACAAGTACAGAATGTCTGCAATGAGAGCTATTTAATAACCATAATTTAGAAGTGCATTTCATTTACCCGGTTTTCAGTTCTCTAATAATCTAACCAAGAACAAAAATAAAGCTTTTGCAATATGTTTCTAAAAGCCATGGCATTCAATAAACTGACTACTTGTGTTTGGGTAAAAATGAAATATCATAGCATCTATATAGTTCACATCAGAAATAAAAAAGACCTTCAACTAATGCCAATATTTAAACCTAGTGTACATGGTGTAGGTCATATTTATTAGGATGTATTCTGTCTGTGAAAAAATGGTGTTTTGCAGTAATGCCATATAACACAAATAACGGCTCTCTAAAAAGTCAACAGTATTTTTAAAGTTTATCAGAGGATGTTTATATACAATCCCACCTCTTACAGAGTATATGTACCTGTCAATTCATATATTGCTTCAATATTTGACAGTGGACAATGAAAAATATAAGATAAAAATATTGTAGATAGAAAAACTATTATGATTGATGTGAGGATTGTTCCACTTTGCTTTTTGATTAAAGTATAATGTAAGTATTTCAAATATTTTAATTTATCCTAGGAAATTGAAGATGCTAGAGTTTATCTTTCAAAACATTACCAAGAAAATTAAATGTGTCTTCACAAAACAAGACATGTCTATATAAGTAACCGAGAATTACAAATTCTGCTCTTTTTCCTTTTGCTTATTTATTTATTTATTTATTTATTCAGTATTATGGTTTGAAATCTAAATTACAGTGTAGGGTATAAAGGTGACAGCTTTTCTTCAGCTTTTCTGTTGGGAATTACCCACACAGCAGTCTTCATCTTATTGGTTTATAGGAATATCAAAAGAACTTCTCAAAAGACACATAGCAAGGGTCCAAGTTTGATTTAAGTAGATTCAGGCATGCTTGATCATGTCAGACGAACTGGTGAAACAGGCTGCTTTGGGCTCTTTACAAATTGTCTAAGAAATATTCTGGAGATGGGTTCAGCCCAAGTTCACTGCGGATGTTGCAAGATATCTGATCAAAGTAGTGAACTGATAATCCCAAAGAAATGTCCTCTGGGGTGATGGGTGGATGTCCATGGGTAGGAGACAGGTTGAAGAGCTGCATGTGACTTTGGCAGATAATGAAACCAGAGTTGACATACGGGAGAAACTTACCAGTAAAGAATCTTTCTGGGAGTCGGCCAGTACCTCAGCAGGTTAAGCGCATGTGGCACAAAGCACAAGGACTAGCATAAGGATCCTGGTTGGACCCCCTGGTTCCACAAGCAGTGAAGCAGGTTTGCAGGTATCTGTCTTTCTCTCCCCCTCTTTGTCTTCCCCTCCTCTCTCCATTTCTCTCTATCCTATCCAACATTAACATCAATAACAATAATAACTACAACAATAAAACAACAAGGGCAACAAAAGGGAATAAATAAATATTAAATAAAAAGAATCTTTCTGGGTAGACTAGGATAATAGGTCACCTGGGATGGTACCTGGCCTTCTTTGTTATGCCCACAACCTAGGCTTCCTCCAAGGCCCCACTGCACTGGGGGAAATGTCTCTACTGTAGTGGCTTTCCCTCTCCACTTTCCTTGTCCACTTCTACCTGAAAAGAAAGTTGGGAGCAGTGAAGCCTTGGTGAAAACAAATAAGCAAACAAAAATCCAGAATCCTGTATATTATTTACTTTTGTTATTATGTGGTCTCAAACTTGTGCATTCAGTGAAATTTGAAAATTGTATGTATTTTTCTATGAGCCACAGGTCTCAAAATGTGATAAGTTAAATTTCTTGTTGATTTGTTTTTAAAAGAAGATGCTAAAATGATAAAGATCTACCAAACCAAAACATTTCATTTCAATTAATCAACTGGTTCCACAGAAGCAAAATACAAGTTTTCTGTCCATTCATGATAGAAATATAATGACAAGATCATGTTGACATAACAATAAAAAAAATGAGGAGAACAAATGAAAATAGCAGATATTGATTATGTATCTTGATGATGGATTCTGGAGATTAAGTGGTACCAAATACTTCTAGAAGTGGTTGAATCATTCATAAATAGCTACCAGTTAAATTTGGAGGACATTGCTGGTATGTACTAGGAATGGTAGCATAAGATAGAACCAAATATATTTGGAGGTCTTTCACTCTGCAACCACTTAAAACATTCTAGAAGAAGCAAGAGAATCTGTATCCTACACACCATGATGGATGACAACAGCCATATCTGTTTCCTCCAATGCCTGAACCGTAGCCATAGCCTCCATAACCAGAGCCATAGCCGTAGCTTCCAAAGCAATTGCCATAGCCCAGTCTACTGAAGCTGCCACAGCCACAGCCACAGCCCAAGCCAGAGCCCAGGCCTCCATAGCAGTTTCAGTAGTAGCTCATGGTGTCAGGAAGAGTGCATTGATTCAGACTGTGAATGTCAACCTCTCTTCATATATATATATATATATATATATATATATATATATATATATATATATATATATATCCTGGTTAAAGAATATGCCAAGATACATACCTCTCCTCTTATGTAATTCCACTAATTGCATGTATCTAAGACAATTCATTGATCTCTTGTCCTCTGACAAGCTCACTAAGAATGTCTGAATTTGCTTGGCGAGATCTCCATGTTGGTGGCTCCTGATCTTGTTGCTTTAATTTTCTTTAAAAAAAAATAGCTCCCCTTCTCCCAAATTATAGATTTACCAATCCTTAAATAGAGTTCTTTATGCCAGTGACCTTACATCAGTCGCATTAACAATTGTGAATATCTAATGAATATTTTCTCAGCACAGACAATTGGAGGAATTGTTGCAATTAATTCTACTAGATAAATTAAAAAAAAAAAGACTAAGATTCCTAAGTTCATCAGTTTCTTTTTAAAAGCACATACTATGCAGCAAAGGCTGAATCTGTTCAAAAGTTAAAGTGGTATTTGAAGTTAAGATATCTACAACTTGCTGCTTATGCCAGAAAACAGCAAAAAAAGGTCACCCTACTTCTGAATATATACAACTTTGACCATATACTGATGCATTTAATTTTTCTGTATATATCATAATACTTGCTTTGGTTTAGAAATAACATATAACCCCATTCAGAAGTGGAGAAACTATCCGAATAATCAAAAATCTTATGCCCGAGAGTTAAATGTTTTATCCACTGTGTCACTTCCCAGGCCATGTGATCAAAGATTATTTATGAAAAGATATGCCTCTAATTTATTCCTGGATGCCAAATTCTTTCTCCAAAATTGGCTGCAATCTCACTGATGCTACAAATGAGCATAATGTCTGTCCCCACACCCACCCACTTTTTCTCTTCCTTTTATTATTACCTATGGATCTTCTATCTTTTTTATTTTCTGAAGTATCATTTCAAATATCTAACAATTTCCCAATCCTGGGATCCATAACTGTATTCAGATAAAATGGTAAGCAGATGACTTGGTTCAAGCTAAATCAATAAAACTGTCTTCATCTATAGCTCTATAACCATGTGAGATAATTGTCCTTCTGTCTGTTTGCCCAATAACTGCCCATCTTTTCCTTATAATTTCTAATGATACTTTGCTAAGATGACTAGAGTTTTCTTTCTTAAATTCTTTTAAAGAACTGTCTGCCTATTAGTGAAAAAGAAAGAGAAGAAAGAGAAAAAAAATTAAAACAGCACCATTCTGGCACATGTTAGGGACTGAATTTAGAACTTCATATTTAGAAGTACTTTATCTATTGTGCTGCCTTCTAGAACTCCAGAACTAAATTTCTCTAAGAGACTAAATATGTTGTTGTTTATTTAAAGCTTCCTTCAAATTTTGTAAGCATCTTGAAAATTTAAAGGACTTGTACAACCTAGGTTATTTAAAAATTTTTATTTTTTGCCTGAATAGTTATTGCTGGGACTAGGTGCCCACACTACAAATCCACTGCTCCTGGTGGTTATTTTTTGCATTTTATTGGATAGGACAGAGAGCAATTGAGAGAGAATGAGGATAAGGAGACAGAGAGGGAGAGAGAAAAATAGACACCTGAAAACCTGTTTCACAAACTGTGAAGTGCCCCCTGCCCCACAGATGGGGACTGGAGGTTCAAATCCAGATCCTTGTGCTTAGTACTGTGTGTGTTTAACCACAAGTGCCACTGCCCAGCTCCCCCATTAATAATTTTTGTAACATTCATGTTATGATGGGAAATAAAAGAAAAAAAGAAGTCATATAAGATTATAGACTGTATTTGGAGACATTTCCCTTTTAGAGTTCTTCACATTGTCCCAGAAAGTGAACACTGTTACCCAAAGCTGATGTTGTATGTGACTAAACCCTTGGAAACATGGTCCTATCTTAAAGTGAAGAACTCAAGAACTTGTATTAGATGGCACTTCTGGTTAAACACACAGTACTAAGCACAAGGATCTGGGTTTGAGTCCCCAGTGCCCATCTGTAGGGGGCCGTGCGCTTTACAGGTTGTGAAACGGGTTTTCAGGTGTCTATTTTTCTCTCTCCCTGTTTGTCTCCTCCTCATCACCTTTTTTCAATATTCTATTGGATTTATAAGTAGTATTTAGGTGAAACATTTTTCTTTCTTTTTATTATAGGAAGAGACAGAAAGGGAGAGAGAACGAATGACTACGTCACCAAATCCTCCTTCAATGTAGTGGGTATCATACATGGCCAAGCAGCACACAATCCAAATGAGCTATTTTATTGACCTGAAACATTTTTGATAGATTTTGTTCTCTGATGACACAGTATTGAGAGAGAACCTAGCAACTACTTAGCACTCAAAAATATCTTGAATGAATTACATTATTTCAGATTACATTAAAGCAAGAATCATACATATCATAATCTGAACAACTGGCAGGCTGTTTTAGAAACTGTTCTAAGACTGACATAATCCCAGCAGACTTTCTTTTATAAAATTTTTTTAATTATCTTTGTTTATTTATTGGATAGAGACAGGTAGAAATTGAGAGGGGATGGGGTGATAGAGAGGGAGAGAGACAGAGAGACACCTGCAGCCCTGCTTCACCACTTGTGAAGCTTTCTCCCTGCAAGTGGGGACCAGGGGCTTGAACCTGGATGCTTGCACATTGCAACATGTGCGCTCAACCAGATGCACATTAATAGCTTGTCTTGAAATAATAAAGCCCTAACACTTTACAGATGACTTTCTACTGTCATATTCAAGTCTGGAAAGTCATATAACTAAAATAGAGGGAAATATCCTAGTATTTTTTTTACATTTATTTATTTATTTTCCCTTTTGTTGACCTTGTTGTTTATCATTGTTGTTGTTATTGCTGCCATTGTTGTTGGATAGTACAGAGAGAAATGGGGAAAGGAGGGAAAGACAGTGAGAGAGGGGGTGAGAAAGATAGACACCTGCAGACCTCCAGGTGGTGAACCGGGGTCTCAAACCGGATCCTTATGCCGGTCTTTGTGCTTTGGGCCACCTGCACTTAACCTGCTGAGCTATACCCCGACTCCCTCATTCTAGAATTTTTAATATGTTAAAAGCATTTCACTGAGTTTTAGAACTCAAATAGAGTTCTTTTTCTGAATACCAGTACATATGTACTTGTGCATATGTTGATATGTACGCTCTGTGTTTCTGCTTAAGAAACAGCATCACTTACATAAAATTCTATGCACATAATTGAGTTCAATAAGCAAAAACAATCAAATTTTTTTATTTCAAATTAGCTCATTTATTGGGGATTTAACATAAACCATCTGCTATTACCCACACTGAGGAAGCCAGGAAACATAGTGCAGACAAGCAGAGAAAGATTAACGCTCTATATAGTGTTTAGATTCTTCTTACTAGCTGACCTAGACTAGTCTCAGTCCACTGATTCAGAATTATTCAGCAAATCATCACATGGGATCCCATATTGGATCATAGGGACAGTAGTTTAGTAGAAGAGAAGAGAAGCCATATCTCCCAAAGCAACATGGGCAGCAGCAACCACATCCAAAACCCCAATAGCCTGAACCCTAGCTGTAACCTCCATAACCAGAGCCAAAATTGTAGCCTCCAAAGTCACAGCCACAACCCAGTCTGCTGAAGCTGTCACAGCCACAGCCAGAGCCAGAGCCCAGGCCACAGAAGCCGCCATAGCCTTATCCCAGGCCACCATAGTAGTTCCTGTAGTAGCTCATGGTGTCAGGAAAAGTGGATTTCCTTTGCTGTTCAAGGCAAGATTCAGAGAGTGAATCTGTTCAGATAAGCTTATAGACTGTAAGCAGGAAAAAAATGATGTAATAATCATGTGACCATTTCTTGAAACATTTCAAATTGTTAATTTACATGTAGGCAATCATGAATCTGTTTGCTGACACAGAGGCCCACTCACACTCATTAAATTTTCTTTCCTTTATTTATTTTTTTATTTATAAAAAGGAAACAAAGCCATAGAAAAAGAGGTGCACAATTCCACACAATTCCCACCACCAGATATCCATAGCCCATCCTCTCCCCTGATAGCTTTCCTATTCTTTACCCCTCTGGGAGTATGGACCAAAGGTCATTGAGGGATGCAGAAGGTGGGAGGTCTGGCTTCTGTAATTGCTTCCCTGCTGAACATGGGTGTTGACTGGTTGGTCCATACTCCCAGTCGGCCTCTCTTTCCCTAGTAGGGTGGGTCTCTGGGGAAGCAGAGCTCCAGGACACAAAGGTGGGGTTGTCTGTCCAGGGAAGTCTGGGTGGCATCATGGTAGCATCTGGAGCCTGGTGGCTGAAAAGAGAGTTAACATACAAAGCCAGACAAATTGTTGAGTAATCATAAACCTAAAGGCTAGAATAGTAGAAATGAAGAGTTGGGGGGGGGGGGGTCCTCCATTCTGTAGATAGCCAGTAGGCATATTTTAGTTATATCCCAAAGGGCCTGTGGCTATACTAGTTTTCTTTTTTTTTTTTTTCTGAGCCTGATATCTAATATGCAGGTGGATCCAAATTATTATCTGGGGAGATGATGTCATGGCTGGAAAAAGAACCAGAAAGCTGGATCAGGGAAGAGAGTAGCTCCCAAATATGGGAAAGGTGTATTAATATTGTTGACTGTAAACCCCATTGATTTGATTTGGTCTAGGGCCCATATTCAGCTTAGGAGCCTATGTGACCTCTGCATCTCTGTAGATCTGAGCTCACATTCTGTGTTCATGAGGAAGAACATTCCAAGCTGCCCCAATATAGACCCATCTTCCTCAGGTATAACATAAAGTATGTTGTCCATCCTTCCTTCAGAGAATGGAACATTCTCTACCATTGTTGATCTAAGTTGAGGGCAAGGTTCTATAGAGGGCCCACAAAAAAGAAAAAGAAAGGAAAAAGAAAAAATAAGAATAGATTATCATGCAAATCTACTGTCCACTATAAATTCTAGGGATAGAAAGATGAAAAAGGAAAGTAGAGAACACACACGCACACATACACACACAGAGAGAGAGAGAGAGAGAGAGAGTCCACTCTGAGTCAGATTTCTTCCCCAAATTAATTAACAAGCAAGTATCAGTGAATTCAGAAAGCAAAAGAAGGAGGAAGGAAGAAAGTAATGAAAAAGAAAAAAAGAAAAAAATGAGGATCAGTGAAAGAGGGTTTTGTTTGTTTGTTTAATTAGCTAGGAGGAGTGAAAAAGGAGAGTGGACAGAATAGTTACAGAGAAACAAGTTCTTCTCACAGTGGATAGGGCACCCAGTCATCTAGCAATGGAGAAAACAACAACAGCTAATTTGGTCAACCTGAAGAAGGAGCAGGGGAAAAGGACACACATATATAATAATAGTAATAATAAAATGAAATAGAGTAAAAAACCCTAACAGTCAGTCTGCTGCTTGGACTGCTCCAGATTGGAGCAGGCAGGATGAGCAAAGACAGAAAAACAAAAAACCTTCAGGTAGCCTTTCCCAGACAGGGATGAGGTTATGATTGGTCAGGTATTTTGTCACTCAAATAGAGCTCTAGCCATTTAAAAGAGAGAGAGAGAGAGAGCGAGAAGTTAAACAAAGAGGAAAAGGCTTGGAATGATACTCCTAGTGAGCCAGGAATCTTGGTAAAGAAAATAGCTCAGTGGGAAGCCAGCTAGAAGTGGCTGTCTGGCCCCTGGGGGCTGGTTCTGGGGTGGGGGGGAGGGGTTAGCTCCAAAATAATCAAAAGATGTCCTTTCTTTGTCCCCCTGGCCTCCATTTGCCCAAGAGTGAGTTATGGGACTGTATCTGACCAGCACATGTTGACCCTCCTACAGACTCATTAAATTTTCTGTCGTGCTTAGTAGCATGGGTTTGATGCTTTGAACTCATTACAATTCTTTCATTTTTTTAGTGAAAAAAGGTCTGTCTCTAAAGACACCAGATAAAAATGGCTCAAGTAGAATTCTTTATTACTAAGCACGTTGTGTCATTCATATTGGATGACATTTTCTCAAACAGTGTTCTCATTTCTCACATGCATGGCATTCTTTGTATTGCTAGCTCATGTCCTTCTGAATTCAACTAAACTCCTCAAATTTAAGATGCACGTCTATCACATTCTTCAAATTTATTCTCAAAACAAATATCAAATTTGTGTTCACAACTTGAAAACTATCTTGATTTTTACATCACAGCTTGGAGAAAACATCTTTTCACTTTATTTTGTACTGTATTTTAAGAAACCATGCAAGGATAAATATTAACTTTTAGATCCAGCTATTTAATAATACTGTTTAGATAGTACTTTTCTTATTTTAGTTTGATTTGCATTAGTGACTTAATATTGCTATACAATGTTATAAGATAGCAAGTGTATAATTATGCATCATTCCTGCCACCAGTTTTGCACCCCTATTCCCTGTATTAGAAGCTAGAGAAGTTCCCCTAAGGTTGCAGATATGGGTTGACTATTATTTCTATAACTTTCTATATTTACATATATTTGCCCTTTTTTATCGTCCTGTTTCTCTACCTTCTAAGTTACACCCACATCTAGTACTATTTCTTTTTTTTTGCTCCCAGGCTTATCTTTGGGGCTCAGTGCTGGCACTAAGAATCCACTGCTCCTGGAGGCTATTTTTTCCCAATTTGTTGTCCTTGTTATTGTTATAGCTGTTATTGTTGGATAGGACAGAGAGAAATGGAGAGAGGAGGGGAAGACAGAGAGGGGGAGAGAAATCTAGACACCTGCAGACCTGCTTCATCGCTTGTGAAGCGACCTCCCTGTAGGTGGGGAGCTGGGGGCTTGAACCAGAAACCTTATGCCGGTTCTTGCGCTTTGGGCCATGTGCGCTTATCCCACTGCGCTACCACCCGGCCCCCATCTAGTACTATTTCTGAGTGTCCTTTCTCTTTTCTTCTCTCCCTGGGTCCTGATGAGGCTGGAGTTCAGAGCCCCCCAGTCATCTTCCCCTATCATCCCCCCCACCCCAGGACTATGGACCAAAATTCTTTTTGAGGTGAATAAGGTAGGAGATCTGACTTCTGTGATTGCTTCTCTGCTGGACATGAGCATTGGCAAGTAAATCCATATCCTCAGCCTGTTATTAGTTTTCCCTAGTTTGGTAGGACTCTGGAGAGGTGAAGTTCTGGGACACACTGATGAGATCATCTGCCCAGGCAATCATGGTAGAATGTACAACCCAGTGGCTGAAAGGCAGTAGGATTTAAAGCAAGCCGAAATGATTAATAAACAGGAATAAAAAAGTAGTAATAGTATTTTAAGGTGGAAAGAAGCGAGGGAATCTATTTAGGTAAGTTTCTAGGGGTCTGTGACTTTTGGAGATAGTTTTTGCTTGAGTTTGATAGGTAATATGGAGGTGGACAAAAATATTGTCTGAGAAAATGGTGTCATAGTTGAGAATAGGGCTAGAAATCTGGATAGGGCACAGAGTAGCACCCAATTTTGAAAGAAATCTATGAATAAAATAGACTGTTTATGCCATCAACCTGACCCAGGCCCCATATATATCCATGTTTAACACAGAATTCTCTAATTTCTGAATCCTTGTCACTCTGAGCTCCCAGTTTAAATACTGCTTCTAGAGCTCTCTATCCAGATGGTTTGGGTCTATGCATTAGGATTATTGTGTTTATAATCTTCACAATCCATATAATCTATGTATCATTACTCTTATCAGACATTCTTTAAAAATCATTCTGTATTCATTAACAATAAATATTTGAAGGAGCCATTCTTATCTTTTTCAAAGTTAGTATTTCTTTCCTCTACTCAAAATTCCAATTTAGTCAGAATAACTTTTCTTTTCTATTTTTTTTTGTTTTTCATCCCAGGCTCATATTAGTTCATATAATCACCAAACATTTTCCTAAGACATGACTTATTTAGGAAGATCTTAAATCATTAAAAAATAATAATATTTCTATACCTTTCAGATCACAAAAGACACTTAACAAGGCCTCTTAAAATCCTGATGACTTGAAAATTTCCAAAAAGGAAATGACCAAGATAGGCAGCAAAGATGTAAAGTTAATTGTTAGTCTTACAGCTGATTCTGATTCCTCCATGAAGATAGTAAAAAAAAAAAAAAAAAAGGGGGGGGAGTTTAAGTCCAACACCCAGCTGTAAGTTCCATAACAGTGTGATATATCTTCGACTGAGGTCACTAGCAAGTGTTCATTTTATATGACTTTAAGTATAGTACTAAGTGTTTTTTATTTTATTTTAATATTTTTTACTTTGCTTGTTTAATTAAATAGGACAGAGAGAAACCTGCATTGTTAGATAGGACAGAGAGAAATGGAGAGAGGAGGGGAAGACAGAGAGGGGGAGAGAAAGACAGACACCTGCAGACCTGCTTCACCGCCTGTGAAGCGACTCCTCTGTAGGTGGGAAGCCGGGGACTCAAACCAGGATCTTTACACTGGTCCTTGTGCTTTGCAAGACATATGCTTAACCCGCTGTGCTACCATCCAACTCCCTCTTTTTTTTTTCTTCTTTTTTACTGATATTGCCAAGCGATCTCCTTGGCCCTCTTTTATTTATGTTTAGTTCTATATGCCCAGGGACAAAGACCGGGAAAAAGAGAGAAGTGAGAAGAAGAGAGAGGGAAAGAAACCACCGCACCACTTTACTACCCATGAAGCTGCCCATGTCAGACCCAGGGCTGAACGCGTGGTCAGGCGTGTAGTGACACAGTATACTGGCCAACCATCGGCAGTTGGACACAGTACACAGCAAACGTCAGCCTGGCGAGAGAGCTACTAATGGACTGTGGGGCGTCTGGCCCTTTTGTCCTATGTTTCTTTTCCTGCTAAGACGGATCTGGGGAGCACAAGGCTCCAGGTGGCCCCCATGGCTGCCTCTCCTGATAACCAAACACATGTGACTCAACTAGACTATAAACTCTTAAATGCAGATGACAGACAAGGCAGAAGAGGGAGATAAAGACTATGCAGAACAGGGAGATGCAGAGGAAGCTGATGTCAGAGATGCAGATGATACTGATGACTGGAGCACCATCTGCATCTCCGCCATCAGCATCCTCTGCATCTCCCTCTTCTGCTCCATCTGCAAATCCGCCATCGGCATCATCTGCATCACCCTCTTCTGCTCCATCTGCATCTCTGCCATAGTTATCACCTGATGTATTCATTTTTAATTTGCCTCTGGCCTATCTAAATAATATAAAAGAAAGAAAAATAAAGGGAAAATGGCTGCCAAGAGCAGTGGATTCATCATCCAGGCTTCAGGGTCCAACCATAATCCTAGTGGCAAAACAAATATATAGAAGACAGCTAGCTAGCTAGCCAGCTAGATAAGTACATAGATAGATAGATAATAGATAGATAGATAGATTGATAGATAGATAGATGATAGCTAGATTGCTAATAGATAATTTAACCAAAATAGTATCTTTAGACTGTCAGTTATATTTAGAGGATAAGCAATATTTGTTTTGATTTAATTTTTTACTGAATTTAATGAATTCAAATATTTGCACAATCATTTCTTTCTCTTTCTCTTTTGGGTAATCTTTAATTAGAGACAATGAATTGAGTATGAGGCTCAGATCTTGTGTGAAATTATGAAAATACTGTATATATATTTTTATTGGGTACAGAATATCTTTTGTCTGGAAGTTTATGGTTCTATGCAACTGTAAAGACAAAAGCCCTTCTTTCTTCAAACCAAAATTAATTAAATTGCAAAATAGATTATAATAAAATATGCTTGTACTTTACAAGCAGTCTCAACTTAATGACATTGCTGACTGTTTGTAATTTATTCTTATAGGCCATGTCCTTAAACCATTGACACAGTACTTATATTTTTTGTATTTGAAATAATAAAGTCACTCAGCTGTGTATGATCTCCTTTATATATGTAGAATATACAGATCTAAAAGGAACGAAGAAAAAAAGTATGAATATATTTTATATGGAATAAATAAGTCTGTATCTTGCAAATAAATTATGTATGTATGATCTCCACACATAGGTTAAATATAAACACAACTAGGGGGCAGATAGTGTCATGGTTATGCAAAGTTGACTCTCATGATGTAGGCTTCAAATCCCCAGGTTCAATCTCCCATACCACCATAATCCAGAGCAGAGCAGTGCTCTGAGGAAAGAAAAAAAGGGGGTAGCACAGCGGGTTAAGCGCAGGAGGCACAAAGCGCAAGGATCAGCGTCAGGATCCTGGTTTGAGCCTCCGGAACCCCACCTGCATGTGAGTCGCTTCACAGGCAGTGAAGTAGGTCTGCAGATGTTTTTCTCTCCCCCTCTATGTCTTCCCCGCCTCTCTCCATTTCTCTCTGTCCTATCTAACAATGATGACATCAGTAACAGCAACAATAATAACTACAAGAACAATAAAAAGACAACAAGGACAACAAAAGGGAATTAGATAAATAATTACAAAGAAAATTTTTTAAAAAAAGAAAAGAAAAAGAGGAATAAAATTGAGGAGGAGGAGGGAAGAGGAAGAGGAGGAACAGGGGGAGGTAAGGAGGCAGAGGGGGAGGAGTCATATCTAAATACAACTAACATTCCAGTTAAGATGCACAGTTCTTTATATACCACCCAAACATTACTATAAATAAGAAGATCTAAGAAAAACAATCTTACTCCACATCACCATATATTTAAACAGACTCATGTAAATGGAAAGTAACTTTGAAAACAATCTTTGGCTGCACAGGAGAATGCACACTGTCCTGTGATGTTAGAGTCAAGTCCAGATTCAGATGTCCGTGACTTTTGTCCAAGTTCTGTCACTTAGAACACATGCAACTGTAGAAATTAACTATTTTTTCTTAGTTTTTTAGTTGTCTAAACCTGTTAATTTTACTGCCCTGTGTGTCTCTGCATGAGACTCAGGCCTATTGTATGTGTAATTTCACTTCCTCAGGTTCAACTATTTTCAATCCTTATACTTCATAATAATAAAGACAGGGGGATGGGCAGTAATGCAGCGGGTTAAGCACACATGGTGCAAAGCACATTGACTGTCTTAAAGATCCTGGTTTGAGCCCCTGGCTCCCCACTTGCAAGTCTGCAGGTGTCTATCTTTCTCTCTCCCTCTCTGTCTTCCCCTCCTCTCTCGATAGCTTTCTGTCCTACCCAGTAACAACAGCAATGACATCAATAACAATAAATACAACAGCAAGGGCAATAGAAATAGGAGAAAATGGCCTCCAGGAGCAGTGGATTCATAGTGCAGGCACCAAGTCTCAACAATAACCCTGGAGGCAGGAAAGAAAGAAAGAAAGAAAGAAAGGAAGGAAGGAAGGAAGGAAGGAAGGAAGGAAGGAAGGGAGAAAGAAAGGAGAAAGAAAGAAAGAAAGAAAGAAAGAAAGAAAGAAAGAAAGAAAGAAAGAAAGAGAGAAAGAAACAGAAAGAAAGACACAACAAGAGAAGCAGAAGTAAATATTACAGCATTGAGTTTCCTCTGGTGCCAAAGGTACCCACTTGTAGTTTCAGGGCTCTTCCCTTCATTGTGCATTGCACATGCTCGACCCAGTGAGACGTCCTTCATCTTACTTATATCTAGTCTGTCTCATCAAGTTTATGTTGTTGCTACATGATAAAATTAAACACTGTTGACCAAGTAAATATAGTCTTAATTTTGCTTTATTATCTGAATATATCATTTTATTTTTTCTGTCACTACAAAGATATCACCACTCTGGGTTGACTTCTTCACATGTACACATGCACAATTTGACCATTCCAGGCCACTTTTTAACTATAGAGGAACAGAAGAAAAGAGAGAGACACCACAGTTCCAGAGCTTCCTCTTATACCATGGAACCTCACATATGGTGTCCATCATTTGAATTGTGTCATGCGCATGAAAGACATGTCCATGCACCCTACCCAGTGAGTGATTGCTTTAGGATGGACTCACTTTCTGTTGCTGAATAATCTGAAAATTACCTAAGTAAAAAAGTTAAATATTAAATGACTAATTACTTTGCACTTTACCTTTAATTCACAGGAGATAGTTTCCCTGTCTGTCTGCATGTTCGGAAGAATGTAGAAAAGAAAGAATAAAGTTTTTCTTTTCTTTTTTTTTATTGGGGAATTAATGTTTTACAGTCGAAGGTAAATACAATAGTTTGTATATGCATAACGTTTCTCATTTTCCCACACAACAATACAACCACCACTAGGTCCTCAGTCATCCTGTTCCAGGACCTGAACTCCCCCCCACCCTTCCACCCACCCCACAGTCATTTACTTTGGTACAATAAAACAACTCCAGTCCAAGTTCTGCTGAGTGTTTTCTCTTCTGATCTTTTTTCAATTTCTACCTGTGAGTGAGATCATACCATATTCATCCTTCTGTTTCTGACTTATTTCACTTAACATGATTTCTTCAAGCTCCATCCAAGATGATCCCAGTATTCTATCCTATATGAATAGAATAAAAATTCTAAAGTAGAATTTTTCTCCATAGACTACTGAGTAAAGTATGCCCATCATCACTCCTTTTTATTTTTACACATTTTTAAAATTTTTATTTATAAAAAGGATACACTGATAAAAACCATAGGATAAGAGGGGCACAACTCCACACAATTCCCACCACCAGAACTCTGTATCACATCCACCCCCACCCCCACCCCCGATAGCTTTCCTATTTTTTATCCCTCTGGGAGTATGGACCCAGGGTTATTGTAGGATGCAGAAGGTAGAAGGTCTGGCTTCTGTAATTGCTTCCCTGCTGAACATGGGTGTTGACTATTTGATCCATACTCCCTGCCTGACTCTCTCTTTCCCTAGTGGGGAGGGACTCTAGGGAAGCAGGACTCCAGTACACATTGGTGGGGTTGTCTGCCCAGGGAAGTCCGGTTAGCATCATGGTAGCATCTGGAACCTGGTGGCTGAAAAGAGAGTTAACATATAGAGCGAAACATATTGTTGACTAATCATGAACCTAAAGGCTGGAATAGTACAGATGAAGAGTTGGGGAGCCTCCATTTTGTAGATAGTTTTAGTTATATTCCAAAGAGCCATGATTATACTAGTTTTTTTATTTCTTTTTTTTTCCTAAACCTGACATCTGATATACAGGTGGATTCAAGTTATTTATTTTTTTTCACAATCTTTTTTTTGTAATTTTTTATTTATTTATTTTCCCTTTTGTTGCCCTTGTTGTCTTTTTATTGTTGTTGTAGTTATTGTTGTTGTTGTTGATGTCATCGTTGTTGGA
Source organism: Erinaceus europaeus (assembly GCF_950295315.1). Classification (NCBI taxonomy): domain Eukaryota; kingdom Metazoa; phylum Chordata; class Mammalia; order Eulipotyphla; family Erinaceidae; genus Erinaceus; species Erinaceus europaeus. The sequence goes on from NC_080170.1 coordinate 117,443,296, forward strand.
TAGGACAGAGAGAAATGGAGAAAGGAGGGGAAGACAGAGAGGGGGAGAGAAAGACAGACACCTGCAGACCTGCTTTACCACTTGTGAAGTGAAGCCCCTGCAGGTGGGGAGCCGGGGGCTCAAACCGGGATCCTCATTCTGGTCCTTGTGCTTTGCGCCACCTGCGCTTAACCAGCTGTGCTACCACCCGGCTCCCGGATTCAAGTTATTATCTGGGGAGATAATGTCATGGCTGGAGAAAGGACCAGAAAGCTGGACCAGGGAAGAGAATAGTTATGGAAAGATGTATAAACATTGTTGACTGTAAACCCCATTGATTTGATCTCATCTGGGGCCCATATTCATTTTAGGAGCCTATGTGACCTCTGCATGCCTGTAGATCTGAGCTCACATTCTGTGGTCATGAGTAGGAATGTTGCAAGCTTCCCCAATTTCAGGACCCATCTTCCTCGGGTGGAACATAAAGTATGTTGTCCATCCTCCCTTCAGAAGATGGAACATTCTCTATGGTTGTTGATCCACGTTGGGGGCAAGGTACACTGGGGGCTCACAAAGGGCTACTTTTGTTGTTCCTGATAAAGATGACCCCTAACAAAGGAGAGAGGGATCTATTTGAGGTCTAGGCCCATCATGTCTATTTGGGAATCTCAGGACTCCCCAACTAGGGCCCCAGCTGATGAAGTGGCCTGATAGTGACTAAAAAGTCATCATTAAAGTATGCCAGTCTCTTGCTTTTATTCAGCTTTTATAGGTCTTACATTGATATGGTTAGCTTTGAAGTGACTGAGGGAAAAATAATAAGTAGGTGAGGAGGGTATCTAAGTCTAAGTAGACACTATTTCATTATGAACTTCATGGTGTCTTTTTAGGTCTTTCTACTTAACTTGCTGTATATACTGACTCACTGCAGACTATTGTGCACTTTTGCTTTCAGGTATATATTTTGCCCTAATTTATGGATACATGTGAACATATGCTCTATCTCATGGGACCTGGCCTATATCTAGGTTTTGGGACTTTATTAGGAAGCAAACCACCTGAAATGGAATTAGAGAATCCTATAAAAAGAAAGCTCTCAGTGATGAGGGTGAAGGATTGACATTCCATGCCTGACGTCTCTGGACACAGTCTGAAGTGAAGCATACTGAGGTAGTACTCCTTGTGTTGATTAGGTTGGGTTCAGCAGATTCAATATCATTTGGTATGAATTGAGAGAAGCATGCAAGAAAGTGAGCCCCACCCTAGAGGTTCCAGGACTGGGGGAAATATAGGCTCTATAGAGGAAGTGGGAGGTTCCTGCTGTCTTAGAGTTTAAGAAGGCAATATATAATTTTAAATATTTTTTAAAATTTATTTATTGTTGAATAGAGTTAAAGAAAAATTGAGAAGGGATGGAGCTATATGGAAAAAGACAGAGAGACACCCGCAAAATCTGTTTCACCCTTCGTGAAGCTTTCCCACTACAGATAAGGCTTGAGCCTAGATCCCTGTGCACTATGTATGTGTTTAGCTAGGTGTGCCACGGCCTGGCTCCACATCACTCCTAATTTTTGTATTATCTTTATTTATTTATTGGATAGAGACAGCCAGAAATCAAGAGGAAGGGGGGAGGTAGTGAGGGAGAAAAGACAGAAAGACACCTGCAGCACTGCTTTTCCATTTGTGAAGTTTTCCCCGTGTAGGTATGGACCTGACCTGGGGCTCAAACCTGGGCCCTTGGACATTGTAAAAGGTGCACTCCACCAGGTGTGCCATCACCCTACCCATCCATCATCAGTTCTATATGATTGAGTTTCATGAACAAAACAAAACCATATTTTGTTTCCAAATGTAGTGGTTTATTGCCAGGTGAACAGATAATCCAATCAGCTGTAACAATGAAAATGCATATGATGACATTTAGGATAGAGATCTAAACTTAATAAGTGTATATATATTCAAAATGTTGAGAATCTATTTTTATCAATAATTCCACAATGATCTCCATTGCTAAGGTTTTATGCTCCTATTTAGAAGGTTCCTTATAATTTCACATGTCAGTTTATGCTGTATAGTTTAGTAGAATCCAGAAGACCAGTATCTTCTGAAACAGGAGGTATGATTGATGCCATTTCCCTATCTTCTGAAGCCTGAACCATAGCCGTAGCCTCCATGACCAGAGCCATAGTTGAAGCCTCCATGACCAGAGCCATAGCCGTAGCCTCCATGACCAGAGCCATAGCCGTAGCCTCCATGACCAGAGCCATAGCCGTAGCCTCTATGACCAGAGCCATAGCTAAAGCCTCCATGACCAGAACCATAGCCGTAGCCTCCATGACCAGAACCATAGCCGTAGCCTCCATGACCAGAGCCATAGCCGTAGCCTCTATGACCAGAGCCATAGCTAAAGCCTCCATGACCAGAACCATAGCCGTAGCCTCCATGACCAGAACCATAACCATAGCCTCCATGACCAGAGCCATAGCCGTAGCCTCCAAAGCCACTGCCCCAGCCCAGTCTGCCGAAGCTGCCACAGCCACAGCCGTAGCCAGAGCCCAGGCCTCCGAAGCTGCCATAGCCGTAGCCCAGGCCTCCATAGTAGCTGCCGTAGTAGCTCATGGTGTCAGAGGTGGTAAGGTAGTTTGCTGTTCAAGACAAGATCCTGAGTGTGAATGTCAAACTCCACAAAGGGGCACTTATATACCTCATCCAAGTCATGATAAAACACAGGCTGCATATTTTTGTGTCATCTCTGCATTACCCCTGCTTGACAAAATCCTAACACCCTCCCATTCAAAGAGGTCCCCAAACTCATTAAAGTGTTTGAGCTTGTGTTGTCAGCCACTTATGGTGTCCCTCTGGCATATTGCCTCCTTTTATGAAAAGGTATTGCATTATCTTCAAAGTCTGAACATACCAGACTAAATGGTCTTTTTCATAGCTACCCCGATTGCATGCCACATTTGAGAGTACTGTATTTTTGAAATTAAGTATTGCTTCATCCCCACCTTGCCTTGCAGTGTTATTCTTCACTGATGATCACATGAAAGAAATTGGTTAAATTCCAGACTCTATAATTTATCACTTTCTTTCAAAGGTAGCCAATACTTCATGACGAGGTCTCTTTTCAAAGCCAACTATTAGAAACTCTGTAGACATCTATTCACCTGCTGTGAAGTCCAGTATAAAATGTCACTGAAAAAAAAAAAGGCAGTTTGAATAGAGTCATTCATTTTTCTCTTATTTTGTGGCAGTGGCTACCATAAACAACTTTTATCTTTTTAGTATTGCTTGCTAGTTTGGAAAATGCAAAAAAGAAATGAGTTTATATGGCATCATACTATTTAAATATTAAAAGGAAATCATAGTAATCAAACCAATTTTTTCATAAGAATCCTAAAAACTGTTTGAAATTCCACCCTTCACAACCCACTTCTGTCACATCCAAGGTGTTACCAAAAAAGAAATTACAGCTGCTTCCCTGCCATTAGAGTTCAGATTTCCCCCTTTTCCATAATTCATGCCTCAGTTTTCTTATCAAACTACTTTAAAATACTATTTTTCAGTGCCATTTACAATCTAGAATTAAACATATATACATACATATAGGACAACAATTTGTCTGTGTCACTCATCCGCATTTATCCAATCTTTATTTTTTCTCATATTTGCCTTCATATTTACCATGATATTTTTGTCTTTTGCATTTGCTTTTCTTATTGTGTGTTCATTTTATTTCCACTCAAGACATAACTGACTGATTTCTGCTAAGATATCAAATACTTCTTGGGGTTTGAAATGTTAAGACTATATGCCATTTCCAAAGACTTTGTAAAAATTTGGAGATTTTTAACTCTAGAAATGTCTTCAGAGTCTCTGAAAACATAAGCATAATGTCAAAGTAGAGGAAGGAGAAAAATACTAACTGGGGACAGATTGTCATAGAGCTTAATCCAAAAGTTAATCACTTCTAGGCAAGATTGACCTTAATTCTGGCTAAAACTCACCTACATATGCCCTTATCTTGAATTAAAAATCTGAATTCTCATTAACTTTATGTAACATTCAATGCATCATTCAGCTGTTGCTGAGTTTACAAGCAATTATCAAATGATGCATTTTGTAAACTAGAAGTATTGGCTTCTGCTTAGTGACTAGCATGCAATAAAATCTCAGTAAATAAGTGTTAAGTGGATAATACAATCCAAGATACTTATGGGTCTGAATTGTTTATTTCACAGAAATAGGTAAATCCGTGATGGTCGATAGCATAATGGTTATGCAAAGAGACTCTCATCCCTGAAGCTCCAAAGTTCGAGGTTCAATGCCCAGCATCATCATATAATAGAGCTGAGCAGTGCTATGGTAAAATAATAATAATAACAATAATTATTATAATTAGTAATAATAGTGATATAGGCAAACCTATTAATATATCTTAAGACTTAAAGGAGGAATAATGGACTTAAATAATGGACTTAAAGGACTTAAATAATGTTCTGGTTTTAGATAAACATAGCACATCATTTCATTTCACTTATTAGACAAAGTAAATGCAAACATCATAAGGATCTGAGCTAGATATTTTGTAGATATTCACAAGCCACCTCTATAAATGACATTCAGTGACACTTAAGTTCTCCAAATTTCTCTCTTGATTCCAGCAGTTACTATTCTGCCAAATTTTTGCTTCTTCTGGATTTCATTTACAACGAAGTCCACACTGTAGCACCATTTTCCCTGTTCCAAATCATTCTGTGAGTCAGTGTGCCAGTAGATATATCTCTGGTGCTCATGTAAAATTGACATAGCCTCCATGAATTCAGTGTAGCCCACTGTACAAATTAAGCCGAATTTATTTACTAGCATGCTTTCATAGATCTCTGTGTGTGCATCTCCAGTATAATTGAAAAAAAAACAAACCTAGCAGAACATTTTTGTCACAGTAAGGAAGACATAAAAAATACTAATATGAATAAAGTTCCAATGTCCCATTTTGTAGAGCTCATTTTTACAGTTGTAGGTATTTGCTAATTAATAACTCACACATGTATACATGAGTATTACTAAATTTCTATGTGTTATATTCAACTTCGGTAGTTCTGTCAAATAATTTACAATATTATTTATAAATTTAAAGTTTGATCAGAAATAAATATTTCATACTAGCACTGCTTATTTTCAAACTCCTTGATATGATTGTTCTTATAGGTATAGCATACACTTAATGTTATTTTAATTGATCTGCAATGACATTGTGCACTTTATTATATACTTATAATTTCATTTATTATCAGTTATTTTTAAACATCTATTCAAACAATAATCAAATCTAGATTACTTAATGTTTTATTTTTGATTTTCAAGAACTCTAAACATTTTTGGTTACTGTAATTTATCCACTGAATAATTTTACACTTGATCTTAGCCAAAAGGTCAAGAAGAGATCATTGGATATTTTTAAACACTGTACAAAATAATTTATGAATACTATTCCCTTTTCCTTCATGTTTTTTATAGAAAAACTCTTTGTCTCTTACATGGTTAAGTTCTTCCATCTACATTCTTCTCAAATCATCACAATTTAATCCATCCTTCTAAAATATAGCAAAGTTAACGATTTGGATATCCCATTCAAATGGAGTCAAACTGAAGCAAAAATGTCACAAATTAGTCGAGTCGGTTTAGACTGTCACTCTGCCTTATAAGTCAGAATAATATTCATCAGTTTGTTGGCTGATAAACTCCTCATTCCCAAGATATACTACACTTTTTTCCCTGAGTGTAACATAAAATAATTTGTATCAGCTGCCATGGTGAGTAAGAATCTGATACTAGGTTTTTTTAAAAAAATATACTTTATGAGAGAGGGGGCTAGGGAACAGAGAGAGAGAGAGAGAAAAAAAAAAGGTTGTCATTCTGGTGCATGTGAAGCTGGGGAGCTAACTCGGGAGCCCATGATTAGTCATTGAGCTATGTCCTAGGTTGTGAGATCAAGGAATCATATTTCATGTGTCTCTGAGAGTTTTATGGTAGACATAATTTAAAATAGGAAAAGTGAGTAAGAAGGCAAAGGGGAATGCTCTGTAATCCTCTACTTATAAATAGTAAAGGTATTTCCAAGCCATAAATTCAAAGAATTATTTGAGATACTTGCTAATGTGGTGAAAGGTCATTAAAACACATGTATCATGATATAACACAGATTGCATTTTGAGAATGTAAATATAGCACAGTTTAAATTCTCAGTTTAGGTGATTTCCTGCCTCATTGAGATTAAACTCTGAAGCCTAGGTCCCAAAAGAAGCCAAATAAAATAAAAACTTAGCACCCAAACAATACAGTACAAGGCTGATGAAATATCCATAGTATCCGTGCATAGTGTGCTACTTTGTCATGTGTGTCACCCATGTTTTGAGTCTGGCTCCCACCATATTGAAGTGAGTTTCAGTGCTATGATCTCTGTCACTTTATATCTGATTCTAGCTAAACAACAAATAAATCTCTGCTTCAATCTAAGCAAATAAATACAAATAAATAAAAATAAATATATTAGAGAGGAAGGAGGGACATGCTTATGGTATATTTATTTATTTGTCTATTTACTAAAGTGGAGACAGAGAAATTGATAGGAAATGGGAAAATAGAATGGAACTAAAGAAAAAAGAGGCATGCAGCCTGGCTAACTACTTATAGAGCTATACCCCTGCAGGCGGGGAATGGGTCTCTGAGCATAGAAATATATGTGTTCAACTAGATGTGCCACCACCCAGCCCCATGGGAGTATTTTGTTTGTTCCAAAAAATACAAAGTACCAATTTTCATCCAATTCTTTTGAAAATGAAATATTTTATCCAACCTCAGGCTAGCTATCAAACTCAAACAAAACCCCCATAGTGTGTATCCCCAGGATCTTGCCTAAACTGAATTCCTTAGCTTTCTTTTCCCTTAAAATCGTTAATCTCATCTGCTCTTATTCTACATTTGAGTTCCTGTTCATTAACCACTTTGTCTCATCTGAGGTCATGCAACCTTCCAAGTTACAGATGCTACCATCTGGACTCCAGCCCAACTTCTCTTGGCAGACAACTTCACCAGTGTGTCCTGGACCCTTGCATCTCAAGAGCTCTGGTCCACTAAGAGGAGAAGGAAAAAGATTGAGTATTGATCGACCTGTCAATGCCCGTGTCCAGTAGTAGAGAGGAATTACAGAAGCCAGAACTCATACCTTCTGCACTCTCAAAACAACCTTGATCCATACTCCCAGGGAGGGAGAAGTGATAGGATCAAGGTAAGAGGACTCTGCACTCCAGCTCCATCAGCATCCAGAGAGAGAGAAGGAAGAGGAGAGGGACAAATGGAGGTAGTTGTAATGTCATAAGTGGCTTGGAGAAGAAGAGAAGACTGAATCAGGAAAAAAAAAAAGGGACAATTACGTAGAAATGATGGTTATTTCATGACTACCACCTTAAGTGGGGAACTATGGTGTATTGTAGTGGGGAGACTGAAGATTCAGAACTCTGGTGGTGGGAGTATGTGGACATAAACCCCTAATAATATGTAATTCTGTAAAATAAAATAAATAAAAAAAAAATAAGAAAGTGACAGAATAAGAGAGATCACAGCACAGACGTTCTCTGCAGTACTGTCAGTTTCCCACTTGACAAATTAGGAAGCCCAGCTCTGGGTCAGACATATCCATGAGAAAACAGATCTCCTCCAAAGTGAGTTAGCTCACTGGCCTCAGTCTTACCATTTTTATAGCATCTGAATTTTTGTTTCCTTTTGGACTTTTTTCTTAATATCAAGCTAAAGAAAGAAGTTTCAAGATTTCAGTTCAAAAATAGTACTACCTTATAAAAGAGGGTGATTATTGTAAACACTGAACTAACACTTATAAACTCTACTTTTTTCTTTGATGTGGTAGAGACGTTTAAGTCAATTTCAGGACTCTTTCTTTGAAAGGGTACAAGAAAATAAATACAAAGTGAAAGGATGGATCACAATTAAAAAAAGAATGAAACAAAAATCATACCACAGATATTATCTCACATCAATTTATTGTGGAGAGAACAGTAAGATTTCCGAGGTAGAGGAATGCAAATAGGGGCTATGAAACAGATAAATATGAGAGCTAGACATGAAATCTAAGATGATTGATATTTAGAGCTTAACTTGGATCCAAGTGTTCTGATTTATTTAAAATTATGATTAGTTTGGTGAATCAGCTCGTGGTCTTGGATGTGGAAAACCATGGCAGGATTTTAGTAGAAGTGAGAGAATCCAAATCTTCCATAGCAGGATGGACGACAGCAGCCATATCTATAACCTCCAAAGCCTGAACCATAGCCTCCATGACCAGTGCCAGAGCCATAGCCTCCATGACCAGAGCCATAACCTCCATGACCAGAGCCAGAGCCGTAGCCTCCATGACCAGAGCCAGAGCCGTAGCCTCCATGACCAGAGCCATAGCCGAAGCCTCCATGACCAGAGCCAGAGCCGAAGCATCCATGACCAGAGCCAGAGCCGTGGCCTCCATGACCAGAGCCAGAGCCGTAGCCTCCATGACCAGAGCCATAGACAAAGCCTCCAAAGCCATTGCCACAGCCCAGTCTGCTGAAATGGCCAAAGCCACCTCTGTAGACAGAGCCCAGGCCTCCGAAGCTGCCAGAGCCAGAGCCCGAGCCCAGGCCTCCATAGTAGCTGCCGTAGTAGCTCATGGTGTGAGTAGTGGAGTTTGGTTGTTCAAGTGAAGAACTTGCGTTTGAGTAACAGCCTATGTTGAGAGGTGCTTATATACCCCGGGCACAGCATGTGGTAAGTCGTGTATACCTTCCTTTCATGCCATTTGAATTACGCCTTCACATAACTCATTCAGTCTTTGTCCAGTGACACCAGCAGAGGATTTTACACTCATAAAATGGTTCAGATAGCAATGTTGTCTCATTAGGGTGGACTTCACAAGTGATTGAATCACTTTACCAAGTTACTATGCAACAAGCTTTGAAAAATGAGCAATTCTCTTCGCAATTACACCCCAATAAATCGGACGGAATTAGTATTTTTCTTCTATACCTTTACAAGGAGAAATGCAACCTCTTCAAGTATATATACTGAATTAATTATAATCAACAAGTCCCATGGATAAGAAGGGTATAATTCCACACAATTTCTACCACCAGAGTCTTCTATCCCATCCCCCCCACTCCCACTGGAGGCTTTATCCCTCTGGGTGTATGACCAAAGACCTTTCTGAGGTTCAGAAGCTGAAAGTTCTGGCTTCCGTAATTGTTTCTACCCTGGACATGGATTGTCACAAGTGTGTGTGCACTCAGAGAGAAAACTGATGATTGAGTTCATTTTGCATTTGCTAACATTTGTTCAGAAAGCCTCCCTCCAATTATCAGGCTCCCACAGGAAAAAGCCCTGAAGGCAAAGAGGAGGCACCTCTAGCCAGAGAAGACTCCAATAAACCTGGAATTGGATCCTCTGGAGTAGAGAGCTGAGATGACTAAACCCCTGGTGAAGGAAAAAAAAAGTCAGATCTATAGGGTTTATACTACTTATATCAATAAAGTCATTATGTGATTTAGAGTCTCTCATGCTAAACATGAATAAATATAAATGGGCCCTGGGTCAGATGGTTGGAGGTACATAGTTAATTTTATATAGATTTTTACTCCCAAGAATGGGAGCTGCTGTCTGCCCTAATCCAACTTTCTTTCTTTTTAATTTATTTATTTTATTTTTTTATTTATTTAAGAATGGATAAATTAACAAAACTATAGGGTAGGAGGGGTACAAGTACACACAATTCTCATAGCCCAATCTCCATATCCCACCGCCTCCACTGATAGCTACCCCACTCGCTATCCCTCTGGGAGGATAGACCCAGGGTCATTGTGGGTTGTAGAAGGTAGAAGGTCTGGCTTCTATAATTGCTTCCCCACTGAACATGGGTGTTGACTGGTCGGTCCAACTCCCAGTCTGCCTCTCTCTTTCCCTAGTAGGGTGGTTCTCTGGGGAAGCAGAGCTCCAGGACACATTGGTGGGTACTTCAGTCCAGGGAAGCATGGCCGGCATCCTGATGGCATCTGGAACCTGGTGGCTAAAAAGTGAGTTAACATACAAAGCCAAACAAATTGTTGAGCAATCATGGACCCAAAGCTTAGAAGAGTGATGGGGAAGTGTTAGGGGGGGACTCACTGCAAACTCTAGTGTACTTCTGCTTTCAGGTATATATTTTGCAGTAGTTTATGGATATGAGTGAACATATGCTCTCTCTCACAGAAACTGGTGTATATCTATGTTTTGGGACTTTGTTAGAAAGTGAACCACCTGAGATGGAATTAGAGTATTCTATGAAAGGAAAACTCTCACCCGAGTAATGAAGCTGAATGGTTGTCATTCCACATGTGAAATCTCTGGACACAGTCTGAAGTGGAGGATGTTGAGGTGGCAATCGTTCTGTTGATTACGTTGTGATCCGCAGATGCAATATTATTTGATATGGATTGGGAGAGGCATACGGGAAAGTGGGCCCTATCCAAGGGCTCCAGGACTGGGGGGAAGTAGAGGCTCTATAGTGGAGATGCGAGGTTCCTGCTGTCTTAGGGTTCCAAAAGACAATCGATAGTTCATGTTATCATCACATTATTTGGTAATTGGGTTAACTTTGAAATGTCGTTTTGTTAGGGTTTGCTGTACAGTACGCAGTATCTTGTATATAGCTGTGCTATTGGTTGCTTCTGATCTACTTGGTCTAGGCTTTAGAGAGAGTCCGAATATCAAATACACAGCCTATATATTAAAAAGACTCAGTGTGTTTTAAAAAACTTCAGGGGATCGGACTTCCGGAGGCGGAGCTACGAGCAGCAGATCGCTTTCTCTCCTCTCCTCTCCTCTCCCGGATCAACTAGGAATACCAAAGGAGACCACCCGGACCGAAACAAGACAGGACTAGAATGACCACAGAAACCCAGTAAATCACCCGTGAGTACAAACACGCGTGGCTGGTGACAGAGAGGAGAGAGGGGCCTAAGGAGAGATTACGTGACTGCTAACAGTTCGACAGTTTGTCAGTGGAGACACCACCTCCAGTCTGCTCCACCAACAAGGGGACAGCTGAAGGGAGGAAAGGACTCCCCAGAGACTCACCAAGTACAACTCTGAGTCTCCATTGCTACTACCCTCAGAATCTGGAGCAGCAACAGGGAGGGACACCAGGGCACAGAAATCTAACTGGGAAACTCAGGAGAAGACCTATACCTCGGTGGCATAGCTGAAGGGCTGTGAAAGTCTCTTTGCATAACCACTGGATTATCTCTGCCACACCCTGCTTTATCTCTTGGTCAGGAGTCATTGATTAAGCCAAGAAGCTTATTGATAGTTTAAAAGCCCTCAGGCTACCATAGCCTACAGGGGAAAAAAAAAAAAAGGCTTTTACACCACTGAACTCCAACTCAGGGATTGAAAAAACTGTTAACTTATATAAAATGGTTAAAACAACAAGAAAAAATAATGGAGACTCGAACCAGGACAAGAGTCCAGCTAAAAGTCCTCCAGAGGGCGAAGCACAAAACAACGAGTTCAACATCCAAACATTAGCTAAGGAAATAATAACAGGAGTGAGTAAAGAATTTGAAAAAATTGTAATCAGAACTGCAGGAACAACAAATGAGAATATGGAAGAAAATGCTAATAATCTCAAGGTTATTAGAGAGCTGAAAGCTGAAATTGCTGAGCTAAGAAGGCAACTAGCTGAACAAGCTAAAACAGTATCAGAGCAGGGCAACAAAATAGATGAACTCCAGAAAGCAGTAGAGGGCAGAGAGAATAGAATCAATGAGGCTGAAGACAGAATTAGCAAGATTGAGGATGAATTAGAGACAACTAAAGAAGAAGTAAGAGACCTCAAAAAGAGATTAAGAGATGCTGAAAACAACAACAGAGTCCTATGGGATGACTTCAAAAGAAACAATATACGCATTATTGGCTTACCAGAGGAAGAAAGAGAAGGGGAGGAAAAAGCGTTCTCCAGGCCATAATAGCTGAAAATTTCTCTAGTCTAGACAACACCAAAGACATAAAGATTCAAGAAGCCCAGAGGGTCCCAAACAGAATTAACCCAGACCTAAAGACACCAAGACATGTCATACTTAGATTGGAAAGGAATAAGGATAAAGAAAGGATCCTCAAGGCTGCAAGAGAAAAACAAAGAGTCACCTACAAAGGAAAACCCATAAGATTTACAGCAGACTTCTCCATACAAACACTACAGGCCAGAAGAGAATGGCAAGATATCTATCAAGTGCTCAATGAGAAAGGCTTTCAGCCAAGAATACTATATCCTGCTAGATTGTCATTCAGACTAGATGAAAGCATCAAAACCTTCTCAGACAAGCAACAGTTGAAGGAAGCAACCATCACCAAACCTGCCTTGAAAGAAGTTCTGAAAGGTTTCCTATAAACAACCAGACCACCACAAATAGAACATATATCAAAACACTCTAAAACTCTACAAGAATGGCGTTAAAATATCTTCAATCTTTGATATCAATAAATATGAATGGCCTGAATTCACCTATTAAAAGACACAGAGTAGGAAGATGGAACAGAAAACACAACCCAACAATATGTTGTCTACAGGAAACTCACCTAATGCAACAAGACAAACACAGACTTAAAGTGAAAGGATGGAAAACTATCATTCAAGCCAATGGCCCACAAAAAAGGGCAGGAACAGCTATTCTCATATCTGACATGATAGACTTTAAAATACATAAGATTAAAAAAGATAGGAATGGACACTACTTAATGCTCAGAGGATCAGTCAATCAAGAGGACTTAACAATTATTAATATCTATGCACCCAATGAGAAGCCATCTAAATACATCAAACTTCTACTGAAAGAGCTACAGCAATATATTAACAGTAACACAATCATAGTAGGGGACTTCAACACCCCACTCTCTCAACTTGACAGATCATCCAGGAAGAAAATCAGTAAAGACATAAGGGAGCTAAATGAAGAGATAGATAAACTAGAACTATTGGACATTTTCAGAGTCATTCATCCCAAGAAACTGGAATACACATTTTACTCAAATCCACATGGATCATTCTCAAGGATAGACCATATGTTAGGCCACAAAGACAGCATCAGCCTATTCAAGAGCACTGAAATCATCCCAAGCATCTTCTCAGACCACAGTGGAATTAAACTAACACTTAACAATCAACAAAAGATTAGTAACAGTGCCAAAATGTGGAAGCTCAACAGTACACTTCTTAACAACTTCTGGGTCAAAGAGGAAATCAAGGAAGAAATCAAAATGTTTCGAGAGTTCAATGAAAATGAAGACACAAGCTATCAAAATATTTAGGACACAGCTAAAGCAGTCCTAAGAGGGAAGTTCATAGCTATACAAGCACACATTAGGAAACAAGAAAAGGCACAAATAAACAGCCTGATTGGACATCTTAAAGACCTAGAAGAAGAACAACAAAGGAACCCTAAAGCAACCAGAAGGACAGAAATTACTAAAGTTAGGGCAGAAATAAATAACATTGAGAATAGGAAAACCATACAAAAGATCAATGAAAGTAAATGTTGGTTCTTTGAAAGAGTAAACAAAATCGACAAACCTTTAGCCAGACTCACAAAACAAAAAAGGGAGAAGACCCAAATAAATCAGATAGTAAATGAAAGAGGAGATATCACAACAGACACTGCAGAAATTCAACATATCATGCGAGGCTTCTATGAACAACTATATGCCACCAAGTTAGAGAACCTGGAAGAAATGAATGATTTCCTAGATACCTACCAACTTCCAAAACTAAGTAAAGAGGAAGTGGATAACATGAACAGGCCCATCACAGCTAATGAAATTGAAACAGTTATCAAAAATATTCCCAAAAATAAAAGTCCTGGACCAGATGGTTTTACAAATGAATTCTACAAAACTTTCAAAGAAGAACTAATACCTCTACTTTTAAAAGTCTTCCAGAAGATTGAAGACACTGGAATACTCCCTGCCAGCTTCTATGAAGCCAACATCACCCTGATACCAAAAGCAGACAGGGACACAACCAAAAAAGAAAACTACAGACCAATATCTCTGATGAACATAGATGCGAAAATATTGAACAAAATTCTAGCCAACCGGATACAGCAGTATATCAAAAAGATGGTTCATCATGACCAAGTGGGGTTTATCCCAGGCATGCAAGGTTGGTTTAATATACGCAAATCAATCAATGTGATCCACCACATCAACAAAAGCAAGACCAAAAACCACATGGTCATATCAATAGATGCAGAGAAAGCCTTTGACAAAATACAACATCCCTTTATGATCAAAACACTACAAAAAATAGGAATAGATGGAAAATTCCTGAAGATAGTGGAGTCTATATATAGAAAACTTACAGCCAACATCATACTCAATGGTGAAAAACTGGAAGCATTTCCCCTCAGATCAGGTACTAGACAGGGCTGCCCACTATCACCATTACTATACAACATAGGGTTGAAAGTTCTTGCCATAGCAATCAGGCAGGAGCAAGGAATTAAAGAAATACAGATTGGAAGAGAAGAAGTCAAACTCTCCTTATTTGCAGATGACATGATAGTATACATGGAAAAACCTAAGGAATCCAGCAAGAAGCTTTTGGAAATCATCAGGCAATACAGTAATGTGTCAGGCTATAAAATTAACATTCAAAAGTCAGTGGCATTCCTCTATGCAAACACTAAGTTAGAAGAAATTGAAATCCAGAAATCAGTTCCTTTTTCTATAGCAACAAAAACAATAAAATATCTAGGAATAAACCTAACCAAAGAAGTGAAAGACTTGTATACTGAAAATTATGAGTCACTACTCAAAGAAATTGAAAAAGACACAAAGAAGTGGAAAGATATTCTATGCTCATGGGTTGGAAGAACTAACATCATCAAAATGAATATATTACCCAGAGCCATCTACAAATTTAATGCTATCCCCATCAAGATCCCAAGCACATTTTTTAGGAGAATAGAACAAATGCTACAAATGTTTATCTGGAACCAGAAAAGACCTAGAATTGCCAAAACAATCTTGAGAAAAAAGAACAGAACCGGAGGCATCACACTGCCAGATCTCAAACTATATTATAGGGCCATTGTCATCAAAACTGCTTGGTACTGGAACATGAACAGACACACTGACCAGTGGAATAGAATTGAGAGCCCAGAAATGAGGCCCCACACCTATGGACATCTAATCTTTGACAAAGGGGCCCAGACTATTACATGGGGAAAGCAGAGTCTCTTCAACAAATGGTGTTGGAAACAATGGGTTGAAACATGCAGAAGAATGAAACTGAATCACTGTATTTCACCAAATACAAAAGTAAATTCCAAGTGGATCAAGGACTTAGATGTTAGACCAGAAACTATCAGATACTTAGAGGAAAATATTGGAAGAACTTTTTTCCGCATAAATTTTAAAGACATTTTAAATGAAACGAATCCAATTACAAGGAAGACTAAGGCAAGTATAAACCTATGGGACTACATCAAATTAAAAAGCTTCTTCACAGCAAAAGAAACCACTACCCAAATCAAGAGACCCCTCACAGAATGGGAGAAGATCTTTACATGCCATACATCAGATAAGAGTTTAATAACCAACATATATAAAGAGCTTACCAGACTCAAAAACAAGACAACAAATAACCCCATCCAAAAATGGGGGGAGGACTTGGACAGAATATTCACCACAGAAGAGATCCAAAAGGCCAAGAAACACATGAAAAAATGCTCCAAGTCTCTGATTGTCAGAGAAATGCAAATCAAGACAACAATGAGATATCACTTCACTCCTGTGAGAATGTCACACATCAGAAAAGGTAACAGCAGCAAATGCTGGAGAGGATGTGGGGTCAAAGGAACCCTCCTGCACTGCTGGTGGGAATGTCAATTGGTCCAACCTCTGTGGAGAACAGTCTGGAGAACTCTCAGAAGGCTAGAAATGGACCTACCCTATGACCCTGCAATTCCCCTCCTGGGGATATATCCTAAGGAACCCAACACATCCATCCAAAAAGATCTGTGTACACATATGTTCTTGGCAGCACAATTTGTAATAGCCAAAACCTGGAAGCAACCCAGGTGTCCAACAACAGATGAGTGGCTGAGCAAGTTGTGGTCTATATACACAATGGAATACTACTCAGCTGTAAAAAATGGTGACTTCACCGTTTTCAGCCGATCTTGGATGGACCTTGAAAAAATCATGTTGAGTGAAATAAGTCAGAAACAGAAGGATGAATATGGGATGATCTCACTCTCAGGCCGAAGTTGAAAAACAAGATTAGAAAAGAAAACACAAGTCGAACCTGAAATGGAATTGGAGTATTACACCAAAGTAAAAGACTCTGGGATGGGTGGGTGGGTGGGGAGAATACAGGTCCATGAAAAATGATGAATGAAATAGTGGGGGTTGTATTGCTAAATGGGAATCTGGGGAATGTTATGCATGTAAAAAAAAAGAAGTAGAAACGCAAAGCAGAAATTGACTGAGTTTGGAGTATGGCACCAAAGTAAGAAAGCAGAAGTATACTAGAGTTTGCAGTGAGTACCTCCCTAATACTTCCTCTCCACATTTCCAAGCTTTGGGTCCATGATTGCTCAACAATTTGTTTGGCTTTGTATGTTAACTCTCTTTTCAGTCACCAGGTTCCAGGTGTCATCAGGATGCCGGCCAGACTTCCCTGGATTGAAGACACCACCAATGTGTCCTGGAGCTCAGCTTCCCCAGAGACCCATCCTAATAGGGAAAGAGAGAGGCAGACTGGGAGTATGGACCGACCAGTCAACGCCCATGTTCAGCGAGGAAGCAATTACAGAAGCCAGACCTTCTACCTTCTGCAACCCTCAATGACCCTGGGTCCATGCTCCCAGAGGGATAGAGAATGGGAAAGCTATCGGGGGAGGGGGTGGGATATGGAGATTGGGCGGTGGGAATTGTGTGAAGTTGTACCCCTCCTACCCTATGGTTTTGTTAATTAATCCTTTCTTAAATAAAAATAAATAAAAATAATAAAAAATAAAAAAAAAACTTCGGGACACACAATTAATTATCCCCCTCTCCTATTAATTAACTAGTGATTTATATGACTACATTTTACTAGGAGTGTACATAAACACCATTCCCACCACCAAAAGACTGTGACATATTCCTCCCACCCACTCCCACCCCCCAGTGGCACAGGAAGCTGCATGTCTACCCCTCACCACAGGGTTTTTACTTTGGTGCCCTACTTACAGTTTGGTCAGGTCCTGCTTTTAGTTTCCCTTTCAGATTTTCTTACTCAACTTCTGTTGATGAGTGGGATCATCCCATACTCATCTTTATCTTTCTGACTTAGCTCACTTAACATAATTCCTTCTAGCTCTGTCCATGATGGGTCAGAGAAGGTGGGTTCATTGTTCTTGATAGCTGCATAGTACTCCATTGTGTATATATACCACAGCTTTCTCAGCCACTCATCTGTTGTTGGGCACCTGGGTTACTTCCAGGTTTTAGCTATTATGAATTGTACTGCTATGAACATAGGAGTACACATCTCTTTTTGGTTGGGTGTTATGGAGTCCTTGGGGTATAACCCCAGGAGAGAAATTACTGGATCATATGGAAGGTCCATGTCTAGCCTTCTGAGAGTTTTCCAGACTGCTCTCCACAGTACCAATTTACATTCCCACCAGCAATGCAAAAGGGTTCCTCTGTGCCCACAACCTTCCAGCATTTGTTGCTGCTGTCCTTTTTGATGTATGCCATTCTTACAGGAGTGAGGTGGTATCTTAGTGTTGTCTTAATTTGCATTTCTCTGACAATCAGTGACCTAGAGCAGTTTTTCATATGTTTGGTAGCCTTTTGGGTCTCCTCTGAGGTGAATGTTTTGTTCATATCCTCTGCCCATTTTTGGATGGGGTCATTTGCTTTTTTGGTGCTAAGTTTGCTGAGCTCTTTATATATTTTGGTGATTAGTTTCTTGTCTGATGTCTGGCATGTGAAGATCTTCTCCCATTCTGTGAGGGGTCTCTTTGTTTGTTTAATAGTTTCTTTGGATGTGCAGAAGCTTTTCAATTTGATGTAGTCCCATTGGTTTAGTCTTCCTTGCAATTGGGTTTGATTCATCAAAGATGTCCTTGAGGTGTAGGTGGGAAACTGTTTTACCAATGTTTTCCTCTAAGTATTTGATTGTTTCTGGTCTGACATCCAGGTGTTTGATCCATCTGGAGTTGATTTTTGTTTCTGCTGAGATAAAGTGATTCAGTTTCATTCTTCTGCATGTTCCAACCCAGTTTTCCCAGCACCATTTATTGAAGAGAGCCTTCTTCTTCCATTTAACGCTTTGGGCCCCCTTATCAACGATTACATGTCCAAAGGTGTTGGGATTTATTTCTGGGCTTTCAGTTCTGTTCCACTGGTCTGTGTGCCTATTTTTGTTCCAGTACCATGCTGTTTTGATGATGATGGATTTAAAATATAGGTGAGGTCTGGGAATATGATGCCTCCATTTCTGTTTCTTTTCCTCAAGATGGTTTTGGCAATTCTAGGTGTTTTCAGGTTCCAGATAAATGATTGTAGTGCTTGTTCTATTCTCTTAAAGAAGCTTGGTGTAACTTTGATGGGTATTGCATTAAATTTGTATATGGCTCTGGGGAGAATATTCATTTTGACAATATTTATTCTTCCAATCCGTGAGCATGGGATATCTTTCCATTTCTTGGTATCGCTTCCTATTTCCTTGAGTAGAGACTCATAGTTTTCAGTATATAAGTCTTTCACTTCTTTGGTCAACTATATTCCTAGGTATTTGATTGATTTTGCTGAAACAGTAAATGGGATTGATTTCTGGATGTCTTCTTCTTCAGATTTAGTGTTTGCATAAAGAAATGCCTCAGATTTTTGTACACTGATTTTGTATCCTTATACTTTGCTATATTGCTTAATAACTTCCAGTAGTTTTCTGCTGGATTTTTTAGGTTTTTCTATGTATACTGTCATATCATCTGCAAATAGTGAGAGCTTGACTTCTTCCCTTCCAATCTGTATTCCTTTGATTTCTTTCTCTTGCCTGATTGCTATGGCAAGAACTTCCAATACTATGTTCAAGAGTAACGGTGACAGTGGACAGACCTGTCTAGTCCACAATCTCAGAGGGAATGCTTCAACTTCTGTCCATTGAGTAAGATGTTGGCTGTAGGTTTGCTATATATAGACTCCAGTATCTTGAGGAATTTCCCATCTATTCCCATTTTTTGTATAGTTTTGAGCATGAATGGGTGTTGGATTTTGTCAAAGGCTTTCTCTTCATCTATTGAGATAATCATGTGGTTTTTGGCTTTGCTTTTATTGATGTGGTGAATGACATTGATTGACTTACGGATGTTGAACCAGCCTCGCATTCCTGGGATGAACCCCACTTGGTCGTGATGAACAATCTTTTTGTTATGCTGCTGTATCCGGTTGGCCAAGATCTTGTTTAATATTTTGGCATCTATGTTCATCAGAGATATTGGTCTGTAGTTTTCCTTTTTTGTTCTGTCCCTATCAGCTTTTGGTATCAGGGTGATGTTGGCTCCATAGAAGGTGGAAGGGAGTATTCCTGTTTCTTCAATCTTATGGAAAAGCTTAAGAAGTATGGGTACTAACTGTTTCCTGAGAGTTTTGTAGAATTCGTTTGTGAAGCCGTCTGGTCCAGGACTTTTGTTGTTGGGGAGATTCTTAATAACGGTTTCAATTTCTTTGTCTGTGATTGGTGCATTTAGAGTTTGTAGTTCTTCTTGGTTCAGTTTTGGAAGGGCATATGCTTCTAGGAACTGTTCCATTTCTTCCAGATTCTCTAGCTTGGTGGGGTATAGTTCTTCATAGAAGTTTTGCATGATTCTCTGGATTTCTCTGGTGTCAGTTGTAATATCTCCTCCATAGTTTACAATTCTATTAATTTGAGTCTTCTCTTTTTTGTTTGGTGGGTCTGGCTAGGGGTTTGTCAATTTTGTTTAATCTTTCAAAGAACCAACATTTGGCTTCATTGATCTTTTGTATGGTTCTTTTATTTTCGATGTTGTATATTTCTGCTCTAACTTTAGTGATTTCTGTCCTTCTGGTTGTTTTAGGGTTCCTTTGTTCCTCTTCCTCTAAGTCCTTCAGGTGTGCAGTAAAGTCGTTCATTTGAGCTTCTTCTTGATGTTTAATATGTGATTGTATGGCTATAAGTTACCCTCTCAGTACTGCTCTAGCTGTGTCCCAAGTATTTTGATAGGTTGTGTCTTCATTTTCATTTGTTTCCAGGAACATTTGAATTTCCTGCTTGAGTGAATCTCTGACCCAGAGGTTCTTAAGGAGTATGTTGTTTAGTTTCCAAATTCTGTGACTTCTAATAATTGTCTGTTTGTTGTTAAATGTTAGTTTTACTCCACTGTGGTCTGAGAAGATTTTGAGATGATTTCGATGCTCTTGAATATATTGATGCTGTCTTTGTGGCCTTACATGTGGTCTATCCTTGAGTATGTGTTATGTGGATTTGAAAAGAAGGTGTATTCCAGTTTTGGGGGATGAAGGTCTCTGAAAATGTCCAAGAGGTCTAGTCTGTCAATCTCTTCATTCAGTTCTCTTGTATCTTTATTGGTTCTCTGCATTGTTGATCCATCTGAGTGTGAGAGTGGGGTACTGAAGTCTCCCACTATTATTGTATTACTATTGATGTGTTTTTGAAATTCTTTCAGTAAGTGCTTGACGTATTTAGATGGTCCCTCATTGGGTGCATAGATGTTAATAATTGTTAAGTCTTCTTGGCTGAATGATCCTCTAATAATTATGTAATGTCCTTGCCTATCTTTTATTTCTTTATTTAATTTAAAATCTATCGTGTCTGAGATGAGAATGGCTGTTCCTGCCCTGTTTTTTGGTCCATTAGCCAGTATGATAGTTTTCCATCATTTCACTTTAAGTCTGTGTTTATCTTGTTGTGACAGATGGCATTCTTGCAAGCAGCATATGGTTGGGTTATGTTTTATGATCCATCCCCCCACTCTGTGCCTTTTGATGGGTGAGTTTAATCCATTGACATTTATTAATATTAATGTATTTTATTGCCATTGTTCATAATAAATTTTTGTTTGCTCTGATATATTGCACATATTATAGTGATGTTCTTGTTTATAAGAGGTCTTTGAGAACCTCCTTAGGGTCATTTCGTGATGGTTGCTTCCTTTAATTGTTGTTTGTCTAAGAAGGTTTTGATCCCTCCATCTAGTTTGAATGCAAGCCTAGCAGGATATATTATCCTTGGTTGAAACCCTTCTTCATTCAAGGCTCGAAAGATATATTGCCATTCTCTTCTGGCTTTTAGAGTTTGAGTGGAGAAGTCTGCAGATAATCTTATGGGTTTTCCCCAGTATGTGACTTTTTGTTTCTCTCTTGCAGCCTTTAGGATCCTTTCTTTATCCTTACTCCTTCTCATTGTGACTATGATGTGTCTTGGTGTCTTCAGGTCTGGGTTGATTTTGTTTGGAACTCTCTGGGCCTTGAATCTTGATGTCCTTTCTGTTATTCAGGTCTGGGAAGTTTTCTTCTATTATTTCCTCTAGAATATTTCCTTCCCCTTCCTCTCTTTCTTCCTCTGGCGGGCCAATTATACAAATGTTACTTCTTTTGAGATCATCCCGTATGTCTCTGTTGTTGTTTTCAGTGTCTCTCAATCTCTTTTTGAGCTCTTTCACCTCTTTCTTAGTTTTCTCTAACTCATCCTCTGTCTGACTAATTCTGTTTTCTTCTTCTGTTAGTCTGCTTTCTCTTCCCTCAGCTTCTTTCTTCATTACAGCTATTTCAGCTTTCAGTTCTCTAATTGCCTCAAGATAATCAGTATTTTCCTTGGGGGTCTCAAATGTTGTTTCCCTAATACTGCCATTCCTTTCCTCCAATATTGTTTTCATTTCTGTGATTAATAAGTTTATTATTGCTTGAATACTTTTCTTATCTATGGTTACTTCTGGCTGACTTGTAGTTTCTTCTGGGCTCTTGTCTTCATTCATTGGAGTAGCAGTTTTATTTGTTTTTGATCTACCCATTGTTTTGATTTATGTGTTTCTTATTTTTATGCTCTGTTGTTCCTCAGTTGTTTTGTCTTGAGTACAAGTAACACTGTACTAAATACCTTTATGACAATTGCACTCACCAACCTCAGGAATTACAATAGCAACTGAAGCAAGCATTGAAGCATTTTAATCACTACCACTTAGCTAAACAATGTCTCCATTCCGTGAAAAAATAGCAACCAAGTCCAAGTGAAGAAGAAAGAGTAAAGAAAGAAGAAATAGCAAGAATTGACAGTTATGCAAATCTACTATCCACTGTAAATTCTAGGGGTTTCAAGAGGAGAAAGGGAAGTAGAGCAGAGATACACATAGAGAGTCCACTCTGAGTGAGATTTCTTCCCCAAAATAATTCATAAAGCAAAGAAGAAGGAAGGAAGAAGTGTTTGACTAGATAAAAAAAAAAAAAGAAAAGAGAAAAGAAAAAAGAAAAAAAACACCCTCAGGTCTAGACAAGGATAGCAGGAATAGGATAGTAGGAGGAGGAAGAAGGGGAGAGTCTATAGAGGGAGTATGAGTAATGAAACAAGTTCCTCTCACAATAGATAAGATTCCCACTACCCTAGCAATGAAATATACACTAAGAGTTAATTCTGATCAACCTAAAGGGGGGGGGAGATATATGCCACTATATAATATTTATGATAAAATAGAGCAGGGTAAAACACCCTGTCCCTGATTGCCTCAAACCTCCTGAGCAGATGCAGCTGATTGTTAAGAAAGAAAAAGAAAAAAGGAAAAAAACACCCTCAGGATTAGACAAGGATAGCAGGAATAGACAGCTATGCAAATCTACTATCCACTGTATATTCTAGGGGTAGCTAAAGGAGGAAAGGAAGTTGAGCAGAGATACTCACAGAGAGAGTCCACTCTGAGACAGATTTCTTCCCCTAAATAATTCCCTAACCTGTATCAGTGAATTCAGAAAGCTGTAGGATTAAGGAAGAAAGTATGTCAAGAATGAGAAAAAAAAAAAAGAAAGAGAGAGAGAAAAAAGTAAAAGATAAGAAAAAGAACAGTAATAAAAAGTGGTGAAAGGAAAGAGTTTTTTATTTATTTATTTTATTATTTAATTAGCTATGGGGGTGGAGGGAGGGGAGCTGTTGTGCAGAGGCCGCTGGTTGGCTACCTAGAAAGAAAAAAGGCCAGAGGTTTCAGAAGGCAATATTCTTAGAATGAATGATACTCACTGGTGGGACAGGAATCTTGGTAAAGAAAGAAGCTCAGCAGGGGATCCTGCTAGGTGCTGGTCCCCAGGGACTGATTATGGAGGGGAGGGGGAGGAGGTGCGCTTTCTGAATAATAATTTAAAAGAAACAAAAAATTTTCCCTTTCTTTATACTCTATTTTTTAACACAAATTAAGTTATAGTCACCTCCTTGGTGTCACCACTAGGACCCCTTATTGACTGGCCTACAAAAGACAGAAATCCTACCATTTCCAGTAGATGTGGTCAGGGCTCTAGCCACTAGCAGCTACTCAGTTGGCCAGCTTCCGGGAACACACCTAAACCAACTGTCTACCCCTTTTCTCTCCTCTGACACCATTCTCTTACTCAGTATTCTTTTTTTCCTAGGAATCTGAATTATTTATTTATTATTTTAATGTATTTATTCATAAAATGGAAACACGGACAAGACCATAGGATAAGAGGGGTACAGTTGCCACCAAGAGAGTTCTCTGTCCCATCCTCTCTCCTGATAGCTTTCCTATTCTTTCAACCCCTGGGAATAATATGAAACCAGGGTCATTAAGGGGTTCAGAAGGTGGAAAGTCTGCTTCTATAAAGGCATCCCTGCTAAACATGGGTGTTGACAGGTCGACCTATACTCACAGCCTGTCTCTCATTTACCTAGTTGGGCAGAGCTCTGTGGAAGCTTGCTACAAGACACATTGGTGGGGTCATCTGCCCAGGGAAGTCCAGTTGGCCTGATGGTAGTAACTGGAATCTGGTGGCTGAAAAAGAGTTAACATTAAAAGTTATACAAATTGTGGACTAACCATGAATCTAAAGGCTAGAATATCATAGATATAGATTTGAGGGGGGGGTCACCGTTTGGGAAATAGCTAGTAGGTCTATTTTAGTTATATTCTAATGTGCCCATGATTTTATTAGTTTTTTCTGAGCCTGATATCTGCTATGCTGGTGGACCCAAGTTATTGTCTGGGGAGATGATGTCATGGTTGGAAAAAGGGCAAGAAGGCTGAATCAGGGAATAGAGTAGCTCCCAAATATGGGAAAAGTATGTAAATATTGTTGACTGTAAACCGCATCCATTTGATCTGGGGCCCATATCCAGCATAGAGCCTATGTAACGTCTGAATCCCCATCGGTCCGAGATTGCATTCTGTGGGCATCAGTAGGAACATTCCGAGTTGCACCAATATCAGGACCCATTTTCTTCAGGTGGTAGATGAGTATGTTATCCAACCCCTACAACAGATAATCAAAGAGCCTTACTTCAGTGGACTCCTTCTTGAAGTTGTGGACACATCCACCTAAAGAAATAAATATGGTTTCTAGAAAACATATTAGAGTAACAGTTGGGAACTGAGCCATGAAATCCAACTTTACATTCTATAAGTTTGTTCAAAAAAATATGAAGAAGCAATTTTCATCCAATTCTTTTGAAAACGAAGTATCTAATCCCACCTCAGGCTAGCTATCAAACTCAAACAAAACCACCGTAGTGAGTATCCGCAGGATCTTGCCTAAACTGAATTCCCTAGCTTTCTTCTACCCTAAAATCCTTAATCTCATGTGCTCTTAGTCTACTTTTGGGCTCCTGTTCATTAACCACTTTGTCTCATCTGAGGTCATGCCACCTTCCAGACACCAAATTACAGCTACTACCATGACTCCAGCCTGACTTCTCTTGGCAGATTACTTCAGCAATCTGTCCTGGACCCTTGCATCTCAGGTCTCTAGTCCACTAAGAGGAGAAGGGAAAAGACTGAGGATATGGATTGACCTGTCTTGTCAGTGCCCATGTCCAGTAGAGAAGCAAGTACAGAAGCCAGAACACATACCTTCCGCACTCCCAAAACGACCTTGATCCATACTCCCAGGGATGGAGAAGTGATAGGATCAAGGTAAGAGGACTCTGCACTCCAGCTCCATCAGCATCCAGAGAATGAGAAGGAAGAGGAGAGGGACAAATGGAGGTAGTTATAATGTTGTAAGTGGCTTGGAGAAGAAGAGAGGACAGTATCAGGAAAAAAAATGGGGACAATTACCTAGAAATGTGGACAGATAGCTGTAGAGATGATGGTATTTCATGTCTACAACCTTAAGGGGGGAACTGTAGTGTATAGCAGTGGGGAGACTGAAGATTCAGAACTCTGGTGGCGGGAGTGTGTGGACTTAAACGCCTACTGATATGCAATTTTGTAACATAAAATAAATAAATAAAAAGAAGAAAGTGACAGAGAAGAGAGATCACAGCACAGACGATCTCTCCAGTACTGTCAGTGTCCCACTTGACAAGTTAGGGAGCCCAGATCTGGGTCAGACACATCCATGAGAAAACAGATCTCCTCCAGAGTGAGTTAGCTCACTGGCCTCAGTCTTACCATTTTGATAGTATCTGAATTTTTGTTTCCTTTTCAGTTTTTTCCTTAATATCAAGCTAAAGAAAGAAGTTTCAGTTTTTCAGTTCAAAAACAGTACTACCTTATAAAAGAGGGTGATTAGTGTAAACACTGAACTAACACTTATAAACTCTACTTTGGTGTTTGATGCGGTAGAGACGTTTAAGTCAATTTCAGGACTCTTTCTTTGAAAGGGTACAAGAAAATAAATACAAAGTGAAAGGAAGGATCACAATTAAAAAAAGAATGAATCAAATATCAAACCACAGATATTATTTCACATTAATTTATTGTGGAGAGAACAGTAAGATTTCTGAGGTAGAGGAATGCAAATAGGGGCTATGAAACAGATAAATATGAGAGCTAGACATAAAATCTAAGATGATTGATATTTAGAGATAAACTTGGATCCAAGTGTTCTGGCTTATTTAAAATTATGCTTAGTTTGGTGAATCAGCTCACGGTCTTGGATGTGGTGAACCATGGCAGGATTTTAGTAGAAGTGAGAGAATCCAAATCTTCCGCAGCAGGATGGACGACAGCAGCCATATCTGTAGCCTCCAAAGCCTGAACCAAAGCCTCCATGACCAGAGCCAGAGCCGTAGCATCCATGACCAGAGCCATAGCCATAGCCTCCATGACCAGAGCCATAGTCATAACCTCCATGACCAGAGCCATAGCCGTAGCCTCCATGACCAGAGCCAGAGCCATATCCTCTATGACCAGTGCCATAGCCATAGCCTCCATGACCAGAGGCAGAGCCGTAGCTTCCATGACCAGAGCCATAGCCATAGCCTCCATGACCAGAGCCATAGCCGTAGCATCCATGACCAAAGCCAGAGCCATATCGTCTATGACCAGAGCCATAGCCGTAGCCTCGATGACCAGAGCCAGAGCAGTAGCCTCCATGACCAGAGCCATAGCCATATCCTCCATGAACAGAGCCATGGCCAAAGCCTCCAAAGCTACTGTCACAGCACAGTCTGCTGACGTGGCCAAAGCCACCGCTGTAGCCAGAGCCCAGGCCTCCGAAGCTGCCAGAGCCAGAGCCTGAGCCCAGGCCTCCATAGTAGCTGCCAAGGTAGCTCATGGTGTGAGTAGTGGAGTTTGGTTGTTCAAGTGAAGAACTTGTGTTTGAGTAACAGCCTATGTTGAAAGGTGCTTATATACCCCGGGCACAGCATGTGGTAAGTCGTGTATACCTTCCTTTCATGCCATTTGAATTACGCCTTCACATAACTCATTCAGTCTTTGTCCAGGGACACCAGCAGAGGATTTTACACTCATAAAAAGGTTCAGATAATAATGTTGTCTCATTAGGGTGGACTTCACAAGTTATTGAATCACTTTACCAAGTTACTATGCAACAAGCTTTGAAAAATGAGCAATTTTCTTTGCAATTACACCCCAATAAATCAGATGGAATAAGTATTTTTTTCTATACCTTTATAAGGAGAAATGTAGCCTCTTCAAGTATATATACTGAATTAATTATAATCAACAATCCCATGGATAAGAAGGGTATAATTCCACACAACTCCTACCACCAGAGTCTTGTATCCCATACCCCCACCCCCACTGGAGGCTTTGTCCCTCTGGGTGTATGACCAAAGACCTTTCTGAGGTTCAGAAGCTGAAAGTTCTGGCTTCTGTAATTGTTTCTACCCTGGACATGGATTGTCACAAGTGTGTGTGCACTCAGAGAGAAAACTGATGATTGAGTTCATTTTGCATTTGCTAACATGTGTTCAGAAAGCCTCCCTCCAATTTTCAAACTCCCACAAGAAGAAGCCCTGAAGGCAAAGGAGAGGCAACTCTAGCCAGTGAAGACTCCAATAAACCTGGAATTGGATCCTCTGGAGTAGAGAGCTGAGATGACTAAAACCCTGGTTAAGGAAAATTAAAAGTCAGATTAATAGGGTTTATACTACTTATATAAATAAAATCTTTATGTACTTTCTCAATCATGATTTAGAGTCTCTGATGCTAAATAGGAATAAATATAAATGGGCCTTGGGTCAGATGAGTGGAGGTACATAGTTAATTTTATATATATTTCTTCCCCCAAGAATGGCAGCTACTGTCTGCCCTAATACACCTTTCTACCCCTTTTCTTTACTCTGACACCATTCTCTTACACAGTATATTTTTCCCAGGAATCTGAATTATTTATTTATTAATTTAATGTATTTATTCATAAAATGGAAACACGGACAAGAATATAGGATAAGAGGGGTACAGTTCGCAGCAAGAGAGTTCTCTATCCCATCCTCTCTACTGATAGCTTTCGTATTCTTTAACCCCCTGGGAATTATATCAACTCAGGGTCATTAAGGGGTTCAGAAGGTGGAAAGTCTGGCTTCTATTATAGCTTCCCCACTAATCATGAGTGCTAACAGGTCGATCCATACTCACAGCCTGTCTTTCTCTTTTCCTAGTGGGGCAGAGCTCTGTGGAAGCATGCTAAAAGACACATTGGTGGGGTCATCTGCCCAGGGAAGTCCAGTTGGCATGATGGTAGTACCTGGAATCAGGTGGCTGAAAAAGAGTTAACATTTAAAGCTATACAAATTGTTTACTAACCATGAATCTAAAGGCTAGAATATCGTAGATATAGATTAGGGGAGGGGGTCATCATTTGGGAAATAGCTAGTAGGTCTATTTTAGTTATATTCCAAAGTGCCCATGACTTTATTAGTTTTTTCTGAGCCTGATATCTAATATGCAGGTGGACCCAAGTTATTGTCTGGGGAGATGATGTCATGCTTAGAAAAAGGGCTAGAAAGCTGAATCAGAGAAGAGAGTAGCTCCAATATGGGAAAAGTATATAAATATTGTTGACTATAATCCCCATCCATTTGATCTGGGTCCCATATCCAGCATAGAACCTACGTTACATCTACATCCCCATCAGTCCAAGCTTGCATTCTGTGGCCATCAGTAGGAACATTAAGAGTTGCAGCAATATCAGGACCCATTTTCTTCAGCTGGTAGATAGAGTATGTTATTCAACCCCTACAACATACAATCTAAGAGTCTTGTATCAATAGAGTCCTTCTTGAAGTTGTGGACACATCCACCTAAGGAAATAAATATGGTTTCTAGATCACATATTAGAGCAACAATTCGGAACTGAGCCATGAAATCTAACTTTACTTTCTATAAGTTTGTTCAGAAAAATATGAAGAACCAATTTTTATCCAATTTTTTGAAAACGAAGTATCTAATCCCACCTCAGGCTAGCTATCAAACTCAAACAAAACCACCGTAGTGAGTATCCGCAGGATGTTGCCTAAACTGAATTCCCTAGCTTTCTTCTACCCTAAAATCCTTAACCTCATGTGCTCTTAGTCTACTTTTGGGTTCCTGTTCATTAACCAGTTTGTCTCATCTGAGGTCGTGCCACCTTCCAGACACCAAATTACAGATGCTACCATGACTTCAGCCTGACTTCTCTTGGCAGATTACTTCAGCATTCTGTCCTGGACCCTTGCATCTCAGGTCTCTAGTCCACTAAGAGGAGAAGGAAAAAGACTGAGGGTCCTGTCTTGTCAGTGCCCATGTCCAGTAGAGAAGCAAGTACAGAAGCCAGAACACATATCTTCTGCACTCCCAAAACAACCTTGATCCATTCTCCCAGGGATGGAGAAGTGATAGGATCAAGGTAAGAGGACTCTGCACTCCAGCTCCATCAGCATCCAGAGAATGAGAAGGAAGAGGAGAGGGACAAATGGAGGTAGTTATAATGTTGTAAGTGGCTTGGAGAAGAAGAGAAGACAGTATCAGGAAAAAATGGGGACAATTACTTAGAATGTGGGCAGATAGCTGTAGAGATGATGGTATTTCATGTCTACAACCTTAAGGGGGGAACTGTAGTGTATAGCAGTGGGGAGACTGAAGATTCGGAACTCTGGTGGCGGGAGTGTGTGGACTTAAACGCCTACTGATATGCAATTTTGTAACATAAAATAAATAAATAAAAAGAAGAAAGTGACAGAGAAGAGAGATCACAGCACAGACAATCTCTCCAGTACTGTCAGTTTCCTACTTGACAAGTTAGGGAGCCCAGATCTGGGTCAGACACATCCATGAGAAAACAGATCTCCTCCAAAGTGAGTTAGCTCACTGGCCTCAGTCTTACCATTTTGATAGTATCTGAATTTTTGTTTCCTTTTCAATTTTTTCCTTAATATCAAGCTAAAGAAAGAAGTTTCAATTTTTCAGTTAAAAAATAGTACTACCTTATAAAAGAGGATGATTAGTGTAAACACTGAAATAACACTTATAAACTCTATATTGGTCTTTGATGTGGTGGAGACATATAAGTTAAATTCAGGACTCTTTGTTTGAAAGGGTACAAGAAAATAAATTCAAAGTGAAAGGAAGGATCACAATTAAAAAAAGAATGAATCAAATATCAAACCACAGATATTATTTCACATTAATTTATTGTGGAGAGAACAGTAAGATTTCTGAGGTAGAGGAATGCAAATAGGGGCTATGAAACAGATAAATATGCGAGCTAGACATGAAATCTAAGATGATTGATATTTAGAGATAAACTTGGATCCAAGTGTTCTGGCTTATTTAAAATGATGCTTAGTTTGGTGAATCAGCTCATGGTCTTGGATGTGGAGAACCATGGCAGGATTTTAGTAGAAGTGAGAGACTCCAAATCTTCCGCAGCAGGATGGACGACAGCAGCCATATCTGTAGCCTCCAAAGCCTGAACCAAAGCCTCCATGACCAGAGCCGGAGCCGTAGCATCCATGACCAGAGCCATAGCCGTAGCCTCCATGATCAGAGCCATAGCCGTAGCCTCCATGACCAGAGCCATAGCCATTGCCTCCATGACCAGAGCCATAGCTGTAGCCTCCATGACCAGAGCCAGAGCCATATCCTCTAAGACCAGTGCCATAGACATGGCCTCCAAGACCAGAGGCAGAGCCGTAGCTTCCATGACCAGAGCCATAGCCATAGCCTCCATGACCAGAGCCATAGCCGTAGCCTCCATGACCAAAGCCAGAGCCATATCGTCTATGACCAGAGCCATAGCCGTAGCCTCGATGACCAGAGCCAGAGCTGAAGCCTGCATGACCAGAGCCATAGCAATAGCCTCCATGAACAGAGCCATGGCCAAAGCCTCCAAAGCTACTGTCACAGCACAGTCTGCTGATGAGGCCAAAACCACCGCTGTAGCCAGAGCCCAGGCCTCCGAAGCTGCCAGAGCCAGAGCCTGAGCCCAGGCCTCCATAGTAGCTGCCGTAGTAGCTCATGGTGTGAGTAGTGGAGTTTGGTTGTTCAAGTGAAGAACCTGCGTTTGAGTAACAGCCTATGTTGAAAGGTGCTTATATACCCCAGGCACAGCATGTGGTAAGTTGTGTATACCTTCCTTTCATGCCATTTGAATTATGCCTTCACATAACTCATTCAGTCTTTGTCCAGGGACACCAGCAGAGGATTTTACACTCATAAAAAGGTTCAGATAATAATGTTGTCTCATTAGGGTGGACTTCACAAGTTATTGAATCACTTTACCATGTTACTATGCAACAAGCTTTGAAAAATGAGCGATTTTCTTTGCAATTACACCCCAATAAATCGGATGGTATAAGTATTTTTTTCTATACCTTTACAAGGAGAAATGTAGCCTCTTCAAGTATATATACTGAATTAATTATAATCAACAAGTCCCATGGATAAGAAGGGTATAATTCCACACAATTCCTACCACCAGAGTCTTGTATCCCATCCCCCCCACCCCCACTGGAGGCTTTGTCCCTCTTTGTGTATGACCAAAGACATTTCTGAGGTTCAGAAGCTGAAAGTTCTGGCTTCTGTAATTGTTTCTACCCTGGACATGGATTGTCACAAGTGTGTGTGCACTCAGAGAGAAAACTGATGATTGAGTTCATTTTGCTTTTGCTAACATGTGTTCAGAAAGCCTCCCTCCAATTTTCAAACTCCCACAAGAAGAAGCCCTGAAGGCAAAGGAGAGGCAACTCTAGCCAGTGAAGACTCCAATAAACCTGGAATTGGATCCTCTGGAGTAGAGAGCTGAGATGACTAAAACCCTGGTTAAGGAAAATTAAAAGTCAGATTAATAGGGTTTATACTACTTATATAAATAAAATCTTTATGTACTTTCTCAATCATGATTTAGAGTCTCTGATGCTAAATAGGAATAAATATAAATGGGCCTTGGGTCAGATGAGTGGAGGTACATAGTTAATTTTATATATATTTCTTCCCCCAAGAATGGCAGCTACTGTCTGCCCTAATACACCTTTCTACCCCTTTTCTTTACTCTGACCCCATTCTCTTACACAGTATATTTTTCCCAAGAATCTGAATTATTTATTTATTATTTTAATGTATTTATTAATAAAATGGAAACACGGACAAGAATATAGGATAAGAGGGGTACAGTTCGCAACAAGAGAGTTCTCTATCCCATCCTCTCTACTGATAGCTTTCGTATTCTTTAACCCCCTGGGAATTATATCAACTCAGGGTCATTAAGGGGTTCAGAAGGTGGAAAGTCTGGCTTCTATTATGGCTTCCCCACTAATCATGAGTGTTGACAGGTCGATCCATACTCACAGCCTGTCTTTCTCTTTCCCTAGTGGGGCAGAGCTCAGTGGAAGCATGCTACAAGACACATTGGTGGGGTCATCTGCCCAGGGAAGTCCAGTTGGCATGATGATAGTAACTGGAATCTGGTGGCTGAAAAAGAGTTAACATTAAAAGTTATACAAATTGTGGACTAACCATGAATCTAAAGGCTAGAATATCGTAGATATAGATTTGAGGGGGGGGAGGGGTCACCGTTTGGGAAATAGCTAGTAGGTCTATTTTAGTTATATTCTAATGTGCCCATGACTTTATTAGTTTTTTTTGAGCCTGGTATCTGATATGCTGGTGGACCCAAGGTATTGTCTGGGGAGATGATGTCATGGTTGGAAAAAGGGCAAGAAGGCTGAATCAGGGAATAGAGTAGCTCCCAAATATGGGAAAAGTATGTAAATATTGTTGACTGTAAACCGCATCCATTTGATCTGGGGCCCATATCCAGCATAGAGCCTATGTAATGTCTACATCCCCGTCGGTCCGAGCTTGCATTCTGTGGCCATCAGTAGGAACATTCTGAGTTGCACCAATATCAGGACCCATTTTCTTCAGGTGGTAGATGAGTATGTTATCCAACCCCTACAACAGATAATCAAAGAGCCTTACTTCAGTGGACTCCTTCTTGAAGTTGTGGACACATCCACCTAAAGAAATAAATATGGTTTCTAGAAAACATATTAGAGTAACAGTTGGGAACTGAGCCATGAAATCCAACTTTACATTCTATAAGTTTGTTCAAAAAAATATGAAGAAGCAATTTTCATCCAATTCTTTTGAAAACGAAGTATCTAATCCCACCTCAGGCTAGCTATCAAACTCAAACAAAACCACCGTAGTGAGTATCCGCAGGATCTTGCCTAAACTGAATTCCCTAGCTTTCTTCTACCCTAAAATCCTTAATCTCATGTGCTCTTAGTCTACTTTTGGGCTCCTGTTCATTAACCACTTTGTCTCATCTGAGGTCATGCCACCTTCCAGACACCAAATTACAGCTACTACCATGACTCCAGCCTGACTTCTCTTGGCAGATTACTTCAGCAATCTGTCCTGGACCCTTGCATCTCAGGTCTCTAGTCCACTAAGAGGAGAAGGGAAAAGACTGAGGATATGGATTGACCTGTCTTGTCAGTGCCCATGTCCAGTAGAGAAGCAAGTACAGAGGCCAGAACACATACCTTCCGCACTCACAAAACAACCTTGATCCATACTCCCAGGGATGGAGAAGTGATAGGATCAAGGTAAGAGGACTCTGCATTCCAGCTCCATCAACATCCTGAGAGATAGAAGGAAGAGGAGAGGGACAAATGGAGGTAGTTATAATGTTGCAAGTGGTTGGAGAAGAAGAGAGGACCGAATCAGGAAAAAAAAAGGTGGACAATTACATAGAAATGTGGACAGATAGCTGTAGAGATGATGGTTATTTCATGTCTACAATCTTAAGGGGGGAACTGTGGTGTACTCCAGTGGGGAGATAGAATTTTGAGAACTCTGGTGGTGGGAGTGTGTGGACTTAAATCCCTAATGATGAGTAATTTTGTAAATTAAAATAAATAAATAAAAAGAAGTAAGTGACAGAATAAGAGAGATCACAGCACAGAAGTTCTCTCCAGTACTGTCAGTTTCCCACTTGACAAGTTAGGGAGCCCAGATCTAGGTCAGACATTTCCATGACAAAACAGAACTCCTCCAAAGTGAGTTACCTCACTGGCCTCAGTCTTACTATTTTGATAGCATCTGAATTTTTGTTTCCTTTTCAATTTTTTCCTTAATATCAAGCCTAAGAAAGAAGTTTCTGGATTTCAGTTAAAAAATAGTACTACCTTATAAAAGAGGGTGATTAGTGTAAACACTGAAATAACACTTATAAACTCTACTTTGGTCGTTGATGTGGTAGAGACGTATAAGTCAATTTCAGGACTCTTTCTTTGAAAGGGTACAAGAAAATAAATACAAAGTGAAAGGAAGGATCACAATTAAAAAAAGAATGAATCAAAAATCAAACCACAGATATTATTTCATATCAATGTATTGTGGAGAGAACTGTAAGATTTCCCAGGTAGAGTAATGCAAATAGGAGCTATGAAACAAATAAATATGAGAGCTAGACATGAAATCTAAGATGCTTGATATTTAGAGCTTAACTTTTATCCAAGTGTTGTGGTTTATTTAAAATTATGCTTAGTTTGGTGAATCAGCTCACGGTCTTGGATGTGGAGAACCATGACAGGATTTTAGTAGAAGTTAAAGAATCCAAACCTTCCACAGCAAGATGGAAGACAGCAGCCTTATTTGTAGCCTCCAAAGCTTGCACCGTAGCGTCCATGACCAGAGCCATAGCCGTAGCCTCCATGACCAAGCCAGAGCCATATCCTCTATGACCAGTGCCATAGCCATAGCCTCCATGACCAGAGGCAGAGCCGTAGCCTCCATTACCAGAGTTATAGCCATAGCCTCCATGACCAGAGCCATAGCCGTAGCCTCCATGACCACAGCCGGAGCTGTAGCCTCCATGACCAAGGCCATAGCTGTAGCCTCCATGAACAGAGCCAGAGCCAAAGCCTCCAAAGCCACTGCCACAGCTCAGTCTGCTGAAATGGCCAAAGCCACCGCTGATAAAAGACCTTGATGTCAGACCAGAAACAATCAAATACTTAGAGGAAAGCATTGGTAAAACAGTTTCCCACCTACACCTCAAGGACATCTTTGATGAATCAAACCCAACTGCAAGGAAGACTAAAGCAGAAACATACCATTGGGACTACATCAAATTGAAAAGCTTCTGCATATCCATTGAAACTATTAAACAAACAAAGAGACACCTCACAGAATGGGAGAAGATCTTCACATTCCAGACATCAGACAAGAAACTAATCACCAAAATATATAAAGAGCTCAGCTAACTTAGCACCAAAAAAGTAAATGACCCCATCCAAAAATGGGCAGAGGATATGAACAGAAC
This sequence comes from Erinaceus europaeus, assembly GCF_950295315.1. Classification (NCBI taxonomy): domain Eukaryota; kingdom Metazoa; phylum Chordata; class Mammalia; order Eulipotyphla; family Erinaceidae; genus Erinaceus; species Erinaceus europaeus. Next base: position 117,478,603 of record NC_080170.1, read on the forward strand.
ATTCACCTCAGAGGAGATCCAAAAGGCCAACAAACATATGAAAAACTGCTCTAGGTCACTGATTGTCAGAGAAATGCAAATTAAGACAACACTAAGATACCACCTCACTCCTGTAAGAATGGCATACATCAAAAAGGACAGCAGCAACAAATGCTGGAAGGTTGTGGGCACAGAGGAACCCTTTTGCATTGCTGGTGGGAATGTAAATTGGTACAGCCTCTGTGGAGAGCAGTCTGGAATACTCTCAGAAGGCTAGACATGGACCTTCCATATGATCCAGTAATTCCTTTCCTGTGGTTATACCTCAAGTACTCCATAACTCCCAACCAAAAAGAGATGTGTACTCCTATGTTCATAGCAGCACAATTCATAATAGCTAAAACCTGGAAGCAACCCAGGTGCCCAACAACAGATGAGTGGCTGAGAATGCTGTGGTATATATACACAATGGAATACTATGCAGCTATCAAGAACAATGAACCCACCTTCTCAGACCCATCATGGACAGAGCTAGAAGGAATTATGTTAAGTGAGCTAAGTCAGAAAGATAAAGATGAGTATGGGATGATCCCACTCATCAACAGAAGTTGACTAAGAAGATCTGAAAGGGAAACTAAAAGCAGGACCTGACCAAACTGTAAGTAGGGCACCAAAGTAAAAACCCTGTGGTGAGGGGTAGATATGCAGCTTCCTGTGCCACTGGGGTGTGGCAGAGGGTGGGAGGGATGGGTCACAGTCTTTTGGTGGTGGGAATGGTGTTTATGTACACTCCTAGTAAAATGTAGTCATATAAATCACTAGTTAATTAATAGGATAGGGGGATAATTAATTGTGTGTCACAAAGTTTTTTAAAACACAGACTGAGTCTTTTTAATATATAGGCTATGTATTTGATATGCGGACTCTCTCAAAAGCCTAGACCAAGTAGATCAGAAGCAACCAATAGCACAGCTATATACAAGATACTGCGTACTGTACAGCAAACCCTAACAAAAGGACTTTTCAAAGTTAACCTAATTACCAAATAATGTGATGAAAACATTAACTATCGATTGTCTTTTTGAACCCTAAGATAGCAGGAACCTCACATCTCCACTATAGAGCCTCTACTTCCCCCAGTCCTCGAACCCATTGGATAGGGCCCATTTTCCCGTATGCCTCTCCCAATCCATATCAAATAATATTGCATCTGCGGATCACAACGTAACCAACACAACGATTGCCACCTCAACATGCTTCACTTCAGACTGTGTCGAAAGACTTCATGTATTTATTAATAAAATGGAAACATGGACAAGACCACAGGATAAGAGGGGTACAGTTCCCTAAAAGAGAGTTCTCTAACCCATCCTCTCTCCTGATAGCTTTCCCATTCTTTAACCCCTTGGGAATTCTATGAACTCAGGGTCACTAAGGGGTTCACAAGGTGGAAAGTTTGGCTTCTATAATGGTTCTCAACTAATCATGGATGTTGACAGGTCGATCCATATTCCCAGCCTGTCTTTCTCTTTCCCTAGTGGAGCAGGGCTCTGTGGAAGCAAGCTACAAGACACATTGGTGGGGTCATCTGCCCAGGGAAGTCCAGTTGGCATGATGGTAGTAACTGGAATCTGGTGGCTGAAAAAGTGTTACCATTTAAAGCTATACAAATTGTTGATTAACCATGAACCTAAAGGCTAGAATATCGCATATGTAGATTTGGTGGAGGTCACTGTTTTAAATAGCTAGTAGGTCTATTTCAGTTATCTTCCAAAGTGCCCATGATTTTATTAGTTTTTGCCTGAGCCTGACATCTGTTATGCATGGGGAACCAAGTTATTGTCTGGGGAGATGATGTCATGGTTCGAAAAAGGGCTAGAAAGCTGAATCAGGGAAGAGAGTAGCTCCCAAATATGGGAAAAGTATATAAATATTGTTGACCATAAACCACATCAATTTGATTTGGGGTGCCATATTCAGCATAGAGCCTATGTAACGTCTACATCCCGGTCGGTCCGAGCATGCATTCTGTGACCATCAGTAGGAACATTCCGAGTTGCAGCATATCAGGGATCATTTTCTTCAGCTGGTAGATAGAGCATGTTATCCACCCCCTACAACAGAAAATCTAAGAGCCTTGCGTCAGTGGACTCCTTCTTGAGTTGTGGACATATCCACATAAGGAAATAAATATGGTTTCAAGATCACATATTAGAGTAACAATTGGGAAATGAGCCATGAAATCCAAATTTACTTTCTATGAGTTTGTTCAAAAAATATGAAAAAAAGTTTTCATCCAATTCTTTTGAAAACGAAGTATCTAATCCAACCTCAGGGTAGCTATCAAACTCAATCAAAACCACCATAGTGTATATCCCCAGGATCTTGCCTAAACTGAATTTCCTAGCTTTCTTCTACCCTAAAATCCTTAATCTCATCAGCTCTTATTCTATTTTTGAATTCCTGTTCATTAACAACTTTGTCTCAACTGAGGTCTTGCCACCTGCCAGATACCGAATTACAGCTGGTACCATGACTCCACCCTGACTTCTTTTGGCAGAGGAATTCACCAATTTGTCCTGGACACTTGGATCTCAAGTCACTAGTACATAAGGAAAAAGGCTGAGGGTATGGATTGACCAGTCTTGTCAGTGCACATGTCCAGTAGAGAAGCAATTACAGAAGCCAGAACTCATACCTTCTGCACTCTTAAAACAACCTTGATCCATACTCCGGGTGAAGGAGAAGTGATAGGATCAAGATAAGAGGACTCTGCACTCCAGCTCCATCAGCATCCAGAGAATGAGAAGGAAGAGGAGAGGGACAAATGGAGGTAGTTATAATGTTGTAAGTGGCTTGGAGAAGAAGAGAGGACCAAATCAGGAAAAAAAAAGGGGATTATTACGAATAAAGGTGGACAGATAGCTGTAGAGATGATGGTTATTTCATGTCTACAACCTAAAGGGGGGGAACTGTGGTGTATTGCAGTGGGGAGACTGAAGATTCAGAACTCTGGTGGTGGGAGTGTGTGGACTTAAACCCCTATTGATATGTAATTTTGTAAAATAAAATAAATAAATTAAAAGTAGAAAGTGACAAAATAAGAGAGATCACAGCACAGAAGATCTCTGCAGTGCTGTCAGTTTCCCACTTGACAAGTTATGGAGCCCAGATCTGGGTCAGACCTATACTTGAAAAAACAGATCTCCTCCAATGTGAGTTACCTCACTGGCCTCAGTCTTTCCATTTTGATAGCATCTGAATTTTTGTTTCCTTTTTTACTTTTATCTTAATATCAAGTTAAAGAAAGAATTTTCAGTTTTTCAGTTCAAAAATAGTACTACCTTATAATGGAGGGTGATTAGTTTAAACACTGATCTAACATTTATAAACTCTACTTTGGTCTTTGATGTGGTAGACATATAAGTCAATTTCAGGACTCTTTCTTTAAATGGGTACAAGAAAATAAATACAAACTGAAAGGAAGGATCACAATTAAAAAAAGAATGAATCAAAAATCAAACCACAGATATTATTTCACATTAATTTATTGTGGAGAGAACAGTAAGATTTCCGAGGTAGAGGAATGCAAATAGGGGCTATGAAACAGATAAATATGAGAGCTAGATATGAAATCTAAGATGCTTGATATTTAGAGGTTAACTTGGATCCAAGTGATCTGGTTTATTTAAAATTATGCCTAGTTTGTTGAGTCAGCTCATGGTCTTGGATGTGGAGAACCGTGGCAGGATTTTAGTTAAAGTGAGAAAATCCCAATCTTCCACAGCATGATGGACGACGGCAGCCATATCTGTAGACTACAAAGTCTGCACCATAGCCTCCATGACCAGAGCCATAGCCGTAGCCTCCATGAACAGAGCCAGAGCCGAAGCTTCCATGAACAGAGCAAGATCCATAGCCTCTATGACCAGAGCCATAGCCATAACCTCCATGACCAGAACCAGAGCCATATCCTCCATGACCAGAGCCACAGCCAAAGTCTCCATGACCAGAGCCAGAGCCGTAGCCTACATGACCAGAGCCATAGCCAAAGCCTCCAAAGCAACTGCCACAGCCCAGTCTGCTGAAATGTCCAAAGTCACCGCTGTAGCCAGAGCTCAGGCCTCCGAAGCTGCCAGAGCCAGAGCCCGAGCCTAGGCCTCCATAGTAGCTGCCGTAGTAGCTCATGGTGTGAGTAGTGGAGTTTGGTTGTTCAAGTGAAGAACTTGCGTTTGAGTAACAGCCTATGTTGAGAGGTGCTTATATACCCCGGGCACAGCATGTGGTAAGTCGTGTATACCTTCCTTTCATGCCATTTGAATTACGCCTTCACATAACTCATTCAGTCTTTGTCCAGTGACACCAGCAGAGGATTTTACACTCATAAAATGGTTCAGATAGCAATGTTGTCTCATTAGGGTGACCTTCACAAGTGATTGAATCACTTTACCAAGTTACTATGCAACAAGCTTTGAAAAATGAGCAATTTTCTTCGCGATTACACCCCAATAAATCAGACGGAATTAGTATTTTTCTTCTATACCTTTACAAGGAGAAATGCAGCCTCTTCAATAATATATATACTGAATTAATTATAATCAACAATCCCATGGATAAGAAGGGTATAATTCCACACAATTTCTACCACCAGAGTCTTGTATCCCATCCCCCCACCCCCACTGGAGGCTTTATCCCTCTGGGTGTATGACCAAAGACCTTTCTGAGGTTCAGAAGCTGAAAGTTCTGGCTTCCGTAATTGTTTCTACCCTGGACATGAAGTGTCACAAGTGTGCATGCACTCAGAGAGAAAACTGATGATTGAGTTCATTTTGCATTTGCTAACATGTATTCAGAAAGCCTCCCTCCATTTTTCAGGCTCCCACAGGAAAAAGCCCTGAAGGCAAAGGAGAGGCACCTCTAGCCAGAGAAGACTCCAATAAACCTGGAATTGGATCCTCTGGAGTAGAGAGCTGAGATGACTAAACCCCTGGTGAAGGGAAAAAAACGTCAGATCGATAGGGTTTATACTACTTATATCAATAAAGTCATTATGTACTTTCTAAATCGTGATTTAGAGTCTCTCATGCTAAACATGAATAAATATAAATGGGCCCTGGGTCAGATGGTTGGAGGTACATAGTTGATTTTATATAGATTTTTACTCCCAAGAATGGGAGCTACTCTCTGCCCTAATCCAACTTTCTTTCTTTTTAATTTATTTATTTTATTTATTTATTTATTTAAGAATGGATAAATTAACAAAACTATAGGGTAGGAGGGGTACAAGTACACACAATTCTCATAGCCCAATCTCCATATCCCACTGCCTCCCCTGATAGCTTCCCCACTCTCTATCCCTCTGGGAGGATAGACCCAGGGTCATTGTAGGTTGTAGAAGGTAGAAGGTCTGGCTTCTATAATTGCTTCCCCACTGAAAATGGGCGTTGACTGGTCGGTCCATACTCCCAGTCTGCCTCTCTCTTTCCCTAGTAGGGTGGGTCTCTGGGGAAGCAGAGCTCCAGGACACATTGGTGGGTACTTCAGTCCAGGGAAGCATGGCCGGCATCCTGATGGCATCTGGAACCTGGTGGCTAAAAAGTGAGTTAACATACAAAGCCAAACAAATTGTTGAGCAATCATTGACCCAAAGCTTGGAATAGTGGAGAGGAAGTGTTAGCGGGGTATTCACTGCAAACTCTAGTGTACTTCTGCTTTCAGGTATATATTTTGCAGTAGTTTATGGATATGAGTGAACATATGCTCTCTCTCACAGAAACTGGTGTATATCTATGTTTTGGGACTTTGTTAGAAAGTGAACCACCTGAGATGGAATTAGAGTATTCTATGAAAGGAAAACTCTCACCCGAGTAATGAAGCTGAATGGTTGTCATTCCACATGTGAAATCTCTGGACACAGTCTGAAGTGGAGGATGTTGAGGTGGCAATCGTTGTGTTGATTACGTTGTGATCCGCAGATGCAATATTATTTGATATGGATTGGGAGAGGCATACGGGAAAGTGGGCCCTATCCAAGGGCTCCAGGACTGGGGGAAGTAGAGGCTCTATAGTGGAGATGCGAGGTTCCTGCTATCTTAGGGTTCCAAAAGACAATCGATAGTTCATGTTATCATCACATTATTTGGTAATTGGGTTAACTTTGAAATGTCGTTTTGTTAGGGTTTGCTGTAAAGTACGCAGTATCTTGTATATAGCTGTGCTATTGGTTGCTTCTGATCTACTTGGTCTAAGCTTTTGAGAGAGTCCGCATATCAAATACATAGCCTATATATTAAAAAGACTCAGTCTGTGTTTTAAAAAACTTTGTAACACACAATTAATTATCCCCCTCTCCTATTAATTAACTAGTGATTTATATGACTACATTTTACTAGGAGTGTGCATAAACACCATTCCCACCACCAAAAGACTGTGACCCATCCCTCCCACCCACTCCCACCCCCCAGTGGCACAGGAAGCTGCATGTCTACCCCTCACCACAGGGTTTTTACTTTGGTGCCCTACTTACAGTTTGGTCAGGTCCTGCTTTTAGTTTCCCTTTCAGATCTTCTTACTCAACTTCTGTTGATGAATGGGATCATCCCATACTCATCTTTATCTTTCTGACTTAGCTCACTTAGCATAATTCCTTCTAGCTCTGTCCATGATGGGTCAGAGAAGGTGGGTTCATTGTTCTTGATAGCTGCATGGTATTCCATTGTGCATATATACCACAGTTTTCTCAGCCACTCATCTGTTGTTGGGCACCTGGGTTGCTTCCAGGTTTTAGCTATTATGAATTGTGCTGCTATGAACATAGGAGTACACATCTCTTTTTGGTTGGGAGTTATGGAGTCCTTGGGGTATAACCTCAGGAGAGGAATTACTGGATCATATGGAAGGTCCATGTCTAGCCTTCTGAGAGTATTCAGACTGCTCTCCACAGAGGCTGTACCAATTTACATTCCCACCAGCAATGCAAAAGGGTTCCTCTGTGCCCACAACCTTCCAGCATTTGTTGCTGCTGTCCTTTTTGATGTATGCCATTCTTACAGGAGTGAGGTGGTATCTTAGTGTTGTCTTAATTTGCATTTCTCTGATAATCAGTGACCTAGAGCAGTTTTTCATATGTTTGTTAGCCTTTTGGATCTCCTCTGAGGTGAATGTTCTGTTCATATCCTCTGTCCATTTTTGTATGGGGTCATTTGCTTTTTTGGTGCTAAGTTTGCTGAGCTCTTTATATATTTTGGTGATTAGTTTCTTGTCTGATGTCTGGCATGTGAAGATCTTCTTCCATTCTGTGATGGGTCTCTTTGTCTGTTTAATAGTTTCTTTGGATGTGCAGAAGCTTTTCAATTTGATGTAGTCCCATTGGTTTGTTTCTGCTTTAGTCTTCCTTGCAATTGGGTTTGATTCATCAAAGATGTCCCTGAGGTGTAGGTGGGAAACTGTTTTACCAATGTTTCCTCTAAGTATTTGATTGTTTCTGGTCTGACATCTAGGTCTTTGATCCATTTGGAGTTGATTCTTGTTTCTGGTGAGATAAAGTGGTTCAATTTCATTATTCTGCATGTTACAGCCCAGTTTTCCCAGCACCATTTATTGAAGAGAGCCTCCTTCTTCCATTTAATCCTTTGGGCCCCCTTATCAAAGATTAGATGTCCATTGGTGTGGGGATTTATTTCTGGGCTTTCAATTCTGTTCCACTGGTCTGTGTGCCTATTTTTGTTCCTTTACCATGCTGTTTTGATGATGATGCTTTATAATATAGTTTAAGGTCTGGGAGTGTGATGCCTCCATTTCTGTTTCTTTTCCTCAATGGTTTTGGCAATTCTAGGTGTTTTCAGGTTCCAGATAAATGATTGTAGTGTTTGTTCTATTCTCTTAAAGAAGCTTGGTGGAACTTTGATGGGTATTGCATTAAATTTGTATATGGCTCTGGGGAGAATATTCATTTTGATGATATTTATTCTTCCAATCCATGAGCATGGGATATCTTTCCATTTCTTGGTATCAGTTTCTATTTCCTTGAGTAGCGACTCATAGTTTTCAGCATACAAGTCTTTCATTTCTTTGGTCAACTATATTCCTAGGTATTTGATTGATTTTGCTGAAACAGTAAATGGGATTGATTTCTGGATGTCTTCTTCTTCAAATGTAGTGTTTGCATAAAGAAATGCCACTGATTTTTGTACATTGATTTTGTAGCCTGATTCCTTGCTATATTGCCTAATAACTTCCAGTAGTCCAGGAATTTTGTTGTTGGGGAGATTCTTAATAACGGTTTCAATTTCTGTGTCTGTGGTTGTTGCATTTAGAGTTTGTAGTTCTTCTTGGTTCAGTTTTGGAAGGGTATATGCTGCTAGGAATTGTTCCATTTCTTCCAGATTCTCTAGCTTGGTGGCGTATAGTTCTTTATAGAAGTTTCGCAGGATTCTCTGGATTTCTGTGGTGTCAGTTGTGATATCTCCTCCATCGTTTACGATTCTATTAATTTGAGTCTTCCCTCTTTTTTGTTTTGTGAGTCTGGATAGGGGTTTGTCAATTTTTCAAAGAACCAACATTTAGCTTCATTGATCTTTTGTATGGCTCTTTTATTTTCGATGTTGTTTATTTCTGCTTTAATTTTAGTGATTTCTGTCCTTCTGGTTCTTTATGGTTCCTTTCTTCCTCTTCCTCTAAGTCCTTCAGGTGTGCAGTAAGATCGTTCATTTGAGCTTCTTCTTGGTGTTTAATATGTGACTGTATGACTATAAGTTTCCATCTCAGTACTGCTTTAGCTGTGTCCCATATATTTTGATAGGTTGTGTCTTCATATTCATTTGTTTCCAGGAACATTTGAATTTCCTGCTTGAGTGAATCTCTGACCCAGTGGTTCTTAAGGAGTATATTGTTTAGTTTCCAAATTCTGTGACTTTTAGTAATTTTCTGTTTGTTGTTTACTGTTAGTTTTACTCCACTGTGGTCAGAGAAGATACTTGGGATGATTTCGATACTCTTGAATTTATTGATGCTGCCTTTTTGGCCTCACATGTGGTCTATCCTTGAGTATGTGTTTTGTGGATTTGAAAAGAAGGTGTATTCCAGTTTTTTGGGGTGAAGGAATCTGAAAATGTCCAAGAGGTCTAGTCTGTCAATCTCTTCATTCAATTCTCTTGTATCTTTGTTGGTTCTCTCCATTGTTGATCTGTCTAAGTGTGAGAGTAGGGTATTGTAGTCTCCCACTATTATTGTATTACTATTGATGTATTTTTGAAATTCTTTCAGTAAGTGCTTGATGTATTTAGATGGTTCCTCATTGGGTGCATAGATGTTAATAATTGTTAAGTCTTCTTGGCTGATTGATCCTCTAATAATTATGTAATGTCCTTGCCTATCTTTTATTACTTTATTTAATTTAAAATCTATCGTGTCTGAGATGAGAATGGCTGTTCCTGCCCTTTTTTGTGGTCTGTGAGCCTGTATGATAGTTTTCCATCCTTTCACTTTAAGTTTGTGTTTATCTTGTTGTGACAGATGGGATTCTGGCAAGCAGCATGTGGTTGGGTTGTGTTTTCTGATCCATCCCCCCACTCTGTGCCTTTTGAGGTGTGAGTTTAATCCATTGACATTTATTGATATTATGGTTTTAGTGTATTGTAGTGCCATTGTTCAAAATAAATTTTTGTTTGCTATGATATATTGCAAGTATTATAGTGATGTTCTTGTTTATAAGAGGTCTTTTAGAACCTCTTTCAGGGCAGGTTTGGTGATGGTTGCTTCCTTTAACTATTGTTTGTCTAAGAAAGTTTTGATCCCACCATCTAGTTTGAATGCAAGCCTAGCAGGATATATTATCCTTGGTTGAAACCGTTTTTCATTCAGGGCTCAATAGATATCTTGCCATTCCCTTCTGGCTTTTACAGTTTGAGTGGAGAAGTCGGCAGATAATCTTATGGATTTTCCCCTGTATGTGACTTTTAATTTCTCTCTTGCAGCCTTTAGGATCCTTTCTTTATCCTTACTCCTTCTCATTGTGACTATGATGTGTCTTGATATCTTCAGGTCTGGGTTGATTCTGTTTAGAACTCTCTGGGCCTCTTGAATCTTGATGTCCTTTCTGTTATTCAGGTCTGGGAAGTTTTCTTCTATTATTTCCTCTAGAATGTTTCCTTCCCCTTCCTCTCTTTCTTCCTCTGGCAGGCCAATTATACGAATATTATTTCTTTTGAGATCATCCTATATGTCTCTGTTGTTGTTTTCAGTGTCTCTCAATCTCTTTTTGAGCTCTTTCACCTCTTTCTTAGTTTTCTAACTCATCCTCTATCTGACTAATTCTGTTTTCTGCTTCTGTTAGTTTGCTTTCCCTTGCCTCAGCTTCTTTCTTCATTACAGTTATTTCAGCTTTCAGTTCTCTAATTGCTTCAAGATAATCAGTATTTTCCTTGGGGGTCTCAACTGTTGTTTCCCTAATACTGCCATTCCTTTCCTCCAATGTTGTTTTCATTTCTGTGATTAATAAGTTTATTATTGCTTGCATACTTTTCTTATCTATGGTTACTTCTGGTTGATTTGTGGTTTATTCTGGGCTCTTCATTGGAGTAGCAGTTTTATTTGTTTTTGATCTACCCATTTTTTTGATTTATGTGTTTCTTATTTTTATGCTCTGTTGTTCCTCAGTTGTTTTGTCTTGAGTACAAGTAACACTATACTAAATACCTTTATGACAATTGCACTCACCAACCTCAGGAATTACAGTAGCAACTGAAGCAAGCATTGAAGCATTTTAATCACTACCAGTTAGCCAAACAATGTCTCCATTCCGTGAAAAAATAGCAACCAAGTCCAAGTGAAGAAGAAAGAGTAAAGAAAGAAGGGATAGCAAGAATTGGCAGTTATGCAAATCTACTATCCACTGTAAATTCTAGGGGTAACAAGAGGAGAAAGGGAAGTAGAGCAGAGATACACACATAGAGAGTCCACTCTGAGTCAGATTTCTTCCCCAAAATAATTCACAAACTCAGAAAGGCAAAGAAGAAGGAAGGAAGAAGTGTATGACAAGACAAAAAAAGAGATAGAGAGAGAGAGAGAAAAGATAAAAGATAAGAAAAAGAGCTTTAATTAAAGAGCAGTGAAAGTAAAGTTTTTTTTAATTGATTACTTTATTTTTTATTTTATTTATTTATTTTTTTATTTTTTATTAGCTAGGAGGAGAAAGAAGGGGAGAGTCTGTAGAGGGAGTAGGAGTAATGAGACAAGTTCCTTTCACAATAGATAAGATGCCCACTACCCTAGCAATGAAAGATACCCTAAGAGTTCATTCTGATCAACCTAAAGGCGGGGAAGGTATATCCCTTTATATAATATTAATAATAAAATAGAGCAGGGTAAAACACCCTGTCCCAGATTGCCTCAAGCCTCCTGAGCAGAGGCAGCTGATTATTAATAAAGAACAAAAAAGGAAAAAAACACCCTCAGGACTAGACAAGGATAGCAGGAATAGACAGTTATGCAAATTTACTATCCACTGTATATTCTAGGGGTAGCTAAAGGAGGAAGGGAAGTTGAGCAGAGATACTCACAGAGAGAGTCCACTCTGAGTCAGATTTCTTCCTCTAAATAATTCCCAAACGTGTATCAGTGAATTCAGAAAGCTGTAGGATTAAGGAAGAAAGGATGACAAGAGTGAGAAAAAAAAAAGAAAGAAAAAAAAAAGAAAGAGAGCGAGAGACAAAAAAAGATAAGAAAAAGAACAGTAATAAAAAAGAGTGAAAGGAAAGAGTTTTTTATTTATTTATTTTTTATTATTGAATTAGCTATGGGGGGGAGGGTGGGGAGCTGCTGTGCAGAGGCAGCTGGTTGGCTACTTAGAAAGAAAAAAGGCCAGAGGTTTCAGAAGGGAATAGACTTAGAATGAATGATACTCCTGGGAGGGACAGGATTCTTGGTAAAGAAAGAAGTTCAGCAGGGGTTATTTCAATCTGTCCTGGACCCTTGCATCTCAGGTCTCTAGTCCACTAAGAGGAGAAGGAAAAAGACTGATGGTATGGATCAACCTGTCAGTGCCCCTGTCCAGTAGAGAATCAATTACAGAAGCCAAAACTCATACTTTCAGCACTCCCAAAACAACCTTGATCCATACTCCCAGGGAGGGAGAAGTGATAGGATCAAGATAAGAGGACTCTGCACTCCAGCTCCATCAGCATCCAGAGAGAGAGAAGGAAGAGGAGAGGGACAAACGGAGGTAGTTATAATCTTGGAAGTGGCTGGAGAAGAAGAGAGGACCTAATCAGGAAAAAAAGGGGACAATTACTTATAAATGTGGACAGATAGCTGTAGAGATGATGGTTATTTCATGTCTACAATCTTAAGGGGGGAACTGTGGTGTATTGCAGTGGGGAGCCTGAACTCAGAACACTGGTGGTGGGAGTGTGTGGACTTAAACCCGTAATGATAAGTAATTTTGTAAAATAAAATAAATAAATAAAAAGAAGAAAGTGAGAGAATAAGAGAGATCATAGCACAGACGTTCTCTCCAGTGCTGTCAGTTTCCCACTTTACAAGTTAGGGAGCCCAGATCTGGGTCAGACTTATCCATGACAAAACAGATCTCCTCCAAAGTGTGTTATCTCACTGGCCTCAGTCTTACTATTTTGATAGCATCTGAATTTTTGTTTCCTTTTTGATTTTTTTCTTAATATCAAGATAAAGAAAGAACTTTCAAGATTTCAGTTTAAAAATAGTAGTACCTTATAAAAGAGCGTGATTACTGTAAACACTTAACTAAGACTTATAAACTCTACTTTGGTCGTTGATGTGGTAGAGACGTTTAAGTCAATTTCTTGACTCTTTCTTTGGAAGGTTACAAGAAAATTAATAAAAACTGAAAGGACGGATCACAATTTAAAAAAGAATGAATCAAAAATCAAACCACAGATATTAGTTCACATTAATTTATTGTGGAGAGAACAGTAAGATTTCCCAGGTAGAGGAATGCAAATAGGGGCTATGAAACAGATAAATATGAGAGCTAGACATGAAATGCTTGATATTTAGAGCTTAACTTAGATCCAAGTGTTGTGGTTTATTTAAAATTATGCTGTTTGTTGAATCAGCTCATGGTCTTGGATGTGGAGAACCATGGCAGGATTTTAGTAGAAGTGAGAGAATCCAAATCTTCCATAGCAAGATGGACGACAGCAGCCATATCTGTAGGCTCCAAAGCCTGCACCATAGCCTCCATGACCAGAGCCATTGCCGAAGCCTCCATGACCAGATCCATAGCTGTATCCTACATGACCAGAGCCAGAGCCGTAGCCTTCATGACCAGAGCCAATGCCATAGCCTCTATGACCAGAGCCATACCCGAAGCCTCCGTGACCAGAGTCAGAGCCATAGCCTCCATGACCAGATCCATAACTGTAGCCTCTATGAACAGAGCCATAGCCGAACCCTCCAAAGCCACTGCCACAGCCCAGTCTGCTGAAATGGCCAAAGCCACCGCTGTAGCCAAAGCCCAGGCCTCCGAAGCTGCCAGAGCCCGAGCCCGAGCCCAGGCCTCCATAGTAGCTGCCGTAGTAGCTCATGGTGTGAGTAGTGGAGATTGGTCGTTCAAGTGAAGAACTTGCGTTTGAGTTACAGCCTATGTTGAGAGGTGCTTATATACCCCGGGCACAGCATGTGGTAAGTCCTATATACCTTCCTTTCATGCCATTTGAATTACGCCTTCACATAACTCATTCAGTCTTTGTCCAATGACACCAGCAGAGGATTTTACACTCATAAAATGGTTCAGATAGCAATGTTGTCTCATTAGGGTGGACTTCACAAGTTATTGAATCACTTTACCAAGTTACTATGCAACAAGCTTTGAAAAATGAGCAATTTTCTTTGCAATTACACCCCAATAAATCAGACAGAATTTGTAGTTTTTCTATAACTTTAAAGGAGAAATGCAGCTTCTTCAAGTATATATATATAATTATAATCAGCAAGTCCCATGGATGAGTAGGGTACATTTCCACACAGTTCTTACCACCAGTTTTGTATCCAATCCCCCCCATTGGTGGGTTTATACCCATGGATGCATAGACCAAAGACCTTTATGAGGTACATAAGGTGGAAGTTCTGGCTTCTGCAATTGTTTCTACCCTGGACATGGATGCTGGGAAAAACAGAAACAGGCTGGGAATATGGATTCACCTGCCAAGTATAGATTTTTGTATTCAAGCTTACCAAGCAATTGTGACAGTTGTGTTATATATTTCTCTGGGCTTCAGTATCCCTGGAGTCAAATTGCTCATAAATGAGATCACGAATCAGTAATCAAACTTTTATTCCTGTAGAGAGCCATTTCCCAATCTGAGAAGTTATTATTGTTAGCTTTGCAATAACCCTGCCAGCTCCGTATTCTTAGGCTATTGACTTAGATTTCTCAACTTTGGTTACTCCAAGTGAAAAAAGACATAATTTTGTTTCACCAAACTAAATAAAACTATTCTCATGGAAAAACAGTATTTCATTATTGGTTTACACATGGTAGTGCTCATTTGAAGTGCCACCAAAATACGATTTACATTTGGGGGGGAATTATAGTTATACTAAGTTCAGCAATATAAGGCATTGGCTAGGATATATAGTTTCAAGTCATGTATTCATAAACAATCAGAACCTCTACAGTAAGTTATTTGCTGGTAGAGACAATAATTCTTAAATTACCCTGGTGAGTTGTAGAAAGTACCCATGAGATTATAATATTAAAGAATAATATAACACAAAGCAGAACTTAGACTCGCTTTGATATATTTCACCAAAATAAAAGACTCTAGGGTGGGAGAGAGGTTTCAATTCCTGGAACATGATGGCAGAGGAGGACCTAGAGAGGGTTGAATTATTACATGGAAAACTGAGAAATATTATACACGTACAAACCTCTGTATTTTACTGTTGACTGCAAAGTACTAATCCCCCAATAAAGAAAAAAATATTTTAAAAAATAGAAGAGTACAATGTCAATACCATGGAACCTGTGAGGAACACATGGCACAGATTCACAAGAAAATACTCCTTAGATAATATTTAGAGAGGTATTTTAGCTTATTACTGTTTTTATCACTAAAAGAACTAAATAAGCACTGTTTGGAGTCAAGTAGAAAATTACTTATTCTTCAACTGATTTCAGGTTAGATATGACAATATATAATGTAGATATTTGGTTGAAAATGTAAGCACCAATACTGTCAAACTAAAAACACTGAATAATGTTGGGTCTAGTGTTCAGTGGAAAAATGATTAATTCCATCTATAATATAGTCTGCATGTATCATGAACCTGTCTAGCCATATACATACATATATATATATATGTGCATATGTATAAGATATAATATACGTATTTATGTTCTATTATATTAGTGCTTCCTGGAGGAAGGTTTTTTGTTGTTGTCTTTGGCCTCTAAGATTATCTCGGGGTATCTACACTACAAAGTCATGGCTCCTGGCAGCCATTTTTTTTTTTGGTCTATTTTGTTCGATAAAGCAGAGAGAAATTAAAAGACAAGGGAAAGATAGAGAGAGGGAAAGACACCTGAAAACCTGCTTAAATGCTTATGAAGAGTCTTCACTGCAGGTGAGAAGCTGGGGGCTTGAACCTGGATCCTTGTGTGAGTCTTTCTCCTTAGTACCATGTGGCTTAACTGAGTGTACCACTACACGGCCTGAAGAGTTTATTTCTTCCATTGTCAGTAGAATAAAATCACAAATATTCACTCAGTGGTAACTGAAAGTTATGGTAACTGAAAGTAATCACAAGCACTGTTTTAACTTAAGATGCTTTATTGAATAAAACAAATAAAAAACATAATTCCCATGTAATGAAGACACAAATCAAGGCACCAGGAGACATGGGGCAGAAAGCAGACAGACCAGAAAGTGAACTTCTGTAAAATCATGGTATTAAATGTTTAGCTTCTGGCTTAGTCATGGGTGAACTTGTTTAGTTCAAATGTTGGCTACTTTGGTTAATTAACTCATGTCATCAGGTGCTGGAAACCCAGGGTAGTATTTTAGTAGAAGTTAGAGAATGATGGATGACAACAGCCATATCTGTAGCCTCTGTAGCCTGAGCCATAACCATGACCTCCATAACCAGAGCCAAAGCCGTAGCCTCCAAAGCCATTGCCACAGCCCATTCTGCTGAAGCTGCCACAGCCACAACCATAGCCTGAGCCCAGGCCTCTGAAGCCACCAGAGCCAGAGCCCTGACTTCCATAGTAGTTTCCGTAGTAGCTCATGGTGTTTTAGAGTGTGGTGTTAGTTTACAGTTCAAGCAAAGCACTTGAGTTTGAAAATCCGTCTATGTGGAGGAACGCTTACATACCCTGGACACAGCATGTGATAAATATCTTTTTGTATCATTCACTATGT
Organism: Erinaceus europaeus; assembly: GCF_950295315.1. Lineage (NCBI taxonomy): Eukaryota > Metazoa > Chordata > Mammalia > Eulipotyphla > Erinaceidae > Erinaceus > Erinaceus europaeus. The sequence goes on from NC_080170.1 coordinate 117,494,982, forward strand.
CATTCACTATCACAGCATGTGATAAATATCTTTTTGTATCATTCACTATGTCACCTTCAAAGTTATAAGCCTTCTTCTGTCTTCTGACCCAGAGATGCCCTCTTACTCATTAAAATACTTAGGCTTATTTAGCTTCAAATGTAGGGCGTTTTTGAACCTATTGCTTTGTTTTTTATGAGAAGAAATGGCTGACTGTTCAAAAAGTGTATATAGCAAACCCCAAGTTGCTTTGTTTATTAGCAGGCATCTTGCATCACTTGTACTTGAAGACACTGATTGGCATAGTTAGTCCTCTGGTCTATCATTTGCCCAGTGGTTAATTCCATTTCCAGAAAAATGCACATGTACTTGTTTTACTTACAAAAGATATTAAATCTATATATTTTTTCCAAAGTCAAACTTACCGAATTGAGCAAAAAGTAACTCTGTTCAGAAGATATAAATATCTGAAATACTGAAAAGAAGGAACAATTGACTTTTAGCAAATCACTAACTTTTGTAATATTTTAGCTGTACACATTAGAATCATAATGTTCTATTGAACAAAAGAGAACAATTAATTTTAGAAACAGAGGGCACAAAATCCATCTCATAAGCACATTTGCCACAGTATTGTAATTTTCATTTTAAATTCTAAGGCTCACCTTCAAACCTGGTTTTGTTCAAGTACCACTGAAATTGCCAACCGTATCAACCTGTTTTTCCATATGTTTGCCCATTTCATTTTTTAAACCTTTCTTCTACTTGTCACTTATACAAGTTACTTATACTTGACCTCTACTTCCATCCTCATCTAAGATTCATTTTTCTTTATCTCAATTCTAAAACCAAAAAGATTTTAAAGTTGACAATATTTTCCTCAACCCCAGATTCTCTTTGCTTATCCTAATAGATCCTTTTTAGTTTCTGTATTCTCTTCATATTCATCGTACTATCATCCTCTTTACTTACGAGGTCCATTCTGTACCGTTTTATTCCCAGAAACTTCCTCACTATTATCTACTAGTAGGTTACTGGCTCAATAGTGTCTCATTTTTAAAAGCATGCAGAAACTTCTAAGAGCTTTTAAAAATAAAAAGTTTTCTCACCTTTGTTGTTACCATTCTAAGCAAACTTTTTCAAACATGGAGAAATAGAGATAGAAGTATAGAGAATGAGGAAAAGATACCACAGCACTGAAGTTTCTTCTTGTGCTATTGAGGGCAGGGTAGAATGTGAGTCAGGAAAGACAAAGCATATGATTGATCCAGGTGAACTATTTTTCTTGTAATATATATATATATATGTATTTAAATTGAGAATATCTTCAATGCTTTTAACGGAAAGCACAATAAAATAGCAGAGATGCAGGAAAGATACTTGCTCGGGTTTCATGGAATTCCTCAGCTAACTGTCCAGCTGGTTAACTAGGTTCAAGTCTGACTGCATACTTGATAGATTTCCATCTAGTACCTGTCTCTTGAAATTACTTAATTTACATGACTTTGAATATGCATGTGCATTTTTGTAAGAGCTCCACTTGTTTTATCAAAGATTAAATATCTCAAGTGAATGTTTTGAATTTTCAGCTGCCATGTAGGAAATTAAAAACTGTTTATAAAACTAATGGACACATTATGTGAGAAAGGACTATAGAAAGTCTGGCTTCAAGGTTGGTGCAAATGCTAGGTTACATTTTAGCCAGATCACATTTTTTAAATCAAAATATGGTTTAATTTTCCATGACCCAACGAGCTGCTCTGCCTCTTTTTTATTAGTTGTGTTTTCTTATCCTAAGAGAGAAATAGTTGATCAACTGAGTTTTTTTTTTTTAATTCTCAGTGAGCTTTATTGAAGACTGGATAATATTGCAAAGTAATTTAAGTATATTGCATTTTTCCTTATTTTATTTTTATTATTACAATAGAGACAGATAAAAATGGGTATGAGAAAGAGAGAGAGAGAACTGCTACACTACTTCATCCCTGATGATGCTTTGCAGGTGGGCACCAGGGGTTCAAACCCATGTCCTCACACATGGTAATTTGTGGACTTTACTGGCTGCCCCATTGCCTGGTACTCTGAGTTTAAATTGATGTTATTATTTTATTTTTATTTTATCAAAACACTGTTCAGCTGTGGCTTATGGTGGCATGGCAGTGCCAGGGGTTGGCCTAGGCCTTGAAAGGCTTTCTGATCTTGAGAAGTGAAATTTTAACGATATTCATTCTTCATTTGCCTTGAGGTATAAGGGAATTAGAAACAGATAAGTTGGATATTGTGTACATTAAAGAGAAATGACAACAAACTTGTAAAAGAAAGCATAACATGTAGTTACCGTTTATAACAGAGACAACAAATTCCCATAGATGTGTCTATGAAATCTTAGCTGCTTTTGGAAATATAAAGTACACTTTCCAGTTGATATTCACAATTGCAAATAAACAATGAAAGAAAATCAATATAGTGGAGGAAACCAAGAGTCCTACCTGACTGTTTTCTGATCTTGATCTGACAAATTATGTATAAGTCTAGTAAGCATCTACTACTTGAAGCTTCCTTTTCTATTTAGAGAAGTGCCTACCATACACTTTCTGTGGCGTGAGTTAAACTCTTCTTTTTGTTATTGACTTTTTTACTATTAAACTACACAAACTCTAACAATAACATTAAAAAAATCATCTAACTGTATTGCCTGACTACAACATTAAATTTTAAAAGATGATCCATAGTGTTAAATCTTTTATATTATATTATTATATTTATATATATTCTATATATAGATATATAGTGAAATATGTTATATATTTATATAAAATATATATAATATATTTATAATATACATATTGTGAAATATCAACAAGAAGATGCTTACTATTTTAGAGAATGGTTATTGACTAAAATAAAAATTAAATTAATATTTTGGGTATACAAGATATCTCACTCAATAGAGTGCACATTTAAGGTGTAAAAGGACCAAGTTCAAGTTTCAGGCACCAGACACAAGAGAAAGGTTTAGGAGTACAGTGGCTCTGTTGCATTTCTCTCTCTCTCTCTCTCTCTCTCTCTCTCTCTTTCTCTCTTTCTATACATCAGTCTGAATGAAAAGAGGAGAAGTCCACCTAGAGATGTGGGATCACCTATTTAGGAAGCCCTGACAAAATATCACTGGAAATACACAAACAAGCTCTTTCAGATGAACAGTTTTCATGATATAAAGCTGCAGTGATCTACTTATTGCTCACATTTAGGCCTTTTCACTTGCAAAAGACATTGCTTTTTCACAGAAGAAGAGTGCAATGCATTCCATGGAGGGATGTTAACTTAATGTGGGATATGTTTACTATGGGGATCATTAATGGCTCTTATCTCTTAATTCTTATTGTCCTAAACACATTGAATTATTTTCTTTCCCTCTCACCAACATGTCTTTCTTCATTTCCAGGGCAAAGAACTTCATGATTTTATAATTTCATTGATCTCTGGCTGACTTTTATTCATTCAGATAGATGAAGAAAGAGGAACGGTCAACAGACTGGCAGAGTTTCACCAAGTTCCATGGTATTTTAAAATGGTGCCAGGGCTCTAATCTGAGCCTTTTTCTTTTTTAAATTTTTATTTAAAAATGGAAATATTGACAAGACTATAGGATAAGAGGGGTACAATTTCACACAGTTCCCATCCCCGGAACTACCTATCCAATCCTTTCCCTAGAAAGCTTTCCTATTCTTTATCCCTCTGGAAGTATGGAACTAGGATCATTATGGGGTGCAGAAGATGGAAGGTCTGGCTTTTGTAATTGCATCCCCACTGAACATGGTCATTGACAGGTTGATCCATACTTCAGCCTGTCTCTCTCTTTCCCTAGTTGGGACAGTGGCCTGGAGAGGCAGGGCTCCAGGACACATTGGTGGCATCCTCTGCCCAGGGAAGTCAGGTTGGCATCATGGTAGCATCTGGAACATAGTGGCTAAAAAGAATTAAGCTATAAAGCAGAAAAAAAATGTTGACTGATCATGAACCTAAAGGCAATAATATTGCAGTTGAAGATTTGGGGTCTCGTTTTAGAAAAAGCTAGTAGGTCTGTTTTAGGTATGCTCCAAGGGGCCCATGACTTTACTAGTTTTTGCAGGAGCCTGAAATCTAATATGCAGGTGGACCCAGGTTATTTTCTGGGGAAATGGTGAACCTATTTAATGACTTCCCTAAGCTGTAAAGAGACTGATTATCGTGTGAATAGATATGAGTTCAGTTCATCTGCACCAGTTTAAATCCTTTTAATGGAGCATGGAATAAACAGATTACATGCACTGTATACATTGTGAAAAAGAAAATATGCAAGGGTAAGAACTGACTGAGTTAAGTTTATGCCATTCTCATGTTGTAGAAACAAATTCTTTCTCACCACTAAAGAGTTATGATCTTGAAAATTGAGTTTTTTACGCTGTTTATTCTTCATTTGCCTAAAGGTACAGGAAATTAGTAATTGAGAAGTAAGAAATGATAGACAGTAAACTGAAATGACAAAAAAGTGTAAAAGAATGTGTAACATTCAGTAGTTGATACAAAAGAGAAAACTAATCCTCATAAATGCAGCTATACAATTATCACTGTTGATGCAAATATGATGTACGGTTTTCAGTTGGTAGTCACACTTGCAAAGAGACAATAGCAGAGAATCATTGTCATAGGTAATGATGATTAACAAGATTAACAGGATTACAATTCCTTCATACAATTCATACAATTCCTTCCACCAGAGTTCTATATCCCATACTACCCATTGGAAGTTTTCCTATTCTTTATCCCTCTGGGAGTACGGGAAAAAATTCTTTATGGAGTACAGCAAGTGAAAGGTCTGGTTTCTGTAATTGCTTTCCACAGGACATGGGCATTGGCAGGTCGATCCATACCCCCAGCCTATTTCTATCTTTCCCTAGTGGAGTAGGGCTTTGGAAGGTGAGGTTTCAGGGTATATTAGTGATGTCTTCTACCTAGGGAAGTGAGGATGGTGTCATGGTAGTATCTGCAGTTTAGTGGCTGAAAGGCAGTAAAATACAAAGCAAGACAAATTGTTAAATAAGCAGGAGCCTAAAGGAAAGAATAAAGAAGATGGAAGTTACTAAGGGTCTCTCTGTGGGAAAAATGCTAGAAAGTCGATTCCTTTCCTATATGATATTTTGAGGTACCTAATATATTATTGCTAGCACTGGTCCAGCTTTCCCCTGTGCTTTTGTCTCTTTATTAGCAGACTTCACCAGTTCCAGCAAAAGATCTTCATATGGTAGCACTGCCCATTTTTTAAAAATTCTAAATGATGATTTATTTTTATTAATTTTTTAATCAAGACTAGTATGTTGAACTATCAAAAATGTAGTATTTTGGTAAGTAGTTATTGGTTAAAATTACAGTTAAGTTAAGCCTTGGGGTATGAAATCTATCTGAACCAGCACATAAACATTTTATAGGTCACAAGGACCCAGGTACAAGTCTCTAGCATCATAATCAAAGCAAGTTTTATGAGCAGTGCTTTGTTTCCATAACGCTCACCTAAATCTTTTTCTCCCAGTGTCTTTCTGTCTTGGATTGAAGAGTCCACCTCCAAGTAGTGGGTTTACATATTCCTACTGCCCCAGCAAAGACCTACTGGCAATAAATAATCTCTTTCAGATCAATAGTTCTCATTCAGTAAAGTTTTAGAGTGGTCTACTTATTGTTGATATCTAACCAGTTCCTTTCACTTGCACTTGTAAAAGACACTGGTTTTCCAAAAAAGAAGAGTACACTGAGTAACAGAGGAATATCAGCCTAGTGTACTTATGCACTGCCTTAGACTATGAGGAAGGGCACACAGCTCTCCTATTACAACTCTTTTCCCTCATCTTACAACTCATATTGGCAGGGAATAATTGAATTACTTCCCCCATTCTTCCTCCCTCCTGTCCTTCCTTCCTTTTGCCTACTTGCCTACCTGTCTCCCTTCTTCCCTCCTTTCCTTCCTTCCTTCCATTCTTTCCAAGGAAAATAACTTGTATAATTTCACTGCATGGCATGGCAAGACACATGTCCTGCACTATGAGATATTTCTCTGGCCCAAATTGAATTATTAAGACTATGTGTTACTTTTCTCATTAACCAAAACCTATAATGTTTGTAGTATATGTAGTTATGTAAATGTTGAAATACTGTTACTTCCTACCAAAACAAGAATTTCAATGTTAAAAAAAAAGAACAAAGCTGATTAACAATTTTATGCTGCAAATAGTTTGATTACATAACTGGATTATCCCAGGCCAGTTATAAAATTACAATTTTTATGAGATTATCAAATTGAAATGCCAAAACTAGGGGCCAGGTGGTGGCACACCTGGTTAAGCACACATAGTACAGTGCTCAAGGAACCGGGTTCTAGCCCCTGGTCCACACCTGCAGGGGAAAGCTTCATGAGAGGTGAAGCAGAGCTGCTGGTGTCTCCCTGTCTCTTTCCCTCTCTGTATCCTCCTTTCTCAATTTCTCTTTGTCTCTATCCAATAATAAATAAATAGAATTGAACAAAAAAAGAATGAAAGATCATGAGCCACCAGAGAGTTTACCTGGACAACAAGTCTACTTATTTTAAAAAAGATTTTATTTATTTATTCATAAGAAATAATAGGAGGAGAAAGAACCAGACATCACTCATGTCACTTTGCTGCCAGGGATTGAACTCAGAACCTCATGCTTGAGAGTCCAGTGCTTTATCCACCATGCCATCTCCTGGACCACAGGAGTCTACTTTTTAATTTGAGTCCTTCTGTCTCTGTCACTATCTGAAAAAGCCAGCTCAGGAGAGATTTAAAAAAAAAGCACGGTGCCAAAGAGAAAAAGAGAGAAGAGAGAGAGAGAGAGAGAATGGAAAATCAAGCATAGCCCAGAAATTCCTTATGTTTTCTTTCCTTAGATTGTGTGTGTGTGTGTGTTTTGTTTGTTTGTTTTTGAGTCTCTTTGCATAACTATTGTGCTATCTACCCTTTTGTCTTAAAAATTTAAAGGAACAGTTTGGTAAACCATTGTTTTTGCCTTGCCACCTATGGGTTAAATAAGGATACATTTTGAAGGAATAAGTTGCTTGAATATCTTTGGACCCCATTTGGCCATGGAATTGATATTGTATTGATAAGCAGAGTCACATAAGATGTAAAACATGTCAATCTTGATACTAACTACTATGAGGATGCAGTTCAACATTCTTAGAAATGAATGTTTTATATTGTGCTGTGGAATCTAAACATTGGTTAGCAACTATATATACATTGGAATGCATGATGAAATGAAATCTGGATGTACTGCTTCAAATTGGAACAATTTACTGAAGAAATTGAGTCCATATGAAAACATTTGTGTAATTATAAATTTTCTACAAGTTCTTAGTATTTGTAACATTTAAATAAGTATGCCCAGTAGAGTCTTGGTTGGCTAAAATGTTCAAGTTATATTTGTCAAGTCTACTTATGGAACATTATAGTAGGCTTAAAGGAATAGGTTTTAACCTAAGCTAGAGAATACTTATAACTCACAATAATTTAAAAAAATGAAAAGGAACAAAATGTTATCTTTTAAGTCATTTATTAGACAAAGACACACATTTTCTTATATGAATGACAGAGACATATGTCATCATTACCATGATGGCTGAAAAAGTGAGTCATTATGAGGTGATCAACATAGAATGCTTAGGGAGTAGGCGGTAGCGCAGCAGGTTAAGAGCAGGTGGTGCCAAGGGCAAGGATCAGTGTAAGGATCCCAGTTCTAGCCTCCGGCTTCCTACCTGCAAGGGTGTCGCTTCATAGGTGGTGAAGCAGGTCTGCAGGTGCCTATCTTCTTCTTTCCTCTCTGTCTTCCACACCTCTTTCCATTGCTCTCTGTCCTATCTAACAACAGCACAAATAACAACAACAATAAAACAAGGGCAACAAAAGAGAAAATAAATAAATATTAAAAAATAGAATGCTTAGACCTATTGAATATGTATTTTGGTTATGGTCTTTAGAGATAAAAACAAATTCACATAAGCAGCTGAATAATCAATAGAAAACTATTGCTTCATATTTATGGCTACTGACTTTATTGCTTTAATTTTCTTAAAATAATTTTCTTTCATATTATAGAGACAGCAAATCTTAAGTAGAAGCCTTTATTACCAGTCACTTATCACTAGTGTTATCTCATTACATACTTTCTTAAATCTCATTGTATTAATATATTTTCATCAAAGGGCTTTTAAAGAATTGTTGCATTAAATTGATATATGGCCCTGAATAGAATAGACATTTTTATTATTTTAATTATTCCAATCCAGAAACATGGTATATATTTTTATTTCTTTGTATCTGTTTCTATTTCCTTGAATAGTGATTCATCATTTTCAGTACACAAGTCTTTTACTTATCTTATTAGGTTTATTCCTAGATTTCCTTTTATTGTTTTGGCTGCTATAGTGAATGAGACTGACTTCTGGATTTCTTCTTCTTCTGACTCAGTGTTTGCATTCAGGAATGCCACCTACTTTTGTTTATTAATTTTGTAGTCTGCTTGATAATTCCCAGGAGCTTCCTGCTGGATTCTTTAGGTCTTTATATGTATAATGTTATATCATATTCAAATAGTGATATTATATATATATATATATATATATGTATAGTTATATTCAAATAGTTTAGCTTTTTCTCTTCCAATCTCTATCCCTTTAATTCATTTTTTTCTTGTCTAATTACTATTGCAAGAACTTCCAGCACTATAGTGATGCTTGAAGAAATTGTTTTCAGTGAGATAAGCCAAAAAGACAAGGATGAACATGGGATTAGATCACTCATGGACAGAAGTGGAGAAATAAGAACATAAAGGGGGAAAGTAAAAGTCGAACTTAAACTGGCATTGGTGTACTACACTAAAGTACAGGGATCTGGTTGTGTGTGGGATGGGGGCAATTTCAGATCCAGGTGCATGATCATGATAGTGGAGAAGTACTTAATTTGCTCATAGAATATAATTAAAAATCCGCTTCCCCAGAGACCCACCCTACTAGGGAAAGAGAGAGGCAGACTGGGAGTATGGATTGACCAGTCAATGCCCATGTTCAGCAGGGAAGCAATTACAGAAGCCAGACCTTCCACCTTCTGCGACCCACAATGACCCTGGGTCCATGCTCCCAGAGGGATAGAGAATGGGAAAGTGTTGGATAGTATGCCAGCTCCCCCTGGCTTCTGCTTAACCATATGCCTATATAGGGATAGATTTAATCCCATTCTACCTGTTTGTTACTGTTTTCCTGCAACTGTCTAGAGCACTCATCGCGGAAGTATGCCTTAAACTGTAGGTAGAGGGGGTCTGGGAGTGCAGCACGAGCCAGATCTTTCCAATCTTGGGGCGTGTTAAGATGGTGGTCAAAAGTCCTTAAAATGACTTGGTCCATGGAGCGTACATTCCGTCAACCCTGACTGCTTGTCTGAGTGTTTTGAGGTCTTTAGTGGAGTATGGCTGCCACGGCTGAGGGTTTTGTTTAGACAGGGCCACGTTTACCAGGAAGGTGTGGATTTGGTTCGATGACACTTGGGAGAGATCTACGGAAGTGGAAGGTGCCGTGGAAACTGCTGTAGTGGCCACAGGGGAAACTGAACACGTATCTACGGGGATGGAGCTCTTGGGGTGGACTGCAAATGGTTTAAGGTCCTTAAATGCTGAAAAAATATCCTTTAACTCTCGTATCTCAGCCACAAGGTCTCTTAATGAGGACGTATCAGCGGGGGGTGGGGTCAGAGAAGCAGAAGCCTCAGGGGAAGCCAAAACCAGGGCAGTAGGAGGAGGGGCTAGAGAACCAGAAGCCTCAGGGGAAACAGGGGGCGGGGCCAGAGAAGCAGAAGGAACTGAATACGTGTCTGCGGGTGAAGGGGTCATGGAAGCCGCAGAAGGGACTGAGCACATGTCTGCAGGGACAGAAGTTTGGGTGCTGACTGCAAATCGCTTAGGGCGTTTAGGTTGTAAGCACATATCTCTTAACTCTTGTATCTCAGGAGAACTGAACCCTGGGCGGCAGGGGGCGGGGTCGGAGGAGGAGCTTCCGAACACAGGTACGTGTCTGTGGGAACGGAAATTCTGGGTCTATCTGCTGATCGCTGAGGGCGTCTTAAGCACATGTGCTTTAACTCTCATATCTCAGCCTCAAGGTCACTTATCCTCATGGCAGACCACGTTGTACATATCTTGTAAGTGGCGACCACAGTTATAAAAATCCAAGGGATAGCGAAAATTGAACCATCTGTGACAGCGTGAATCTGTCCCAGGGCAGAAGGAGATAATAACTGGGACACCTCCTCATAAAACGAAAAAATTCCCATGATGGAGGGAGACACGGGGCCACAGAGGCGGGCGGATGCCACTTACCTGTGTCTGGGCGGCTTTTCTGGACCTCAGGCTGGGCGTGAGTGCGGGACACATTGGGCGCCAGATGTTGTAGTGCGCGGGCTGCAGAGAAGAGAAAGAGAGGGTCCGGAGCGAAGAGGAAACACAAATCTTTATTCGCGCTGGCACCTCAGAGTTGGGTGTTAGAGAAGCAGTTTGGGCCACGTGGAGGTAGAGAAAATGGCCGCCTCACGCAGTAACCTTTCCTGCATCTGAACACCAGAGTGGAGCGCCGGCAAGAGAGCAAGGTGCGGAAGAAGAAAGGCTTTTATAGGAGTAGCTTTCATGAGAATGGGAGGGGGGAGGAGTAATCAAAGCACTCTGGATATTGCGGGGATATAGACAATGCCCTGAGGGCATAACATGGCGGAACAGGCACTCCGAGAATTTCCCAACTCTCACGGGAACTAGCAGTAGCCTGAGGGGACAACATGACAGATGTGACTGCATTGGCACAATTTCCCAGCATCTCCCCCTTTCCTTTTATCTAATGCCCAGGGCAACAGTGTATAAAGTCTATGAACTACTCAGGGTCAGTCTATGAAAAGCCAGCAACGTGAAGGGAAGGAAGCTGCTGTAAAATTGTCTAAAGTGTCCAAAGTGTATACCAGCAAGTCCAATAGAAGTCTCAGTCCAAAGTAGGCGACTAGGGGGAGAAATGGCAGGGGATGAAATGCTGCATGAGGAAGGTCAGCCTCTGGAATTCTGCTTTTCTGTAGATTGTGAGCTGGAACCGCCAAAACGTGACAGGTCAGAGCAAAAGCAGGAAAGGCAGACAGGCAGTAAAAAGGTTCTGTCCTTGGAGTCTGCGAATCAGATTCTTCAGATTGCGTCAGGTGACATCTAGTGTTTCGGGGGGGGGGGTGCCACTGTAGTCGTGCCATCTAGTGGGTGATGTCAGGGTGTGCAGGGGCCCAGATGTTTTTTTTCTGGGATTCCTGTGGAAGAAACATAAACAATCTGCTTCTCGTGGTTAGCAGGGCATCTGATTTGAATGCTTTGTAGAAAAAGAGGTTTGGTGCCTTGACCAACTGAGTATTGGGGGATGTATCTTCCCTATTCATTTATGATTATATTTTATATAATCCCTGACCGGGAACTTTGGTTTCTTATGACCAGGATCATAGAGCTTGGGAGATGCATGGATATTTCTCCTTGGACTTTCTGGATTCCCTCTCTCATGTTTCCTAAGGAAAAGGACTACATTTTGCTCCGGGCCACAGTTTGGTTCTTTATGACCGTGATGATAGACCTTGGGATATGCATGGGGATTTCCCCTGGGATTTTCTGGACTTCTTCTAGAATGTTTCCCATGGAGAAGGACTACTCTAGTTTGAGGAGCATTCTCCAGTACCCTGGCAGTTCCCAAGTATGGAGACACATGGTTAGTTCTACTCTCCTGATTGGATTCTTTCTTCGATGGGAAGACACTTTTAAAAATGGGTGCCTGAAGCAATCTAGCAGGAACAGTCAGAAGCACCCTAAATGGAATTTCGAGGAGCTTTTTGGCCTAGGACGCCCTCCAGGGACTCTTAATCCTACATGGTAAGATCTTGATAATCTGGTTCAAGTTGCGTTTCATAAGAGAATGATTTGAATGACTAAATTTTTGATTGACATTGACTTAAAAAAAAATGCTGGACGCAGCCATGATTTCTAGAGACATCCAGAAACAATCCAAAAAATTGTTTTTTCCTCCTTTGATTTCTTTTTTTACGTCTTGGCATAAATCTGAAATGTTTAATCCTCAAAACGGTATGAGTTATGGGTGGGGCAGATAGTGCAATGATTATGTTAATTATTCTCATGCCTGAGACTTTTAACCGTGGTTCTTCTGTTTACCTTTCCACATTTTATTGAGTTTAAACTGTTTAAACAACCTTAAAATCATACTAGAAAGGACTTCCAATTATAATGGAGTTATCAATTATAGTAAACTTGTACACTGCTACAAGTTTTTTTTGACAAGTAAGTGAATTTCAGCTGTCAAGTCTTCACATGAAAAAGCATCTACTCAAATGGAATTCCTGGAAATCCATTTGGATCCTGTTCTCTGACATCACCCACAAGATGGAATGACTACAACACACCCCTGGAAACCAATGAGGTGACCTGGCACGACTTGAAGAAACAGATTCACAGACTCCAAAGCTCACTCTCTACAGAAAAGCAGAATTCTGGTGGCCAACATTCCCCATCGAGACAGACTACTACCACTACCACTTCCACTACCACTTCCACTACCACTCTCACTCCCACTACCACTTCCACTTCCTCTACCACTACCACTTCCTCTACCACTACCACTACCACTTCCACTTCCACTACCACTCTCACTCCCACTACCACTACCACTTCCTCTACCACTACCACTACCACTACCACTACCACTTCCACTACCACTTCCACTTACACTGCCACTCTCACTCCCACTACCACTTCCACTTCCTTTACCATTTCCTTTTCTTCTCCTCTTCTCCCTCTTCCTCACCCTCCTCTTTCTCCTTCTTTTTCTCCTCTTCTTCCTCATAGTAAATAATACAATACTTATTTATTAACCAATACAAAGCCTTTACATAAGCAAATTTTTGCATTATTTCAAGTGTATCTTTTACTTTTAATTGTTATCTTTCAAAACCGATAAAGAAGTTATTTCAATTATATGTACTTTATTTTTTAATTTTTATTTATAAAATGGAAAAATGAACAAGACCATAAGATAAGAGGGGTACAATTTCACACAATACCCACCTCCAGAACTATATATCCCATCCCCTCCCTTGGTAGCTTTCCTACTTTTTATCCTTCTGGAAAGGTTTGCCAAAGCCTCTACTGTTTAATTATGAGACAGTTACTCTGTCTATAACATTTTACTCTGGGCCACATTTCGGTTCCCTTTTCATAAGTAGAAGAGAAGACCATAGTGCATATGTAGGCAAAGTCTTCACTTATCTGGGAGTTGTGCAGGTCCAGTCCATGTTGTAGCGCCATATGTTGTTTTTGATGGGTTATGTTGTTTTCACCGGGCTGGCTTCACAGGCAGGTAACAGACGACCGGGGACTCATGGTTGAGCTGTAGGCAGTATCTCTTTATTCATGCAGGATGCAGCACAATCTAAGATGAGCTAAGCTAAACTCAAGGTACCGTAAAACTCACAATGCTGTCTTTATATATACTTGCCAAGTAGGGTGGAAAAAGGATGTGACATAGAGAGGGTGGAGAGAAAAGTGACTGGTGAAAGTCAGAGTGTGACAAGGAGGGGGCAGAGCAGGCGAGAATCCTATCACTGAACCACAAATGCCCTGGAGTGCTTTGTGTAAATGTAAAAGTGATTTATGTAAATAAACCAAAGCTTTGAATGGGATTAAATCTATCCCTATATAGGCATATGGTTAAGCAGAAGCCAGGGGGAGCTGGCATACTATCCAACATCTCCCCCTTTCTTTTTAACTATTTGTCATAGTATCAGGATTGTGGGGTGAACAGAAACCTATATCGTACAGGCATTTTCAAAAGAACTGGCATAAGACATGGGAAACAAAATAGGCGAGCAGCAATAACCAGTGTGATGCCAAGGGGAATGTTTCTTGCCTCATAATTGCCCTCCGGAAGCATGGACCCAGGATCATTAAGGGGTGTAGAAGGTAGAAGGTCTGGCTTCTGCAATTGCTTCCTCACTAAACATAGGATCTGATGGGTCAATCCATACTGCCACCCTGTCTCTCTTTTTCCCTAGTGGGACATAGCTCTGGGAAAATGGAGCTCCAGGAAACATTGGTGGGATCGTCTGCCCTGAAAAGTCAGGTTGGCATCATGGTAGCATCTGGAACCTAGTGGTTGAAAATAGAGTTAAGATATAAAGCAGAACAAATTGTTGAATAATCATGAACCTAAAGGCTAGAATATTTCATATGGATATTTGGGGTCTCTGTTTTAAAGAGAGCTGGTAGGCCTATTGTAGTTATATTCCAGTAAAAAAAAAAAAGTGAAAGGAGAGTTGTTCTTTTTTTTTTTTTAATTGGCTTGGAGGTGGGAGAAGGGTGAGAGTGGATAGAGGAGGTAAGAAAAGTGAGACAAGTTTCTCTCACAGTGAGTGATAATTCTTGTCACCTAGCAATGGAAAGTATACTGAGTTAATTTTGGCCAACCTGAGGGGATATGTAAAGGGATATGCATGTATATATAATAGTATTAGAAACAGAACAGAGTAAAAAGCCCAAGCAGTGGGTCTGCAGCTTGGGCAGCTCCCAGTTAGCATATGCACATTGAGTCTAGACAACTGATTGAGAAAGAAAACACAAAACAAAACAAAAGAAAAAAAACAACTTTCAAGCAGTCTTTCCCAGGCTAGGTGAGGCTTGCTTGATTAGCTAATTGTCACTCCAAATGGGTCTAAGTCCCTTAGGCAGAGGAGAAACAAAAATAGCCTAGAAATTTGGAAGCAGGGTTGGAATGGCACCCCAGTGGGCCCAGAATCTTGGTAAAGAAAGGAGCTCAGGGGAGCCTGCTAGCAGCATCTCACTACCCCCAGTGTCTGGTTATGGGGAGAGAGGGGCTGAGAGAAACAATCAAGAAATTTCCTTTCTTTTTGCTCTAATTTTTAACCCAAATTGAATAATAGTCACCTCCTTGGTCTCACATTTAGGATGCCTCCTTCCTTGTCCTGCTGAAGGCCAGGATTTCTAAGACTTTCTAGCAGTTGTTGTCAGAGCTCAATGGTGCAGCTACTTTCTAGTTGTCATCTTGGCTCCACCCCCTTCTCTGTAGTTATATTCCAAAGGGCCTATGACTATACTAGTTTTTTCCTGAGCCTGACCTCTGACATGCAGGTGAACCCAAATTATTGTCTGGGGAGATGATGTCATGGCTGGTAAAAGGGCTAGAGAGCTGGATCAGGGAAGAGAATAGCTCCTAAATATGGGAAAGGTTTATAAATATTGTTGACTATAAATTCCATCGATTTGATCTGGGGCCCATATTAAGCTTAGGGGCCTCTGTGACCTCTGCTTCCCTATAAGTCTGAGCTCACATTCTGTGGTCACGGATAGGAACATTCCAGGCTGCATCAATTTCAGGACCCATCATCCTTGGGTGATAGATAGAGTATGTTACCCAACTTCTTTTCAGGGAATGGAACACTCTCCACCCTTGTTGAAACACATTGAGGGCAAGGTCCCACAGAGGGGCCCATTATGCTGTTCCTGACTGAGAAGACCAGTGACAGTGGTGAGAGGGATTTGTTAGAGATCTGGGCCCATCATGTCTGTATGGGAAGCCCAGGACTCCCTGACTAGGGCCCCAGGTGATTGTGGGGCCTGGTTATGACTAAAGAGTCATCATTAAAGTATGCCAGTTTCTTGCCCTTATTCATCTTTTGTAGTCCTTACTTTGTCTGACAAGATTAGCTTTGGATTAATTGAGGGATGTGCAATAGGAAACAGGTGACAAGGGCATCTAGGTCTAAGTAGAGACTATTTGATTAGGTACTTTGTGGTGTCTTTTTAGGTCTTTCTGCTTGCTTGCTACATTTGTCAACTCATTGCCAGCTACTGTGCACTTTTGTTTTAAATGTTTTCCCCCAACTTCTGGATACATGTGCATATGCCCTGTCTCATGGGCTCTGGTCTATATCTAGCTTTTGAGGTTTGTTAAGAAGTGTACCACCTGAACTAGAATTAAGGAGTCCTGTGAGCTAGAATAATGAAGTAATGAAGCTTCAGAGTAATGAAGCTCGTGGGTTGACATTCCATGCCTGACGTCTCTGGATACAGTCCAAAGTGAAACATACTGAGGTGGTACTGCTTGCATTGATTGGGTTGGGGTCAGCAGATGCAGTATCAGTTGGTATGAATCAGAGAAGCATGCAGGAAAGTGAGCCCACCCTAGAGGTTTCAGGACTGGGAGAAATATGGGTTTTATAGATAAAGGGGAAGGTTCCTGCTGTCTTGGGATTTAAGAAGGCAACAGATAGATAGTTATTGCAATATCCAAATTATTTGGCAATTGAGTTAAGTTTGAAAATCCCATTGTTAGAATTTGCTGTATCACCTCACCACAATTTATGTCTTTTTATGCTATTTATGCTATGTACATAAAACTATATCTTAAATCTTTCCCCAGAATTTGCTATCAGGTTTGTTTTTTTTAATTACAGTATGGTTGGTTTGAAAGGCAGTATATGTTTAAAATTATCCATTCCACCTCTCTTCAAAAACTGCATGGCCAGGAACCATAAAATACAAATGAGGAAATATAGGTAAGACACAGATTCACAGATATCTTTGGGATTCAAGTTCAACTTCAATAGCAAAAGAATTTTTTAGAAGAGGCGTCACATCCAACTGAAAAACATTTAAACATGTGGATCCAAGTTATTGTCTGTGAAGATGATGTCATGGCTGGAAAAAGGACCAGAAAGCTGGATCAGGGAAGAGTAGTTCTCTAATATGGGAAAAGGGTATAAAGATTATTGACTTTTGATGTGATCTGGGGCCCATATTCAGCTTAGGAGCCTCTGTTACCTCTGCATCCCTTTAGATCTGAGCTCACATTCTGTGGTCATGAGTAGGAAATTCCAGGCTGCCCCAATATCAGGACCCATCTTCCCCAGATGTAGCATACAGTATGTTGTCCAGCCTCTCTTTAGTCATGTCTTCCATATACAATCATTGATAAGGAATACAATTCAAGAGAAAATAATGTTCATTGCAAAAATTGTCAACTTGAATAAGCACTTATAACTGAAATTAAATTTGCTATACCAGTACACTAATTTTATTGGAAGCATGAATAAATGCATTCTCCATGAAATAACTATTTTAGAGCAATATAATTTGATGATGTCTAAAGTCCCACTTATTTGGTGACATTCTAAGTCAGTCTTATTTCAGTTTGGTCTTGAGTGTGTAGTATGATTGCTTTGTTTGTGGTTCAAGGTAGGTTATAAGGAGTGCAGTAAAATACAGAGATTAAGAGGACATGATTCTAATAAAATTTTCTAAAGAAATAAGTGATGAAAGAGATGAAAATAATTAACATCCAGAAACTGTAAGGAAAAGAATGTTTGAAGTGGAAAAGTTCTACTTGTATAAATGAAAATGAATATTTACATGTATATCAATTATCCACTTACATTTGAATGTGAAGGGTCTCATATTTATTTATTATTTATTTATTTATGTATTTATTTATTTCTGAAAGGTCAATGCTTTACCATGCAGTAATTGACATATGCATACCATTTCACTATGTACTAGCTCCCCCAATATTTGCTTCCTCTCTTCCCTCCCCCTCCCAGAGTCCTTTGCTTTGGTGCACTACACTTTGTCCAGCCCATGTTTCACTTTGTGCTCTCCTTCCCTGGTCCCTATGACATTAAGTCTGTTTTTGAATTATGTAGTTCAACATACTGTCCTCAAGTCTCATCCAAGAGGATGTAAAGGAGGCAACCTCATCATTTTCAGCAGCTAAATAGTATTCCATAATGTATACCATGATTGTTTTTCATTTGATGTTGAGCCTCTGGGTTGCTTCAAGGTTCTGGTTATTAGAAATTGTGCTTCTATGAACATGGGTATACACAGATCTTTTTTGATAGGTGTTTCTGTTTCCTTTGGGTAAATACCAAGGACAGAAATTGCTGATTATAGGGTAGGTTCATTCCTAGTGTTCCAATGAGTCTTCCATTTTAAAAGGATTGGTTTGGAAAAATAAGAGTGGAAAGCAAAGAACCAGTTCTTTCATAGAAAGACTGTATCTGGTGCTCATAGCCTAAACCATTCACTAAGTTGTTTTAAATTTTTTATTATCTTTATTTATTCACTGGATAGAGACAGACAACTTCCATGGCCTCCCAGCTATTTCTCTCTAATATAATAGCTTTGTGAGTTGCAAAAATATCTGAAGTGTTTTTTGCTCTTTGGTTAGAGAGCATCACTGCCAGTCAATAGATGGGAATTATTATTCTCTTTGCAGGAATGTGGAAGTTATTTTAGGAAATTCAGGCTGACACATAAAAATGTGATACATTTCTGGATAGACTCTGATTTGAACTGAAGGCCTGTCTTGACACCAGATGTGACACTCTCAAACTCCAACTTTAATATCCTCAAACTCATTCCAAGAAGTAAAGATAATGACTCAATTTCTGGCTTTGGAAAAGAGTTCTGGCTCTTCTAGTGGAAGAGAACAAGGGTCAAAGACAAGGAAAATTCAAGATGATGCAAGAATTGGACAGATTGCAACTAGTAATTCTGTTAGGTTTTATAAAGCACAGCCATAGGCTTTGAAGACTTAATAGTAATAGTCTTTCATTTTAGGTCACTAATGTCCAAGTGAAGCAAGGACATAAAAAAAATATGTATCTGAAGCACTGGCATTTTTAAAGTCACAAGCAGCAAAGATATAATTGGGTGTTTTGTACATTTGTGAAAAGTAGTAAGAATGAGAAATATTGAATGGATCTCCATACATCACAGAATATATTGCAGCCCTCTGAACTTGTGAGGATTGATGCAGAACCACATCATTGAGGCTGCTAACATCACTTCTGATATGTTAGCCACATGCAACCTCCTTATATTTCTCTTCCTTGTTTGGTCAACAGGTTATCAATGGGACTCAATGCCTGCATGACTCTAATGTTCCCTGTGACCGTTCATTCCTCTCCTTCCTTCTTCTCCCCATCACTCTCCTCCATTTTTTCTCTCCCTCTCCTTATTATTATTATTATTATTCCTCCACCAGCTCCCCTTCCTACTTGTTCTTCTCTCTCTGCCTCTCTGATCGTGGCTCAGGGACAGGTAGAGAGGATAGAGAAGAAGAGAGACAGAGAGGATAAAACTATAGCACTGCTCCACTACTGGTGAAACTTGCTTCCTGCAAGTGGGAGCCAAGTACCTGAACTGGTTCCTCACACATGGTGACATGTGTGTTCCTCTGGGTGACCACTCACTTCTTTGCCCACCCACCTACATTTTAAGGACAGTTGCATAGCCATAAGAGCTATAGCCTGCCCATCTCAAAACAAATCACAATGTGGTTGGATTCAGAGGTACTAGGACCAGTGGAACAGGAGGCACCTCACACCATATCTGAACAGGAAATCCCAGGACAAAAAATTTTAAACACACCAAATATAATAGTTCAATCAAAAAGAACAACTAACTATCCCTTCACTTGGGGTCCTAGTTGGAGAATTCTGAGATTCCCAAACAGACATGATGGGCCTAGACCTCAAATAGATCCCTCTCTCCATTATGACTGGTCATCTCAATCAGGAAAAAATCAATAGACCCCTTTTTGGGCCCCCATAGGACCTTGCCTTCAATGTGTATCTACAATGGCAGAGAATGTTCCATCCTCAAATTGGAGGCTGGACAACAAACTCTATCTACCATTTGAGGAAGATTGGTCCTTAAATTGGGGCAGCTTGGAATGTTTCTATCATGACCACAGAATGTGAGCTCAGATCTACAGTGATGCAGAGGTCACAGAGGCTCCTAAACTGAATATGGGCCCCAGATCTCATTAAATCGTTGGGACTTACGATCATCAATATTTATACCTTTCCCAAATGTGGGAGCTACTTTCTTCCCTAATCCACATTCCTAGCCATTTTTCCAGCCATGACATCATATCCCCAGACAATAACTTGGGCCCAACTGCATATCAGATGTCAGATTCAGAAAAATAAATAAATAAACTAGTATAGTCATGGGCCCTTTGGAATATAAAATAGACCTACTATTTATCTACAAAAGAGACCCTCAAATCTTCATCTACAGTATTCTAGCCTTTAGGTTCATGATTAGTCTACAATGTGTTTGGCTTTATATGTTAACTCTTTTTTTGGCCACCAGGTTGCAAATGCTAACATGATGCCAACCAACCTTCCCAGAGCAGATGACTCCACCAATGTGTCCTGAAGTCCTACTTCCCCAGAGCCTCGCCCCATTAGGGAAAGAGAGAAACAGGCTGGGAGTGTGGATCAACCTGTCACTGCCCATGTTCAGCAGGGAAGCAGTTAAAGAAGCCAGACCTTCCACCTTCTGCAACTTATAATGATCCTGGGCCCATGCTGTCAGAGGGATAAAGAATAGGAAGGCTGTCAGGGGAGGGGATGGGACACAGAGCTCTGTTGGTGGGAGATGTGTGGAGCTGTACTGATCTTGTCCTATGTTTTTGTCAGTGTTTCCTTTTTTAAAATAAAATTTTTAAAAATAACCACTAAAACAATGATAGAAGTCCAGAAAAAATTTTCAACAAGCTAGAAACAAATAAGAACAAGGAAAACATAAAAAAAAATTAATTAATGAGGGAGTCGGGCTGTAGTGCAGCGGGTTAAGCGCACGTGGCGCAAAGCACAAGGACCGGCATAAGGATCCCGGTTCGAACCCTGGCTCTCCACCTGCAGGGGAGTCGCTTCACAGGTGGTGAAGCAGGTCTGCAGGTGTCTATCTTTCTCTCCTCCTCTCTATCTTCCCCTCCTCTCTCCATTTCTCTCTGTCCTATCCAACAACGACAACAACAATAATAACTACAACAATAAAACAACAAGGGCAACAAAAGGGAATAAATAAATAAAATAAATATTTTTAAAAAATTAATTAATGATAGTTACTGGAGTGAGGAGATCTTCTCATGGAAATGTTATAAGAAATGGGGAAACAAAAAAAATGAGACTTTGAAGGAAAACACAAGCTATCCCAAGGTAATTAGAGATCTGAAAGCTGAAACCAACAAATTAAGAGCCCATGTGGTGGAACAAGTTAATTTCTTTCAAGCTTTTTTTTAAATTATTTTTTAAATCTTTATTTATTGGATAGAAACAGCCAGAAATTGAGAAGGAAAGAGGAGACAGAGAGACCCCTGCAGCCCTGCTTCCACCACTTGTAAAGTTTTCCCCTTGCAGGTGGGGGCCAGGGGCTCAAAGCCAGTTCCTTGAGCACTGTTACATGTCATTCAACTAGGTGCACCACCACTTGGCCCCAACAAGTTAATATTGTAATAGAACATGGTAATAAAATAGCTGAAATAAAAACTGAAACTGAGGGAAATGATAAAAGAAAAACCGAGGCAGGAAACAGAATTAATAAGATTGAGGATGTATTATAGAAAACTAAAAAAAGAAATAAGAGAACTACAAAAAAGAGAGATTAAGAGACACTAAAAAAAAAAAAAAAAAACAGGGACATATCGAATAACCTCCAAAAAAGTAATATATACATTATTGGCTTTCCAGAGGAAGGGGATGACTTCTATATAATACAATAGAAGAAAAAGTCCCCAGTCTAAAAAGTCAGAAAGATATAAATATTTAAGAACCCACAGAGTCCCAAACAGCATTGACCCAGATCTAAAGACACTAAGAGATGTTATAGTTAAAATGGAAAGGAGAAAGAAAGCATTCTGAAGGCTTCAAGAAAAACAAAGAGTTACATATAGAGTAATACCCATAAGACTATCAGCACATTTCTCCAAAGTCTAAAAGCTAGAAGAAAATGGAAAGATATATACCAAACACTCAGTGAGAAAGGCTTTCAACCAAGATTATTGTATCCTGCTAGACTTTCATTTAGTCTGGGTGGAGGAATTAAAACCTTCTCAGACAAGTTCACGTGGTATTTTGAATTCCTGTAGTGTTCATTGTAATATCTCCCTTTTCATTTACAATTTTTTTAAATTTTGAGACATTTATTTATTTATTTATTTTTTTAGTGAGTCTGGCTAAGGGTTTGTCTTTTTTATCACCTTTTTGAAGAAACAACATTTTGCTTCATTGATCTTTTTATGGTTCTTTCATCTTTGATGTTATTTATTTCTGCCATAATTTTAGTTATCTTAGTCCTTCTAGTTGATTTGGTTTCTTTGTTCCTCTTCTTCTAGGTCTTTAAGGTGTGCAGTGAGGTTGTTCACTTGAGCTTTTCTTGTTTAAAAAAAAAAAGAAATAAAAGAAAACTACAGACCAATATCTCTGACAAACATAGATGCTAAAATACTGAACAAAATTCTAGCTAAATGTATACAGAAGAATATTAAAATGTTACCTAGCTCTGTTCTGAAATCCAACCCCTTTTATTTTGCATAAAATTTGTAATGGATTGCTAGGCTTTGGTTCATTTCAAGAGGCTTAAAAATGTTAAGTTGTCGATTACTGCTAGTGCTCTCATTGTTTTTTTGGAGAGCAAATTTTCAGATATTTGTACTGAGTCATTCTGTAAATGCTGTTTGCCTTAACTCTATAGTTTCCAAGGCTTTGATTAATTTCAAGAAGCTTAAAACGTTATTTTGGGAGTCGGCGGTAGTGCAGAGGGTTAAGCACAGGTGTCCTGAAGTGCAAGGACTGTCGTAGGGATCCTGGTTCAAGCCTCCGGCTTGCTCCCCACCTGCAGGGGAGTCACTTCACAGGCAGTGAAGCAGGTCAGCAGGTGTCTGTCTTTCTCTCCCTCTCTGTCTCCTCTCCTCTATCCATTTCTCTCTGTCCTGTCTAATAATGACAACACCATCATCAACAACAATAATAACTACAACATGAAAACAAGGACAACAAAAGGGAAAATAAATAAATATTAAAATACAAACAAACAAACAAAAAAGTTACATCAATAACACCAGGCATCTTTTCTTTTTTTTTTTTATGGAAAGAAGATTTTCAAAGATTTGTACTGAGCCGCTCTACACATGCTATTTGCCTACACCCTTCTTTCAATTTCAATGATGTCTTAAGGTAAAGATGGACTGATGGACTGATCCAACTCCATATGTTTACTCACAGTTTAATAATCTTACTTCTTTTCTTTTTATTGTTGTTGGATAGGACAGAGATAAATGGAGAGAGGAGGGGAAGACAGAGAAGGGGAGAGAAAGATAGACACCTGCAGACCTGCTTCACTGCCTGTGAAGTGACACTCCTGCAGGTGGGGAGCTGGGGGCTCGAACTGGAATAATCTTATTTCTTATGTTATCTGAGTAAATAGCTCCACTTCTCATCAAGCTAAGGCAGAAACCAAGTAGCTGATATTAATGCCTGCTTGTCTCTCTCTCTTTCAAATCATGTTATTGATGATTTATAAGATGGTCATGTGAGTACAGATTCTTAATTCTCCATATGTTTGCATACCAAACTCATAATGAACAGGAATTTACCTCCACAGGAGGGCATGTGTCCTAGAGCCCTCTCAATTCCACCTGCCTTTCCAAGTGTTTTGCTATGGTGCAGTAGACCACAGCTAGTGTAAATTTCACTTTGCATATTCCATTTATTTCTATTTCATTTTCTTTCTTCCTTCTATTATTATTTTTATTTTTACCAAAGCAATACTCAGCTCTGGCTTATGATGGTCCAGGGTATTGAATCTGGGACTACAGAACCTCAGGCACTAGAATCTCGTTACAAAACCATTATGCTATCTACCCTTGCCCCCCTTCCATCATTCGTTCTTTCTTATTGCCACCAAGATTAAGTTCCCATGCCTTTTTCATGTTTTATTTCATTTTGCTTTACTTCATTTATTTTGGATAGGGGCAGACAAAAATCTAGAGGGAATGAGGAAATAGGGAGGGAGGGAGAACCTGAAATGCAGCTTCACCCCTAAGAAAGCTTCACACATCCCCACAGATGGGAAACAGGGTCTTGAAACTGGACCCTCGCTCATGGCATAACTTGCGCTCAACTGGGTGCATCATTGTCTGATACCTTCAGCAGTTTTTCTTTTCTATACAGTTTTTATCAGTCTCTGCAGTTACTATGTGTAGTGTTAGAATTTTAAAAATATTTTTAAAATTTATTTTGCCTTTTTTTGCCCTGGTTTTTTCTTGTTGTAATAGTTATTATTGTTGTTGTCATTGATATCATCGTTGGATAGGACAGGGAGAAATGGAGAGAAGAAGGGAAGACAGAGAGGAGAGAAAGATAAACACCTATAGACCTGTTTCACTGCCTGTGAAGCGACTCCCTTGCAGGTGGAGAGCCAGGGGCTCGAACTGGAATCCTTATGCATGTCCTTATGCTTCACACCACGTGCGGGTAACCCATTATGCTACAGCCCGAATCCCAAAAAAGTTCTTGTTTTACGTAGGTATTACGTAGAAGTTCTTTGAGTCACTTAATGTTTCTTTCCATATATGTATAATGTCTTTAAGATGAATTGTCTTCCTCTGTATCTACTGGGATTTTATTCGTATCAAAGTATAGGTCTGGATCTGCTTCCTCAATGGAATCTAATTTGGCCTTTTTAAATCTCTTTATTGGGGGATTAATGGTTTGCAGTTGACAGTAAAACACAGTAGTTTGTACATGTATAATATTCCCCAGTTTTCCACATAATAATTCAACCCCCACTAGGTCCTCCTCTGCCACCATGATCTAGGACCTGGACCCTCCCCCTACCTCAGAGTCTTTTACTTTGGTGCAATACACCAACAGGTTATTATTATTGTTGGATAATTTCTGGAACCCTCCGTTCCACCCCGGTTCCATGGCTGCCAGTTCTTAGCAACATCGCCCCGCCAGATATTCGTCGGGATGCGGCATCATCTAAGGTCATTTCCCATGTCTACGCTCGACCGGACCTGCCAATATACGCGGATATCTTTGCCCACCCTGTCCAACGCTTGACGTCTTGTCACCCAATCTGGTCCCCTATGCCTACACTGAACTTCTCTGTTCCAGTCTCTTGGAAACAGAGTTGGCAGTCAGCTGAGGTAAAGAACAAACACCTCATCACAGACCCCTGCAAGCGTCAACCCGGCTTTGACCTAGCATGTTATGATTGGGCCCTCCTCAATCGCTATCAAACAGGCCATGGCCGGTACACCGCTATGTTCCATCGCTGGGGAGCCAGAGATGACCCGAACTGCCCCTGTGGCTACAGACAGACTATGACCCACATAGTCAATGACTGCCACCTCTCCCGATTCAAAGGAGGTCTCGAAACTTTACATCAGGCTCATCTGACGCTGTTGACTGGCTACGGAAGAAGGGCAAACGCTAGAAGAAGATTGTTGTTGTTGTTGTTATTATACTCCTTCTTCAGTGGACTATATTTGTAGTCATACTTTTTCTCACTAATACATATGCAGTTACTTATTCTAAACTATATACCCAATGAGAATAAAGCATGTGGAATCAGGAACCTATTTCCACTATTTTTGTATATCTTCCCATTGTGTAGACACACCATATTCTACTACTGCATTCTAGAATGTGACAGTTATCGGAGCTAATGAAATAAACTAAAATCTATTTTCAAGGAGAGCTAAATATTATATCATCCCTGAGGACAGAAAACATATAGCATAATTGTGCTTTTTGGTAAGATTTACTTATTTTATGGAGAGAAAAATAGAGAGAAAGGGAGAATGAGAATAATTCTCATTCAGATTCTCTCTCTCTCTCACACACACACACACCCACACACACACACACACACACAAGTATTAGGCTTGCTTATAAATAATTCACAATTCTGACATCTGTGGTGCCAATGGTCAAACTCAAGGATGAAGCATCTACCTTCTGGGCTCCATTCACTCATCCATCTCCTCAGGATAGAGCTGTCAGTTTTAATATAATAAATGTGAACTTGACTCAGGATGAAAGACTTGAGCCCCTAGGTATTGAAAACAATTTCATCTTTCACAAATAAAATGTTTGAAAGAAACAAGAAATGCTGAGAAAATTGAGAAATGATGTCCAGACAGGAGTGGTGTAAATTATTTCAGAATAATTATGATGTAGTACCTTTCTCAGTTAATAATTACCCCATCAAGTTATAAATCTTTTGGATGATAGGATAAAGTCTGCCACAACCTGACAGCAAAGCTTCCAGGATATTCTTACTGAGTGCAGAATTGTAATTATATATATTTTTTTATTGCCACCAGGGTTATCACTGGGGCTTGGTGGTAGCACTACAATTCCACCACTCCAGGTGGCTATTATTTCCTTTTTTTCTATTTTATTCCATAGGACAGAGAAAAATTGAGAGAGGGAGATAAAAAATTGAGAGAAGGGAGAGAGAAAGAAAGGCACATGCAGACTTGTTTCACTGCTTGTGTGTGAGGAGTGGGGGCTTCAGCCCACGCCCTTACAAGGGTCCTTCTGCATAGTACTATGTGCATTTAGTTGGGTGAGCCATCATTGGACCCCCCCAGAATTGTAATTCTTATAGATAAATATAGTGAGAATGTATATGATTTTTATTTAATACAGTCATCAAAGGACCAGAAAGATGACAGACCTGTTTCAGAGGTAAATATGAAAATCAGATATTAAATAGGTTTTAATAAAAGATATTAATAAAATGTTGAGATAGTTCAGTTGAGAAAAAGAAAACATTGATTTGCAAAGAGGCAATAAATAATCATGTCTGCATCTTTTTATTGGTTTGAAAATTTTGTACTTCCTCAGTTTTATAGCTGAATAATTTGGGGCCCAGTTTGGTAAAATAACTCAATGGATAGTGTGCTATTCTGCTGTTTATTCAGCCCAGCTTGAAGCCCTTGGTCTAGTACACTGAAGGAAATGGTGTGCTATCTCTCTCTCTCTGCCTGCCAAAAAAAAGTAAAACATACACACACACACACACACACACACAAACACACACACACATACACACACTGGAACCAAATCAAGTATGCAAATACAGTTTTCTTTTCTAATGGGTCAGTTACTATCATTAGAATAAAATCAGAGATGGTATATAAGACATTGAGTGCAAGTTTTCTTTTCTAATGTGCTGATTTATACCCCCCCCCCAGTTGAGAATAGCTATTTTAAAGTGTGGAAATGAGCTTACTAGGAAAATAGGAGAATGGGATAGATTTTTCTAGGCAGGACTGAAAGTCTAATAATTAATCCATCTTTAAAAGCAGTACCTTTACCACAATACAATTATGCAAGGTTGTACTTCTTTAAATCAAATTCCCTGCAGATGAGTATTCATGGAGTAGGCAGAGGATTGCATTTAGGCAGGATTTCAGGTTTCAAAGAACTGATACTTCTAGAAGAATCAGAGAAGGCTTGAAGGATGTAATAAAGGCATGGAAGCTATATAGTGGCTCCTAAGCTCTATATCGAAGAAGAGACAACTAGGGAAATGTGTTTAGAAATTCAATGAGGAGGGAGTTGGGCGGTAGTGCAGCGGGTTAAGCACACATGGCACAAAGTGCAAGGACCTGAGTAAGGATCTCGGTTGGAGCCTCTGCCACCCCACATGCAGGGGAGTCACTTCAGGTCTGCAGGTGTCTATCTCCCCCTCTCTGTAATTCCCTCCTCTCTCCATTTCTCTCTGTCCTATCCAACAACAAAGACATCAATTACAACAATAAAACAAGGGCAACAAAAGGGAATAAATAAATAAAATATTAAAAAATAAATTTAAAAAAAATTCAATGAGGTCCGTAGTATATGGTCATAAAAGGGGAGAATCTGGGGTCATCTTATGCTATCACAGTTAGACATGGTATCCAACTGTCTGGGTACTTTTGAGGGTCATGTACATACTAGCATGAGATTCCCTCGCTGTTCACCAGTGGATACACTGAAAAGTGAAGCAATCGATGCCTCTCCACTCTTTGCTCATTCTGATGTCATATCCAAAGTTTAGCCAAACAAAGAAGGACGAGACATTGGACCTAATTTCAGAAACCTATTGAATTACAAATGCAAGACCTAACGGTCTTCTTTAGCTCTAGTTTAAATAAGTGACTGTTCACTAACTGTGAGATAAAGTACCTTTTGGTCTCTCGCTATTAATTTTAATTGGACACACTGTAAAGCTGTTGAAAAAGAGCTGAAGAAATATGCTATTTCTAATCTATCTCTAGCAGTATAATTTAAGTCTTGATTCATTCAGAGATCTCCATTTCCTTATGCATTGCAATCCATGATCTTGTTAAACTCAATAAATTATGAAGTTTTGTTTGTTTTTTTTTTTTTTTTAGAGATTTTCTACAATTTCTAATTCTGGCAAATAGCCCTAGTGATAACCCTGGAGAAAAAATTTAAAAGAGAAAGAAAGAAAAAAGAAACCATTGAGTCTCTTATTTTCGAGAATCATCAGAGGGGGCAGGAGATAGCTCACTCAGTAGGATCTGTACTTTTCCTTGCTGTATTTGAACCCTGGTACCACTTAGGAACACTATCACACAAGGGTAAATGTAATGCTGATGCCATGGGGTCCACTTGTGTCTTGTATCTTCTAGCTGTGTTGTCTGCTAGTGAGCGGATGGATGATAGTCTCCATGTCTGCTATCTCTTGTCATTCCTAGCATTTCCATTTTATTCTTGTATTTTCTATTTCCATACTAAAACTGCCTATCTCACCTTGATTTTTTGTCATCTTTTCCATTCCACACCTTGGCATATTATTATTCCTCCTTGTTTTGTATGTCCTGACAATTCCAATAGATTTGTCTGATCTATATTGCTATATTGTTGATATCACTGTGATCCTTTTTAAGATCTTGAGATTTCTGAATTGGGAGATGCCTAGTAGCATCCTGCTAAAAAATGTTTTTTTTTTTTTTTTTTTTTTTTTTTTTTGCACAGGATCAAGATCCTGTGTTGAGTGCATGATTTTCATGGAAGTGAGTATTTGTAACTTTTTCTTCAAGAAAGAATATGCTTAATGGCAGTTTCTTTTACTATGCACTTATCTCCAAACTTGTCATGGTTATTTCACAACAGATTTTATTTATGTATGTATTTATTTATTTATGAGAAAGAAAGAGAAAGAAAACCATGATGCTTCCTTCAATAAGAAGGGACACAGTCTCTAACTTGAGTTGCACACAGGGCAAAGCAGCATACTATCCAAGTAAATTATTTGACTGACCTATACAGTGGGTTTTCATCTCTAATAGTCCAAGAAAACTATTTAAGTTCCTCATCTGTTGGTCATCATTTCTCCTTTGGCTAATTCTGCTTCTAAGATCCCTTCTGTTTCTATCCATATTGGTCATCACACCAAGTTCCCTTGCATTGTTTGATGCTGTGGTCTATTTACATAATCACTGTTTTGCCTGAGACCTGCCCTGCCTGCCAGGCATTGGTTTAATCCCCACTGGTTAGATGGAAGCTTGCTACTTTCGTGCTCTTTCTTTCTCTCCACCCCCTATCCTACCCACTTCCTTTTCCGACCTGACACTCCTGCTTCAGAAGATATAAAGGCAGATCAATAAAGGCAGCGATTGCATTGTGTTTCTGCTCCGAGTCCCAGAGTCTCTCTCCCGAGATGCTAGCCTGGCACGAATTCCTGATTCCCCTCCTGTGTTGCTGAGTAAGCAGCAGCCTAGTCTGGCTCCAGCCGAGTTCTCTCCAACCAGAGAGCACAGGCCTGAGAAGAAACACCCTCAGGCTAGCCAAGCACTCATCTATCAAACTAAAATTCTACCTCTTAGGTTTAAAAGCAAACATTTTAAAATGAACATTTAATTAGTTTCTACTGCATTTCCCTACATTGGAATTCATTATTTTCATGTTGCTGTGGAGTTCTGTGAAGTGTTGTTATTTGTGGAGTCCCTGCCATAATAAAGACATGGAATAGGAGACCGGGTAGTGACATACCTGGTTGAGTGCGCATGTTACAGTATTGAAAGACCCAGATTTGAGCCTCTGATCCCCGCCTGCAGGGGAAAAGCTTTGCTAGCAGTGAAGCAGGGCTGCAGGTGTCTGTCAGTGTCTCTCTTCTTCTCTATCTCCCTCCCCCCCTTACCCTCTTGATTTCTGGCTGTCTCTATCCAGTAAATAAAGATAATAAAAAATGGGAGTCAGATGATAGCACTGCAGGTTAAGTGCACATGGCACAAACCACAAGGAATGGCATAAAGATCCGGGTTTGAGCCCCCGGCTCCCCACCTGCAGGGGAGTTGCTTCACAGGTGGTGAAGCAGGTCTGCAGGTGTCTGTCTTTCTCTCCCCCTCTCTGTCTTCCCCTCCTCTCTCCATTTCTCTCTCTCCTATCTAACAATGACGACATTAGTAACAACAACAATAATAACTACAACAACAATAAAAAACAACAAGGACAATAAAAGAGAAAATAAATAAATATTTTAAAAAGATAATAAAAATTATAGATAAAAAGATGTGGAACAATTCATCACCCCAACTGTTTCTGTGCTATCACATTACACAGTGCCTTCATCTGTCATAACTCTGGCAATTCCGAGTCTGTGTAGTGCCACTATTTTGACCTTTATAAGGAGATAAGTTGAATCATACCATGTACAAGTCCTTGAGTCTGGGTTTCTTTTCTCATTTAGAAAATTTGTCCCCATTATATACATCAATGGCCATTTGCTTTTGATTCCCATGCCATGCATATGACATTTTATCCAATCATCATCTGAAAGATGTGTAGTTACAGTCCTGATCTGTCACAAATAGAACTTCTGTGAACATTTGTATACTTAAATATTTTAGCAATCTTTAAACATCCCATTTAATCTCATTAGAGGAAAATGGTTTCAACTCTAAAAGTAATTCTCCAATTATGATTGCAAGGGGAAAAAAAATTACAAGCTACATATGTGTTTAGCACTCCGAAGGGAAACTTATTTGGGAATATGTAAATCAGTATGTACTTATAAATCCACTGATATTATAAGCCTACAGTAGAATACTGCATGCCAAGTGGTATTCTTACCTGCAGCAGAAAAAAGAAGAGACTTCATTATATGCCTTTCAATGCGATCTTGCAAATTTTGTAAACTGCACATGTATTTTCTCTTCTGAGGAAGTCACTGTTTCTGCCTGATACCTACTTAAGTGGGTGGGTTCCTCTCTATTTTAGTTCCATTATCAGACATAGAGATAGATATTCCTTTTCACACATGAGGCAGATTCTGGCCTGTTTTCACAAAATTAAGCAAAAAATAATATTTAAGGCATTGTGAATGGTGGTAATAGCACCCTGGGCATTAAAGTAAGGCAGACAGAATATATCTGTATTCTCTTCATTATGGGAACTCACAGGACATCAACATATTTCCTGAGAAATAATGTTTACAAAAGCTGTATCTGTAATCAAAATCACCACTGTCTTATATGTGGTTTGCTGGATCCTTAAATTTTACAGTAAGCATTTAAAAATACCATATTCATCACAATCCATTCTTTCAATGGAAACTTTTAATCTAACTATTTTATTTACATGTTTGGCAGAAGCAGTTAAATCCAGACAGTCATAAGAGGATTGGTGGTCAACAATGACAAGCTCCAGGTTTCTCAGCTGGCTGTTATATTCACAGTCAGAGCCCAAGAAACCACAAAAGTAGTGCATTTCAACTGCAGTGAAAAATAAAAGGAATTTGTTGAAATTAATTTATATTGGAGTCTATGTTACTGAGTCTTATTGAGGAAATAAAGTGCATAGTAGTTATGTATTGGTAAATATATATGTATATGTATGAAGTCTCACTTTTATACTCTCATTTAAATATCACAACTCTAATCAGAAGCTGAGACGGATATTGAACACAATTTGGAAAGACAAAAATAAAAACATATTTTGATTAACTTTTTCAAACTCACTGAGTTTAAGCATATTGTAGCCAATCACCCTGGGTCCATACTCCCAGAGGGATAAAGAATAGAAAAGCTATGGGGGAGGAGAGGGTATATAGAGTTTTGGTGTTGGGAACTGTGTGGAGTTGTACCCCTTTTATCCTATGGTTTTGTCAACGTTTCCTTTTTTATAAATAAAATTTTTTTAAAAAGAATATTGTAGGGGAGTCAGGTGTAGCACAGCGGGTTAAGCACAGGTGGCGCAAAGCGCAAGGACTGGAGTAAGGATCCCGGTTCGAGTACCCGGCTCCTCACCTGAGGGAGCGTCGCTTCACAGGCTGTGAAGCAGGTCTGCAGGTGTCTCTCTTTCTCTCCCCGTCTCTGTTTTTCCCTCCTCTCTCCATTT
Organism: Erinaceus europaeus; assembly: GCF_950295315.1. Lineage (NCBI taxonomy): Eukaryota > Metazoa > Chordata > Mammalia > Eulipotyphla > Erinaceidae > Erinaceus > Erinaceus europaeus. Next base: position 117,527,315 of record NC_080170.1, read on the forward strand.
CTTTCTGTCCTATCCAACAACAATGACAGCAATAACAACAACAATGATAAACAACAAGAGCAGCAAAAGGGAAAATAAATAAATATTAAAAAAAATAATATTGTATCAAAAACTCATGCTCAAGTCTGCTTGAAGGCAACCCTTTATAAGTATATGTTGAGCTATTTTTTTTCTCAGGGAGTACATGACACATACTCTTGAAGACTATTATTTTTTTACCTCCGGGGTTATCACCAGGGCTCTGCGCCATCACTAATCTTGGCGAACATTTCTTTCCATTTAGGTAGTAGGATAGGTGGAAACAGAGAGGTTGGGGAGGTAGGAGAAAGACAGACACCTGCAGACAAGCTTCACTGTTTGTCATGTGGGGAGCCAGGTGCTCTAACCTGGGTCCTTGTGCCAGTCTTTGTGCTTTTTACTATGGGCGCTTAGCCAGGTACGCCACTGCCCAGTCCCCTCACTTGAAGACTTGATGTAAGAATAATTATGACATAATATTGTTTTAACATGTTGACAGTGAACATTCAAACTGATTACAATAGTAGAGATCCTGCCAAATGAATTTTCTTTCTCATATCCAATGCTAGTTAGCAATTATTAGATAGTTCTGTAAACCAGTGAGAATCCGAAAATAAACTTCAAAATGGATGAGAGTCATTTTATTCAAAGACACCATTATAGAATAATCTATTGCAAGGTGTATTTCTACCTTTATATCCCAGATGCAGTTAGTAATTTCAAGTGAAGTTCTAAGTGTCAGAAGATAAGAATTGTGTCCGGTACACAAAGCAATTTATATGTGTAACTGCCTATATGGTAACCTTCATATCCTTTTAAAAGTGAGCCAGCATCAAATTAAACTTCCAGATAAAAAAAATATGTATATAAATTCATAGAGCCATTCTTCTCATATGTAAGGGAAACTACAAAGTTGTTTTTAAAAACATTCTATTAATTTCCTTCCAGATTAACTTATGTTATTCAATACCAATCTATAACTATGATGTGAAACTGACAGTTATTTATTTAGAATAGTCTTTTACATACACATGTTTAAAATAGGTTTCATAAGATTAAGGAGCTTCATTATAGGAAGAACTTTCCAATTATTAATCATATTATCCTGGCAAAGTCTTTTTAAAATTCTATGTCATTCACACAGTTTATATTATCACATAATATAGAATTATATAAATAGTATGAATTTGCCTGGGGGGTTATGCAAAACCATAACTTCTCTTTATAAAAATAGTGCAAATGTAACAACCTTTTAATATCCTTCATAGTAAATCAGTAATTTATAATGTAAAATATTGCATTGACTGATATTTTAGCAAAACCCAGGAAAACAAATTACAAAATTAATGACAACACTTACAAGCTAGCATGTCTTCAATAAAGGAAGACAACTCAAATTATTTAAAAATAAATTTGCAGGGGCTAAGTGGTGGTGCACCGGGTTAAGCACACATAGCGAGAAGCACAAGGACCCACCAAAGGATCATGGTAGTCCCCTCACACACACCTGCAAGAGGAAAGCTTCACAAGCATTGAAGCAGGTGCAGGTTTCTATCTTTATCTCCCCCCCTCTCTCTCCCCTGCCCTCTCAATTTCTCTCTGTCTTATCAAAAAAGAAAAAAAATTAAAGATGGTCACAGGAACAGTAGATTCGTAATGCAGGCACTGAGCCCCAGTGATAACCCTGGAGGCCAAAATAAACACATACATAAATATATAAATAAAATAGTTTTAAAAAAAGAATGCATGAATGATATTTAACATTTGTCAGGTAAAATAAGAGGATTTCTGTAAAAATATTTATTCATTTGCTTCTATATTTCTCTAGGGAACAATAAAAGAATGCTATTTTTTTTATACCTAAAACTTTTAAAATTGGGAAGGCAGAGCCAAGATAACATCTTGGAGACAATACCTGGCATGAGCTCTGCAAGGAAGCTGCTTTCAACCTGGGAATCTTGGTGAGGGTAGGATTTGGGGGCCAGTGGTGGAGAAAAAGTGAAAGGGAAGGTCAGGATGGAACCAAGGAAGAGTCATATAATCCACCCTTGGGCTGGCAAACAGAGGCAGGAAAGGACAAAGGAAACAGGGATTCAGTCAGGAGTCTTGGCTTTGCTATTTCTCTGCACTCTCCCTGCCCCAAAACCAACCCCTATACCAGCTTCTCCTGGAAAGCCTCCTATGGAGCTAATTTCTTTATCAAGTTTCCTGGCTCAGCAGAAGTGTCATCCAAAGGAGAAGGAATATCTCCCCAAGTAAAGGCTTTTTCCCCCCTTTTTGAACGGGGCTTGAACACTGTCTGAGTGGCAGAATACCTGACCAATCAGGGCTTTGGGCTTACCAGGGTTAGATAGCCTGTCTTTCTTCCATCTACCTTTTGAGTTTGTTTGATAGTTGCTAGTTGTAATTGTTTGGTTTTTGCTTGACTAATTTGGAGTGGTTTAATCTGCAGACTGACTGTTTGGGTATTTTATTTTATTTTGGTATTAATTGCACTTGTCTATTTTCGCTCCTCTCCATGTTGACCAGAATTAGCTATCGTTGCTTTCTCCATTAATAAGTGACTGGGTGCACTATCCATTGTGAGAGGAACTTGCTTTTCTCCACTTTTCTTTTTCCTTCCTCCTAGCTGATCCAAAAAATCTCTTTCCTTTCACTTTTTTTTTTTCTTTCTGTATTCATTGTCACTCTTTTGTGATCTATCTTGTGGAAGAAGTCTGGCTCAGAGTGAACTTGTGTGTATGTATGTGTGTGTGTGTGTTTTCTCCTTTTGTTTCTCTTCCCACTATCTCTATAATTTATAGTTGACAGTTGATTTTGATAGTTGTCTTTTCTTGCTTCATCTTTTTTATTTTTACTTTGTCTTGTCTGTTTTTGTTTTTGAAGTGGAGTTGTTGCTTGGCTAACTGCTTTTGGTCGAAATGCATTAATCTTTTCTTTGGTTGCTATTGTACTTTCTGAGGTATGTAACTTCATTTGTGAAAAGACTTTAGTTTAGTGTAGCTTGTACTCACACACAACAACAATTGAAACAACAGGACAGAAAAATACAAACCACACCAATAAAAAAAAAAGGTTAAATCAAGAACAAATAAAACTGCTACAACAATGAATCAGGACAGGAGCCCAGAAGAAAGTCCAATTAAGTCAGAAGCAACTATAAATAAGGAAAGTATCCAAACAGTAATTGGCCTATTAAACACAGAAATGAGGACAGCTATTGAGGAAAAGGCTATCAGAAATAGAGAAACTACAGGTGAGACATTCAAGGAAATGCTACCTACCTCAAGATAATTAAGAGAAATGAAAGCTGAAATAGCTGAGCTAAGAGGCCAAATAGCTGAACAAGCTAGTAATGTAACTGAGGAATGTAAAAAAAAAAATAGCTGAACTGAAAAGGAAGCTGAGGGAATGGAAAGCAGACTCACAGAAGCAGAAAACAGAATTAGCCAGACAGTGGATGAGTTAGAGAAAACTAAGAAGGAGGTAAAAGAGCTAAAAAAGTGATTGAGAGACACTGAAAACAACAACAGAGACATATGGGATGATCTCAAAATAAGTAACATTCACATAATTGGCCAACCAGAGGAAAAAAGAGAGGAAGGAGAAGTAAACAACCTAGAGGAAATAATAGAAGAAAACTTCTCAGACCTAAACAACAGAAAGGACATTAAGATCCAAGATGCCCAAAGAGTCCCAAACACAATCAACCCAGACCACGAGACACCAAGACACATCATAGTTATAATGAAAAGAAGTAAGAATAAAGAAAGGATCCTAAAGGCTACAAGAGAAAAACAAAAAGTCACATACAGGGGAAAACCATAAGTCTTTCAGCAGACATCTCCTCTCAAACTCTAAAAGCCAGAAGAGAATGTCAAGATATCTACTGAGCCCTCAATGATAAAGGGTCTTAACTAATGATGTTACATTCTCTGAAGGGAGGTTGGACAACATACTCTAACTACTACCCAAGAAAGATGGGTATTGAAATTAGTGCAGCATGGGATGCTCCTAGCTGTGACCACAGAATGTGAGCTCAGACCTAGAGGGATGCAGAGGGCCCCAGATCATACTACAATCTTTATATACTTTCCCCATATTTGGGAGCTACTCTCTTCCCTGATCCAGCTTTCTAGTCATTTTTCCAACTATGACACCATCTCCCCAGACAATAACCTGCGTCCAGCTGCATATTAGATGTTAGGCTCAAGCAAAAACTAGTAAAGTCAGGACTCCTTGGAATATACCTAAAATAGACCTACTAGCTTTTCCCAAAATAGAGACCCCCAAATATTCATCTGCAATATTCTTGTCTTTAGATTCATGATTAGTCAACAATTGATTCTGTTTTATATATTTTTTAAACATTTTATTTATTTTTGTTGCCCTTGTTTTATTGTTGTAGTTAATATTATTGTTGTTTTTATTGATGTCATTGTTGTTGGATAGGACAGAGAGAAATGGAGAGAGGAGGGGAAGACAGAGACGGGGAGAGAAAGACACTTGCAGATGTGCTTTACTGCCGATGAAGTGACTCCCCTGCAGGTGGGGAGTCAGGGGCTCAACAGGGATCCTTATGCAGGTCCTTACGCTTTATATCTTAACTCTTTTTAGTCACCAGGTTCCAGTTAATACCATGATGTCAAACTGACTTACCTGGGGAGATGACCCCACCATGTGTCTTGGAGCCCTGCCTCTCAGAGCCCTGCTCCATTAGGGAAAGAGAGAGACAGGCTGGGAATACAGGTCAACCTGTCAATGCCCATATTCAGTGGGGAAACTATTATAAAATCCAGACCTTCCACCTTCTGCACCCCATAATGACCCTGGCTAATACTCCCAGAGTGATTTCTTCTAGCGTTTGCCCTTCTTCCATAGCCAGTCAACAGCGTCAGGTTGAGCCTGATGTCTGCTTGTTGCTGAAAGTGACTGGGATCCATGTGGATTCAGTCGGCTAGGAAGGATTGTCAGTTTCCCCAATAAATGGGTACTCACGGGATGCATCACGAGAAGGTCGATCCAATGCATCCCGCCCAGCCCAGAGTGATAAAGAATAGGAAAGCTATCAAGGGAGGGGGATTGGATACAGAGTTCTGGGTGTGGGAGTTGCATGGAATGTACCCCCTCTTATCCTATAGTATTGTCAATATTTCTATTTTATAAGTAAAATTTTTAAAAAAACTTAAAATTTGTTCTGTGAATATTTTAAGAAAATCTAAGCTTTTAATATACAAAATGGTAGATTCTGTAGGGAAAGTGGATAAGTGGAAAGTGGATAAATGTTGATAAGAAGGGATACCTATCATCCTGTACATAAAAATTAAAAGTGAAAGATTACTATAATAAATATCTTATGGAAGGATATTTCTGCTATAATTCATCACACAAACAAGCGTGTACCTAGCAACATAGTGTTCCAAGGACTTGCATAGGTTCCACAAAGACAAAGTCATAACAGGAAACTTACCTCTGCCCCTGTTTATTTACAGTGGTAGCTGACTGAGTCTTTATAGCGGGTTATAGCACAGAGTTTTACACTTGCTTGTTTTAATTGTACAGTTTTTGAAATATTTTAAGTAGCATTAGCATGAGAGTGAGGTAAAAAAAAAAGTGTTCAAAATCTGGCTGCACACGGTCATTTCGACTCCGTTTTCAGTGTGGCTTTCATTAAGAGCCTGTCTCCTGCTCTGAGGGCTGGCGGCTGTGCTATCTTGGAGACTGGTGAGAGTGCTGGGCTGCTGCCATGACTGATGCTGATGTAAATCCGAAGGCCTATCACCTCGCAGATGCCCACCTTACCAGGAAACTACTGGACCTTGTTCTGCAGTCACGCAACTACAAGCAGCTTCAGAAAGGAGCCAATGAGGCCACTAAAACTCTCAACAGAGGCATCTCTGAGTTCACTGTGACAGCTGCAGATGCTGAGCCCCTGGAAATTATCCTGCACCTCCCCCTGCTGTGTGAAAACAAGAACTTGCCCTTTGTGTTTATGAGCTCCAAGAGGCTTCTAGGAGGAGCCTGTGGGGTCTCCGGGCCTGCCATTGCTTGTTCTGTAACCATCAAAGAAGGCTTCCAGCTGAAGCAGCAGGTCCAGTCCATTCAGCAGTCCACTGAAAGGCTCTTAGTCTAACCAGTGACCTCAGCCATACTTTCCCTCTGACTCTCCCCTCCTGCCAAAATTGTGTATTATATCATCTGTTAGCCTGTATTATTTCCATCTTTCTATTATTATAAAATATTGTCACACAGAAAAAATGTTCAAAAGCTATTATTGTGACTTTTCACTTATTTCTTTTTTCAATTTTTTATTATCTTTATTTATTGGACAGTGACAGAGAGAAATCGAGAGGGTAGGGGAAGATAGAGAGGGAGAGAAACAGACACCTGCATCACTGCTTCACCACTCACAAAGCTTTCCCCTTGCAGGTGGAGATTAGGTCCTTGTGCATTGTAACGTGTACACTCAACCAGGTGTGCCACCACCCGGACCCTTCACTTATTTCTTATTGAAAGACAAAGACATGTAAGGGATTGTTCCGACGCCACATAGTGCATCTCTTGTTATTTATGTGAGGACATGTGGAGGAATTCTAAAGTAGGTTTTGGGGTATGGCTGCATCTGCCTAAGAAATGAGTGATCATCTATGGAGGAAAACACAATCTAGAGATGTAATCTTGTTGCTGATAAAGACTGGGAGAAAGACTTTGATGTGCATCGTTTATTTGAACAGATAGTAAAAAAATATAAACCGATTCTCTGAAATCAATTTGGAAGCTGCCTAAGGCTACAGGCCCTGCTTTTGTTGATGAGGTTGTTGGGTTGTACGCATTACCAGAAGGTATGAATTAAAACTTCTCTCTAAGGCAGGCTGCAAGTATGGATCAACCAGTCAACGCCCATGTTCAGCGGGGAAGCAATTACAGAAGCCAGACCTTCCATCTTCTGCATCCCACAATGATCTTGGGTCCATACTCCCAGAAGGATAAAGAATAAGAAAGCTGTCAGGGAAGGGGATGGGATACGGAGATCTGGTGGTGGGAACTGTGTGGAGTTGTACCCCTTTTATCCCATGGTTTGGTTAATGTCTTCTTTTTAAAATAAATTTTAAAAATTAAAAAATAAATAAAATTACATACTGTCTTATTGTTGAAAAGAAAACTTCTCTCTAATAGGCAGCTATTAATAACCTTCTAATTGTCAGTTAAAACATAACCCATGCAAAAAGTCACCATTTTTTCTTCACAAATCTCAATTAGAGATGTTTTAAAATGTGGAATAAGTGTTAATGCTGGAATGTAAAATTCATAGGCTGAGTCCTGTTTCTAGTCTATTGACTACTAATGAGATCATCTAAAAATAACATTAAACATAAAACATGGATTACTATTATGGGCTAAACTATTCTCTTAACACCCGTTCCCCACAAACAAGCCAACAAAAAGTCCTAATCTACGTGTAGACGTGTCCCTTCATTGGAAATGGGCTTGTTGCAAATTTAATTATGTTGAGATGAGACCCAAAATATATCATTTGATGGATTCATCTTCAGCACAAGTATTCAGTATGACTAGTGCTCAGGCAAGAAGAGGGACATTTAGACACAGAGAGATCTCCCTACAGGGAGAGAACCATGTGGCAAGTAAGGCAGAGATTGCATTTAAGCAGTGGCAAATCAAAGAATCTTAAGGTTAGACAAAGCGACAAGACTGATTTCTCCCACAAGTGTCTGAAGAAGCAAGACACTGCTGATACCTTTATCTAGACTTTTTTTCACCAAATCTGCAAGGCAATGAATTTCTCTCATTTTACACCATATAATCCATGACACTTTGTTGAAACAGCCCTAGGGAATTAATATAATTACCCACAATGTTGTAACACTATGAATGAACGTTTATGGGAGCAGTGAGATTATCATCTTATGAGGGAAGTTGCCCACTTTGTTATATGCACTGTCCAGGTTACTTGTCTCCAAATTTCATAGTTTCCACATATTCTACTTCCTTCTTAGAGTTTTTGAATACTTATCTCTCTCTTTCTCTCTCTCTCTCTCCCTCTCATAGGACAGAGAGAAGAGGACAGGGAGATAGAGGGAGAGAAAGACAACTGCAGACCTGCTTCACTTCTTGTAAAGCTGAACTCCTGTATGTGTGAAGCAGAGGTCTTTTTTCTTGGTAACATGTGCACTTAACTTTGTATGCCACTGCCCATGTCTCTTTATATACTAACTCTTTATTTAAATGTATTTGTTATTTATTGGATAGAGAGAGAGAGAGAGAGAGAGAGATCAAGAAGGAAGGAGGAGAGAAAGAGAGAGAGAGAGACAGATAGACACTGGCAGTCCCACTTCACCACTTAATGAACTTTTCCCCCTGCAGGTGGAGACTGCGGGCTTGAACCTGGGCCCTTGTGCATGTGCGCTTAACCAAGTGTGCCACCACCCACCCCCTATATTCTAACTCTTATGCGCCCCCCCCACACACACCACTTTGAAATTATTTGGCATATATTAGAGCAGAAATGTTAATTATCTTCCCTTCTCACTAATTAGTTTTTTTTTAACAAATATTTTAAAACTCATGCAATATACTGGGTCTGGTTCTAGAGATCTGTTTATTGCATATTTACAGCACCTTAGCTGCAATGACACAACAAGAATTTCCTCTTTAATTTTTCTTTAACGTAGTTACCTTCAACAAAGTACCTTCAGAGAAACAAAAATCAATAAGATTAACATCTCTCTGTTCTCTTTATTCTACGTGACTGATGTGAAGTAAAGAAGCACCCTATTTGAAAGAATCCAGGAGGATCATTCATTTTAATTCAATTTATTTTAGTTTATATTTATGTGCAACTAAGAAATTAACCAAGAGCCTCCTGAATGTACAATAACACTACATAGGTTCCCTCGCCCATGTTTTTGTTTATTTAACATATTTTATTAATGATTTAATAGTGATAGATGAGATTATAAGATAGTAGGAGTGCAATTCCTCAACACACCAAAAGCCAGTGCACCCTCCACTCCACCCCTCATTCCTCCAGCATTAGCCAGGATGGCTCTCCCAAGGTCACAGACATGGGATGACAGTATCTCTCTATTTTTTTCAAGTTTATGTGTTTCTTCTCTCTATATTCCACATATAAAGGAAATTACCCAGTAGGTGTCCATCACTTCATTACTTTCTTGACTAAGCATAATCACTGCTGGTTTCATTCATTTTGTCCCAAAGAACACAATATGTTCTTCTAAGCTACTGAGTAGCACTTCAGTGAGTATATGTCCCATGACTTTTTTGCTTATTGTTTTCATTGTTAAAGGCCTTTTTTTTCCTTCTTACATCTCAGTATTCCTCACAGGTGTTTGTTTGTTTCAGTTTTTTTCTCATTTATATTTCTAGTTTTTTTAAATAATTTTTATTTATAAAATGGAAACACTGACAAGACAATAGGATAAAGGGGGGTACAATTCTACGCAATTCCCACCACCAGAACTCCATATCCCATCCCCTCCCCGATAGCTTTCCTATTTTTTAACCCTCTGGGAGTATGGACCCATAATCATTATGGGGTGCAGAAGGTGGAAGGTCTGGCTTCTGTAACTGCTTCCCTACTGAACATGGGCATTGACAGGCCAATCCATATTCCCAGCCTGTCTCTCTCTTTCCCTAGTGGGGCAGAGCTCTGAGTAAGTGGGGCTCCAGGATACATTGATGGGGTCATCTGCCCAGGGAAGTTCGGGTTTACTCAGGAAAATGAAAAGGCACACACCAGGGAGGCATAATATGGGCCTTTCAGGCAAACATGGATGCTGTCATGTAGAAGATTATACATAAATGCCTATTATGATTTACTTTTAATCCTCAATTTCACTTCCATCCTAAGCCATACTATACCTATTATAACTTTTAGATGTGCTTTCTTTTTTCTCTTCTGTCTCAGGAAGGCCCAATTTTCTATTCTTTAATTTTTATAAATGAGAGAGAGACAGAGAGAAAGAGAGAGATGGGGGGGGAAGAAACACACATACAAAACACACACACACAAACACACAAAAAACACACACACACACACCACAGAATCTCTCCATCATCCATTCCTGGAACTTCCTTAGTGCTATTTATTCGTGGTATTGCTATGTGGTATGAGGGCTCAGACCTAGAATTTTAGACACTGTGAGTTTGTATTCTACTAGATGAACTGGTTTTCCTACTTTCTAGGACATTCATTTTCAAATCAAAGTGCTTCCTTATTTTTAAATTCTAATTGACTTTCATTCTGCTTTGGCTCTCTGGTAATTGGAAGCTTTCCAACTGGCTTCATCAAGAAAAGTCAGCTTTCCAAGTATAAAGAAGGTATAGTTTTGTTTTGTTTTTTTTCCCTCCAGAGAAGAATAAAAAGAGGGGGAGGTGGCAGGGAGAGAGATTGAAAAGAAGAAAGAATGGGAGGAGAAAAGAAGGAAGGAAGGAAGGATGGATGGAAGGAAGGATGGATGGATAGATAGAAGGAAAGAAGGAAAAGGAGAGGGAGAAAAAAAAAGGAAAACACTAAGGATTGTGGAAATAGCTCAGTCTGTATACCAGACGGCCCACCCATAGGTCCCTTGTTCAATCCCTGGCACCACCGTAAACCAGAGGTAAGCATTGCTCTGGTCCTCTCTATCTCTCATTATGCTTCATTTTTTCTATCTCATAATAAATTAATAATTTAAAAATAAATGGTTTCTAGACGCCAGAGAATTCAAGATGGTGATGAAGAAAGTAGGTTCACATTTAATAAAAATGTGATACTAAGGCATCTTAAAAGGTCATCATGAAAAGAATATTTTCTAAAGCAAAATAATCAGTTTATACAGTAACTATAAAATTAATAAACACCAGTACACACAGAAAACACAGTATTCACATTGTCATTGCGAGAAAAGGGTTTTATTGAAAATTGACCACATTTACCACATTTATGTGGACAATTTTGACTCAATCTATAGAAGTCCTGATCCCTACATAGAATAAAGTATGGCAGTTGATCAATTTCAGGGTTTCATTGAGGCCAGTCTTTTTCATTATGTAGGTCAGCAGATGATCAGAACATCAAGTAGGCCTTGATACAGAGAGAAAGACTCGGAAACAACTAACAATGGCGTAATATTAGGATTCTATCTTCTAAAGCATTAATTTGCTTCTGCTTCAGTAGAAACCAGAGAATCCCCATCCTCCATAGCAAGAGGGACGACTGTAGCCATAGCCATAGTTTCCGTAGCCTGAGCGATATCCAAAGCCTCCATAACCTGAGCCAGAGCCCAGAGTGCCACAGTTACCCCATCCGCAGCCATAGCCACAGCCCAGGCCGCCAAAGCCATCATAGCCGAAGCCACCATAGCCGTAGCCCAGGCCTCCGTAGTAGTTGCCGTAGTAGCTCATGGTGTCAGGAATTGGAAGTGATGTCTGTATGAAGGTGTTTTTCAAGTGTGAATGCCTCTCTCTGCCAGGGGACTCTTATATACCTCCCAGAAGGGTGTGTCGCACAAAACTTACTAGCATAATCTTCATTCCATGGCCTCAAAGGCATGAAAGCCAATCTTTAATCTTCCAATTTAAGACTCTTTGAACAGATTTCAACCAAATAGTTTTGAGTCTATGTTGACAGTGATTGTAGTATCTTCAAAGACAGGGCTTGAGTGGACTGACATCTATAAAACCACCTTGCCAGGCATCATAGCTCCCCACTGCTATTCAAAATGGTGGGCACATTCTTTATGGAATAAAATCAACAACATGGGGAAATATCCCATATTTTCAAATAGGATAAAAATATATTACTGATACTTTTACAAAATTCCAAATTATATTTCTTTCCCTGTTTATTTTATGCCATTGATATTTTGAATTTTTTAATATTTTTATTGGTGGATTAATGATTTATAATAGGCAAAGTTGTTGGTACATGTGAAAAATTTCTCTATTTTCTGCAAAACACTCTCATCTCCAGCCTAGATCTTCCCCCATCATCATGGGCCAGGACATGAAAGACCCCCAACCTTAGTCCTTTGTTCTGGTGTAAAACAACAAACCTAGTCCAAGTATTTCTCCTATCTTATTTATCAGCCTCACCTAACATGATTCCTTCAAGCTCCATCCAAGATAAGATGAGGAAGGTAAATTCACCATTATTAATAGCTGAGTAGTATTCCATTGTGTATATAGACCACAACTTACTCAGTCACTCATCTGTTGTTGGACTCCTAGGTAACATTCAGGTTTTGGCTACTACAAATTGTGCTGCTATGAACATAGGTATGCATAGATCTTTTTTAGATGTGTGCGTTTGGTTTAGGCTATAACCCTAAGAGAGGAATTGCTGGATCATAAGGTAGGTCCATTTCTAACCTTCTGGGAGTTTTCCAGACTGCTCTCCATAAGGGTTGGACCAATTTGCATTCCCACCAACTATGCTCCTCTTACCTTCACAGCCTCTGATGTTGGCATTCTCACAGGAATGACATGCTATCTCATTTTCTTTATTTGAATTTCTCTGAAAAAGAACAAAACTGAGACATCAAACTTTCAGATCTCGAACTATATTATAGGGCCATAATAATCAAAACTACCTAATATTGGAACAAAAATAGACATAGTGACCATTGGAATAGAATTGAGAGCCCAGAAATAAGCACCCACCCCTACTGATATATAATTTTTTGAAAGGGGATCTTAAAGTATTAAATGGAAAAGAAGAAAGTCTCTTGTTGAAATATGCATAAGGATAAAACTGAAACACTACATTCTACCACACACAAAAGTAGATTCCAAATGGATTAATGACTTAGATAACAACTTAGAGGAAAATTTGGGAGAACTCTTTTCTATCTAAATTCGATAGACATTTTAAACAATACAAATATAATTACAAGGAATACTAAATCAAAAACAAACCAATGGAGTTAGATCAAATTGAAAAGTTTCTGCACAGCAAAAGAAAACACTATCTAAACAAAGAAATTACTTACAGAATGGGAGAAGTTTATGTGCCATACATCAAACAAAACATATATGATCTCATCAAAACAACATCACAAATACTAACTACCCCATCCAAAAGTGAGGACAGTATATGAACAGAATACTGACCAAAAGAGAAATCCAAAATGCTGACAGACAAGTAAAAAAAATGTTTTCTTATTATAATTGAATTACTTAAGCGCTTGACCATCACAATACAGATACTTTTATTTTTCCCCCAAAGAACTGCCAGAGAATTTGGCAATGTCTTTTCATTTAATTTACAAGACTTATGGTAATGTTGGTAATTTATCTTTCTGAAAGCTGACCTTCAGCTTACAAAGTCATCAATAAGAGACAAATGATGACAATTTCTTCTTAACACAAGTCCTGCTTTGAGTCTTTTAGGACATGTAAGTTAAATGTATGTTTAATTATCATTGCAAGGTATCTATCTGATATTTGTTGGATTTATTTGAGCTAAAGGAAATAGAAACTACTGGAAAAGATATATTGTAATTAAGCATAGTGAGACATTGAAATATGCACTGCTAGGTGTCCACAGGTATGAGCAAAACTTAGAGAAAAAATTTATACTAAAAGTATTAATGAGACAAGGACCTGGATTATTTAATGACTACTATTAATTAGGGATATAAACAACATACAAGTTTCATTGCTGATGGTCAACCAGACCATTTTTACATTCAAACCACAACATGTGAATGTAAATTGTACAACTATTTCAGATATGCAATGAATGTTAATTGTTCTTTAAATGGTGGAAGAGTCTATACTTAAAACCTGTCTCTATCCAAGATATTTATGTCCGCATCCTGAAGGAATTTTGACCTTTTGAGTTTCTAATGTGAAATGTCCTAAAAAGATACCAATTGTATCATTTCCATCAGGAACATTAGACAGATTAACACAATGGGGAAACATATGTATGATGTCATCATACATATTTCAAATCTATTTGAAATACTAGAAAAGTAATCATCAGATATGTTAAAAAGTATTAAAATGTTTATTTAAAATATGGCACAGTATATTTTGTTATGAATTCTGCCCTTGGTTTTATTCTTGTTTCTTTAATTTGATTTTTTTATTTTTTAGTTTTAAAAAGGAAACATTGACTAAACCATAGGATAAAAGGGGTACAACTCCACACAATTCCCACCACTGTAACTCTGTATCCCATCACTTCCCCTGATAGCTTTCCTATTCTTTAACTCTCTGGGAGTATGGACCGAAGTTCATTGTGGAATGCAGAAGGTGGAAGGTCTGGCTTCTCTAATTGCTTCCCCACTGAACATGAGCATTGACTGGTCGATCTATACTACCAGTCTGTCTCTCTCTTTCCCTAGTGGGGAAGGGCTCTGGGGAAGCAGAGCTCCAGGATACATTGGTGGGGTTTTCTATTCGGGGAAGTCTGGTCGGCATCATGCTAGCATGTGGAACTTGGTGGTTAAAAAGAGAATTAACATACAAAGCCAAAGAAATTGTTGACCAGTCATGGACCTAAAGGCTGATGAAGAGTTGGGGGAGGGGTCTCCATTTTGTAGATAGCTAGTAGGCATATTTTAGTTATATTCCAAAGGGCCTGTGGCTATACTAGTGTTTTGTTTGTTTGTTTGCTTGTTTTTTGCCAGAGCCTGAAATCTGATATATAGGTGTATCCTAATTATTGTCTGGAGAGATGATGTCATGGCTGGCAGCACCAGAAAGCTGTATCAGGGAAGAGAGTAGATCCCCAATATGGTGTATAAGTATTGTTGACTCTAAACCCCATCGATTTGATGTGATCTGGGGACCATATTAAGCTTAGGAGCCTGTGTGACCTATGCATCCCTGTAGATCTGAGATTACATTCTGTGGCCATAAGTAGGGAAGTTCCAAGCTTCCCCAATATCAGGACCCATTTTCCTCAGGTGTAGCATAGATGCCTCCTATCCATGCCCAGCTTCCCTTCAGAGGATGGAACATTCTCTACCATTGTTTATCCAAGTTGAGGGCAAGGTATTATGGGGGCCCACAAAAGGGTCTATTGTGCTGTTCTTGATAGAAATGACTGGTAGGGGGTCAGGCAGTAGAGCAGTGGGTTAAGCAAACATGGTGCCAAGAGCAAGAACATAAGAATCCCGGTTAGAGCCACCGGCTCCCCACCTGCAGGGGAGTCACTTCACAAGCAGTGAAGCAGGTCTGCAGTGTCTGTCTTTCCTCCTCTCTGTCTTCCCCTCCTCTCTCCATTTCTCTCTGTCTTATCCAACAAGGAATGACATCAACAATAATAATAATAACCGCAACAAGACTTCAATAACAAGGGCAACAAAAGGGGGAAAAATGTCTTCCATGAGCAGTGGATTCATGGTGCAGGCACTGAGTCCCAGCAATAAGGCTGGAGGGAAAAAAAATGAAATGACTGGTGACAATGGGGAGAGGGATTTATTCGAGGTCTAGGCCCGTTATGTCTGTTTGGGAATCAAAGGACTCCGCGATTAGGGCCCCAGCTGATGGCACAATATATTTTTGAACAGCTATGTATTCTTTCTGAATAAGGTAGACCCTCAAAAATCTTTTGCTGAATTATGTATTTATACTAGTTTGAAAATATTTTCATGTATATCTTCCTCCCATATGATCAATTCTTTTGAGTTTTTTTATTTATTTTCCCTTTTGTTGCCCTTATTTTGTTTTTTTATTGTTGTTGTTGTTGTTATTGATATCGCCATTGTTATATAGGGCAGAGAGAAATGGACAGATGAGGGGAAGACAGAAAGGAGGAAAGATAGATACCTGCAGACCTGCTTCACTGCCTGTGAAGTGACTCCCCTACAAGTGGGGAGCCAGGGGCTCAAACTGGAATCCTTACACTGGTCCTTGCTGCGTTGTACCATGTGCACTTAACCCGCTGCAATACCACCCGACTTCATTCTTTTGAGTTTGTTAAAACTATTGTTTTCTTTATTTTTAAATACCACTTAAGTTAAAAAATATACAACTTGATTATACCTGAATGCTACTGAAAAACAGGAATGGAATCAATAATCAGTGCCTTGGCTTTTTTTTTTTTTTAAGAACTCTCTATTATTCTTTTTTTTCTTTTTTAAACACTTATTTATTTATTCCATTTTGTTGCCCTTGTTGTTTTTTTATTGTTGTAGTTATTGTCATCGTTGTTGGATAGGACAGAGAAATGGAGAGAAGAGGGGAAGACAGAGAAGGGGAGAGAAAGGTAGACACCTGCAGACCTGCTTCACCACCTGTAAAGCAACTCCCCTACAGGTGGGGAGCTGGGGCTCGATCCGGGATCTTTATGCCGGTCCTTGTGTTTTGTGCCACCTGTACTTAACCTGCTGCGCTACAGCCCGACTCCCCAGAACTCTCTATTATTCTTTAAATAAATTCCTAGTCAATACTTTTTGTAGAGTCACAACATTCTGTATATCAAATACCTTTTAAAAAGTAGCTATTCAGCACTTTTCTCAAAGGGTACCATAAAACATGAGAGATATATGCTGAGCTCTGAGCTCAAAATACATACAATGATGTACTCATCATGAATACCAGTAATCCACAGTCACGAACTGTAATAGTCACTGACAAGTCTGTCATGCAAATAAATATCATTTCAGGTGCAAATTATTTTTCTTATGAAAATGGATAACAAAGTCTCAAAAACTAACACACAAGTATTAATTTAAAATGAGGGACTGGGATGTGGTGCATCTAGTAGTGTGGTAACTGGCATTCACATAGGTAATTAGGTACAAGGACCCTGATTCAAATCCCCTGGCCCCACATGCTGGGAGGAAGCTTCCAGAATAGTGATATCTCTCTCTTTCTCTCTCTCTCTCTCTCTCTATATATATATATATATATATATACATATATATATTTATATATATGTGTGTGTGTGTTCCCTTCTTTCTCCACCTATCTTTGTCTCTATCAAATAAAAGAGATAAAAAGTATTTAAAAAATTAAACAAGTGGATGCTGGAAGTAGTAGATTTGTTATTCAGGCTGGAACCCGGATATAACCCTGCTGGTAATAAAAAAGAAAACAAACAATTTTTTTAAAGAGACAAGTAAAACATTAGAGGTTTTTTTGTTTATTATACTCAATGTAATTTGTTCAATTTAACACTAGAAGAAAATAACCAGCAGTGACATGAAGTCTAGTTGAAAATGCCAAGTCCTTTACCAGTCTTATTTTCATTTTTATGCTATGTACAATTCTTAAGACTACATATTTCACAATTATTCTTGAAACCTTGTTTCTTAAAATTAGTGTATATGTTAATGTTGTATGCTTTACATTGGGTTCTAGTTCTCCCCTGCCAAGAGAATTAGATCAGGCCTGGTAATTTCGCGGGCCTGCTTGGCCCCGCCCCAAGGAAACCCGCCAGATTTCCAGAGTTGCAGAGGAAGAGAGAGAGGGTTCCTGAGTTCCAGAGTAAGGGAGAGTGCTTGCGCCGCAATCACCCCGAGAGAGGGTTCCAAAGTGGGAGAGTGTCAGAGTTCCAGATTTTGGAGGGTTCCGGAGTTACAGAGTTAGAGAGAGTTGCAGAGTTCCGGAGTGAGAGAGAGTGCTTGCGCCACCGCAAAGAGACAGCAGAGTTCTGTTTGGTGATTAGTTTGTCTTAGTTTATGAATCGTTGTTCCTGAATAAAGAAATACAGCTTCCCTGCCCAGCCGTTGTCTCCGCATCTCTGTTACGCGCAGTGAAGCTAGCCCGGCAAGAGCTTTACAAAAATTTTAACAACAAATGGCGCCCACGTGGACCTGACCTGCGCATCTCTCAGATAAGTAAAGACAATTTGGCTACCTATGCACTATGGCCTTCTCTTCTGCTTGTGAAGAGATCTCCAAAGGCCTCTGCTCTTTCTTCACGAGACTGTTTTGCTGTTTCTGCAACATTTATCTCTGGACCACTCTGGTTTCCACTCCCTCGGGCGAACTCAGAACAGCCAGCGGGAAGAGCCAGCGGGCAGGAGGCGAGGCACGGAGCTGCCGTTTCCACCTGGTTAAACAGCCAGCCAGCCGGCTGCGCCCAGACAACCTCGCACACCGCGCCCGCAGCCCCACAGCCCCGCAGCCTGCAGGAGGCTGACGCCAGCCCACAGGAGCTCGATGCCGCCATGCAAGAGCCCGATGCCAGCACGCTAGAGCCCGATTCCAACACGCTAGAGCCCGATGCCAACACGCTAGAGCCCGATGCCACCACGCAAGAGCCCGAGGCCAGCCCACAGGAGCCAGCTCTCCACCGCGTGGCGCAGGGCACTGGATGCGTGATCCCTCCACGCTGCTCGGCCACTGCGAGCAGGGCAGCAGACATGGCAGGGCCATGGGGCAGGGCCGTGGCGGCCTATCATGGCCGCCACCCCTGGGCACCTAGGCCCACGCCTTCTACAAAGATGGCCTGCCTGCCCTCTTTCTATGAATTCTGGAACGATCCCGGACCTCCCGGACCCCCGGGCTCCCTGCCGAAACTGGGCACACGAGATCTCCAGCTGCCGGTCCGGTCTGAAGGCAGACAAGCTGGAGTACGCAGAGATTTGTGCAGAGATTGCAACCTGCAATTCCTAGAAGTAAAGCTGCGTGGGAAGCCACCTCCGGATGGTGAACCCCCCCCCAACAACTAAGACAGTACAGATTTAAATTCGTGTTTAAAATGACATGTCTTTGTAACAAAAGTTTCTCTCCTTGTGTATTAATGACCATGCTTATGTGTATGTTTAAAGTTTGGTAAACAGTAACTTTAAGGCTAAATTCTTACTAGTCAAAGTTAAATGAAAAAGGTTTTCAACGTAATTCTCATAAAGATAAAATTAACTTACATTTAAAGTCTAAGGTAAAAATTAGTTAACGAGCAATATATTTTAACTAAGTTGGTCTAAACAAAAGGTTAAATAGACTTGTTGATATGTAAAACTCTCCATTAAATTCTCTATTAGAAATGGTAGATCGCACAATGGCTATGCTAATTATTCTCATGCCTGAGGTTTCCTTTCCTGCCCACAACTAGGGTGTGTCTCCATCTTGAATGGGTGTAACAAAAGGTTAAAAGACGTTGTTGATATGTAAAAGTCTCAAATTCCTTCTCTATTAGAAACGTTGGATCGTGCAGTAGATATGCTAATAACAAGTTTTGTTTCATAGTAAGTAAGTTGCAGCCAGCTGCCTTTGGACTCTAGGCTGTTCCCCGCCCTCATGCAAATGCCCCTCGAGGCAAGTAGCCCCCCAGAGGCAAGAAATGTTTTTTTTTAAGCTGATAAAGTTTAGCCCACAGAGGCAGATATGGCCCCTCAGGCCTTCCCTTAGCAGTGCACTGGTTCTTGTTACTTACATGTTTCTCCATGTTTGTTCCAGTTTCTTTTTAAAAAAAAAATGCCTGTATGATATGTGTTTCTGTTCACCCCACACCCTTGATACTATAGTCATTTAGTTAAAAAGAAAAGGGGGAATTGTTGTATGCTTTACATTGGGTTCTAGTTCTCCTCCGCCAAGAGAATTAGATCAGGCCTGCTAATTTTGCAGGCCCGCTTGGCCCCGCCCCAAGGAAACCTGCCAGAGTTCCAGAGTTGCAGAGGATGAGAGAGAGGGTTCCTGAGTTCCAGAGTAAGGGAGAGTGCTTGCGCCACCGCAAAGAGACAGCGGAGTTCTGTTTGGTGATTAGTTTGTCTTAGTTTATGAATCGTTGTTCCTGAATAAAGAAATACAGCTTCCCTGCCCAGCCGTTGTCTCCGTGTCTCTGTTACCCACCATGAAGCTAGCCTGGCAAGAGCTTTACAAAAATTTTAACAACATGTTAAGATTTCTGATGGTGGAAATTGTGTGTAGTTGTACCCCTCTTATCCTGTGGTTTTTGTCAGTGCTTCCTTCTATAAATAATTTTTTTAATTATTTTAAAAAACGCACCAAGAGCTAACATCCATTTTGATCTCCACTGAGGCCAGATACCTTATGTAATCATAGTGACCTGGAAAATAATAAATAACCTGAAGTGATCAGAGACCTGCTGCAGGCATTCAGTACTCAGCAGAGAATGAGAACTTTCCAGCCAAAGTCTAAACCTTCCTGCAAAAGAAATTGTCCTTAAATAGAGGAATAATAGAGCTAAAGGATTCTGACTATAGCATTTTAGGGGTGCAAAGGAGTGATACCATGGTTCATTCTTGCCTACAAAGCATATTTGAATCAGTTGGTGGGATGGGCATTATAGATTGATTGATTCATCTAACTTTTATTTCCAAACAATTTTCTTTTCCTATCTACAATAGCATCTTAGAAAATGGACTGTTGGGGGTCGGGCGGTGGCGCAGTGGGTTAAGCGCATGTGGTGCAAAGCACAGGGACCAGCGTAAGGATCCTGGTTCGAGCCCCCGGCTCCCCACCTGCAGGGGAGTCGCTTCACAGGTGGTGAAGCAGGTCTGCAGGTGTCTATCTTTCTCTCCCCTTCTCTGTCTTCCCCTCCTCTCTCCATTTCTCTCTGTCCTATCCAACAACTAATTGCGTCAACAAGGGCAATAATAATAACCACAACAAAGCTACAACAAGGGCAACAAAGGGGGAAAAATGGCCTCCAGGAGCAGTGGATTCATGGTGCAGGCACGGAGCCCAGCAATAACCCTGGAGGAGGAAAAGGAAAAAAAAAAAAAGAAAATGGACTGTGTATTTTTGGACTATCAACTCTATGCAAGGTTATTAAACTTTTCTTTGGAAGTGAAAAAAAAATGCAAGCCAAGTATCTTCAACTAACCTTCTAAGAAGAAAAGGAAGTTAGTATTGTCTAAGATGTGGTACACTGTCAAGAACATTAAAAGCACAAAGACATGAGTTTAAACTTTGGATTTATGTGTGCCAGAGTGATGCTTTGGTTGTCTCTTTCCTGTCTTTCTCCCCCCAGCCCATTAAAAAATAAATGTTTTCATAATGGCAGTAAAACTAGATAACTTAATAACATGTAAATTGAAGGGTATCATTTGAATTATTCAAATTTCATTAGCGGTTGAATAATTGTTTATGAGACTTGAATGGCAACATTATTGAGAACTCATTTTAAATAAATTCCTAGGGGTTCCCAGAAGATGGTGGACTGAGAAGCTGCTGGTGGCTTGAGCTCTGACCACATCTTCTGGAAAGAGTAGGATTTTCTGCCTTTAGTAGGCCAGTCAATAAGGGGTCCTAGCTGTGACACCAAGGAGGTGACTATAACTTAATTTGGGTTAAGAAATAGAGTAGAAAAAAAGGGGAAATTTTTTTTTCCTTTTAATTATTAAGCACACCTGCTCCCCCCCAACCACCCATAACCAGTCCCTGGGGACCAGCTCTTAGCAGGCTCCCCTGCTGAGCTTCTGTCTTTACCAACTTCCTATCCCACCAGGGAGTATCATTCATTCTAAGTCTATACCTTTCTGAAATCTCTGGCCTTTTTTCTTTCTAAGTATCCAACCCCTCCCACCTCACCCCGCATAGCTAATTAAATAATTAAAAATAAATAAATAAAATAAAACTCCTTTCACTGCAATTTTATGACTGTTCTTTTTCTTATCTTTTCCATTTTTCTCTCTCTCTCTTTCTTTTTTTTTTCTTTTTCTCATTCTTGTCATCCTTTCTTCCTTAATCCTACAGCTTCCAAAGCCACAGGCCCCAGGCCCCACACCTCCAAACAGTGTGCTTTTTTGAATTCACTGATACACATTTGGGAATTATTTTGGGGAAGAATTCTGACTCAGTGTGGACTCTCACTGCGAGTGTCTCTGATCAACTTCCCTTCCTCCTTTAGCCACCCCTATAATATACACTGGATAGTAGTTTTACATAACTATCTATTTCAGCTATCCTTGTCTAGTCCTGAGTTGTTGGTTTTATTCTCATTCTTAACAATCAGCTGCCTCTGATCACGAGGTATGAGGTAATCTGGGACAGGATTTTTTTTTTACCCTGCTCTATTTTATTATTAATATCATATAAAGGCATATATCTTCCCCCCTTTGGGTTGATCAGAATTAACTCTTAGGGTATCTTTCATTGCTAGAGTAGTGGGCATCTTATCTATTGCGGGAGGAACTTGTCTCCTTACTCCTATCTCCTCTACAGATTCGCCCCTCCCTCCTCCTCCTAGCTAATTAAAAATATTAAATTAAATTAAATTAAAAATAAAGTAATCAAAAAAAGAAACCTTTTCTTTCACTGCTCTTTAATTATAGCTCTTTTTCTTATCTTTTCCCTTTTCTCTCACTTGTCTCTTTTTTCTTGATCTTTTTTTTTTTAATCTTGTCATACACTTCTTCCTTCCTTCTTCTTTGCCTTTCTGAATTTGTGAATTATTTTGGAGAAAAAATCTGACTCAGAGTGGACTCTCTATGTGTGTATCTCTGCTCTAGTTCCCTTTCCCCTCTTGTTACCCCTAGAATATACAGTGGATAGTAGACTTACATAACTGTCTATTCTTGCTATCCCTTCTTTTTTTTTCTCTTTCTTCTTCACTGGGATTTGGTTACTATTTTTTCACGGACCGGAGAAATTGTTTGGCTAACTGGTAGTGATTAAACTGCTTCAACACTTGCCTCAGTTGCTACTGTAATTCCTGAGGTCGGTGAGTGCAATTGTCATAAAGGTATTTAGTACAGTGTTGCTTGTACTCAAGACACAAGAGTTGAGGAACAATGGAGCATAAAAAAAGAAACACATAACTCAAAAAATGGGTAGATCAAAAACAAATAAAACTGCTACTCCAATGAATGAAGACAAGAGTCCAGAAGAAACTACATATCAGCCAGAAGTAACCATAGATAAGAAAATTATACAAGCAATAATAAACTTATTAATCACAGAAATAAAAACAACATTGGAGGAAACGAATGGGAGTATTAGGGAAACAACAGTTGAGACCCCCAAGGAAAATACTGATTATCTTGAGGCAATTAGAGAACTGAAAGCTGAAATAGCTGTAATGAAGAAAGAAGCTGAGGCAAGGGAAAACAGACTAACAGAAGCATAAAACAGAATTAGTCAGACAGAGGATGAGTTAAAGAAAACTAAGAAAGAGGTGAAAGAGCTCAAAAAGAGATTGAGAGACACTGAAAACAACAAGAGAGACATATGGGATGATCTCAAAAGAAGTAACATTCACATAATTGGCCTGCCAGAGGAAGAAAGAGAGGAAGGGAAAGCAAACATTCTAGAGGAAATAATAGAAGAAAACTTCCCAGACCTGAAAACAGAAAGGACATCAAGATTCAAGAGGCCCAGAGAGTACCAAACAGAATCAACCCAGACCTGAAGACACCAAGACACATCATAGTCACAATGAGAAGAAGTAAGGATAAAGAAAGGATCCTAAAGGCTGAAAGAGAGAAACAAAAAGTCACATACAAGGGAAAACCCATAAGATTATCTGCAGACTTCTCCACTCAAACTCTAAAAGCCGGAAGAGAATGGCAAGATATCTATTGAGCCCTGAATGAAAAAGGGTTTCAACCAAGGATAATATATCCTGCTAGGCTTGCATTCAAACTAGATGGAGGGATCAAAACCTTCTTAGACAAACAACAGTTAAAGGAGGCAACCATCACCAAACCGGCCCAGAAAGAGGTTCTAAAAGACCTCTTATAAACAAGAACATCACTATAATACTGGCAATAAATCAGAGCAAACAAAAAAAAATTTTTTTTTGAACAATGGCACTACAATACATTATATCCGTAATATCAATAAATGTCAATGGCTTAAGCTCACCCATCAAAAGGCACAGAGTGGAGGGATGGATCATAAAATATAATCCAACCATATGCTGCTTGCAAGAATCCCATCTGTCACAACAAGATAAACACAGACTGAAAGTGATAGGATGGAAAACTATCATACAGGCTAACGGACCACAAAAAAGGGCAGGAACAGCCATTCTCATCTCAGACATAATATATTTTAAATTAAATGAAGTAATAAAAGATAGGTAAGGACATTACATAATGATTAGAGGATCAATCAGCCAAAAGACTTAACAGTCATTAACATCTATGCACCCAATGAGGGACCATCTAAATATGTCAAGCACTTACTAAAAGAATTTCAAAAATACATCAATAGTAATATAATAATAGTGGGAGACTTTAATACCACACTCTTACAATTAGACAGATCAACAAAGCAGAGAACCAACAAAGATACAAGAGAATTGAATGAAGAGATTGACAGATATTCCTCTTGGATATTTTCAGAGTCCTTCACCCAAAAAACTGGAATACACCTTCTTTTCAAATCCACATAACACTTACTCAAGGATAGACCACGTGTTAGGCCACAAAGACAGCATCAATAAATTCAAGAACATTGAAATCATCCCAAGTATCTTCTCAGACCACAGTGGAGTAAAATTAACATTTAACAACAAACAGACAATTATTAGAAGTCACAGAATTTGGAAACTAAATAACATACTCCTTAAGAACCACTGGGTCAGAGATTCACTCAAGCAGGAAATTCAAATGTTCCTGGAAACAAATGAAAATGAAGACACAACCTATCAAAATATTTGGGACACAGCTAAAGCAGTACTGAGAGGGAAACTTATAGCTATACAATCATATATTAAACACCAAGAAGAAGCTCAAATGAATGACCTTACTGCACACCTCAAGGACTTAGAGGAAGAGGAACAAAGGAACCCTAAAGCATCCATAAGGACAGAAATCACTAAAGTTAGAGCAGAAATAAACAACGTCGAATATAAAAGAACCATACAAAAGATCAATGAAGCCAAATGTTGGTTCTTTGAAAGATTAAACAAAATTGACAAACCCCTAGCCAGACTCACCAAACAAAAAAGAGAGAAGACTCAAATTAATAGAATTGTAAATGATGGAGGAGATATCACAACTGACACCACAGAAATCCAGAGAATCCTGCAAAATTTCTATAAAGAACTATACTCCACCAAGCTAGAGAATCTGGAAGAAATGGAACAATTCCTAGAAGCATATGCCCTTCCAAAACTGAACCAAGAAGAACTACAAAATCTAACTGCACAAATCACAGAAAAAGAAATTGAAACCATTATTAAGAATCTCCCCAACTACAAAAGTCCTGGACCAGATGGCTTCACAAATGAATTATACAAAACTTTCAGGAAACACTTAGTACCCATACTTCTTAAGCTTTTCCATAAGATTGAAGAAACAGGAATACTCCCTTCCACCTTCTATGGAGCCAACATCACCCTGATACCAAAAGCTGATAGGGACAGAACAAAAAAGGAAAACTACAGACCAATATTTCTGATGAACATAGATGCCAAATATTAAACAAGATCTTGGCCAACCAGGTATAGTAACATATCAAGAAGATTGTTCATCACGACCAAGTGGGATTCATCCTAGGAATGCAAGGCTGGTTCAGCATCCGTAAGTCAATCAATGTCATTCACCACATCAATAAAAGCAAAGCCAAAAACCACATGATTATCTCAATAGATGCAGAGAAAGCCTTTGACAAAATCCAACACCCATTCATGCTCAAAACTCTACAAAAAATGGGAATAGTTGGGAAATTCCTCAATATAGTGGAGTCTATATATAGCAAACCTACAGCCAACATCATACTCAATGGACAGAAGCTGAAAGCATTCCCCCTCAGATCGGGGACTAGACAGGGTTGTCCACTGTCACCGTTACTCTTCAACATAGTATTGAAAGTTCTTGCCATAGCAATCAGGCAAGAGAAAGAAATCAAAGGAATACAGATTGGAAGGGATGAAGTCAAGCTCTCACTATTTGCAGATGATATGATAGTATACATAGAAAAGCCTAAAGAATCCAGCAGAAAACTAATGGACGTTATTAGGCAATATAGCAAGGTATCAGTATACAAAATCAATGTACAAAAATCAGTGGCATTTCTTTATGCAAACACTAAACCTGAAGAAGAAGACATCCAGAAATCACTCCCATTTACTGTTTTAGCAAAATCAATCAAATACCTAGGAATAAAGTTGACCAAAGAAGTGAAAGACTTATATACTGAAAACTATGAGTCACTACTGAAGGAAATAGAAACTGATACCAAGAAATGGAAAGATATCCCATGCTCATGGATTGGAAGAATAAATATCATCAAAATGAATATTCTCCCCAGAGCCATATACAAATTTAATGCAATACCCATCAAAGTTCCACCAAGCTTCTTTAAGATAATAGAACAAACACTACAGTCATTTATCTGGAACCTGTAAACACCTAGAATTGCCAAAACCATCTTGAGGAATAGAAACAGAAATGGTGACATCACACTCCCAGGCCTTAAACTACATTATAAAACCATCATCATCAAAACAGCATGGTACTGAAACAAAAATAGGCACACTGACCAGTTGAACAGAATTGAAAGCCGAGAAATAAATCCCCACACCTATGGACATCTAATATTTGATAAGGGGGCCCCAAAGTATTAAATGGAAGAAGGAGGCTCTCTTCAATAAATAGTGCTGGGAAAACTGGGTTGTAACATGCAGAAGAATGAAATTGAACCACTTTATCTCACCAGAAACAAAAATCAACTCCAAATGGATCAAACACCTGGATGTCAGACCAGAAACAATCAAATACTTAGAGGAAAACATTGGTAAAACAGTTTCCCTCCTACACCTCAAGGACATCCTTGATGAATCAAACCCAACTACAAGGAAGACTAAAGCAGAAACAAACCAATGGGACTACATCAAATTGAAAAGCACATCCAAATAAACTATTAAACAAACAAAGAGACCTCTCACAGAATGGGAGAAGATCTTCACATGCCAGACATCAGACAAGAAACTAATCACCAAAATATATAAAGAGCTCAGCAAACTTAGCACCAAAAAAGCAAATGACCCCATCCAAAAATGGGCAGAGGATATGAACAAAACATTCACCTCAGAGGAGACCCAAAAGGCTAACAAACATATGAAAAACTGCTCTAGGTCACTGATTGACAGAGAAATGCAAATTAAGACAACACTAAGATACCACCTCACTCCTGTAAGAATGGAATACATCAAAAAGGACAGCAGCAACAAATGCTGGAAGGTTGTGGGCACAGAGGAACCCTTTTGCATTGCTGGTGGGAATGTAAATTGGTACAGCCTCTGTGGAGAGCAGTCTGGAAAACTCTCAGAAGGCTAGACATGGACCTTCCAAATGATCCAGTAATTCCTCTCCTTGGGTTATACCCCAAGGACTCCATAATACACAACCAAAAAGAGATGTGTACTCCTATGTTCATAGCAGCACAATTCATAAAAGCTAAAACCTGGAAGCAACCCAGGAGCCCAACACCAGATGAGTGGCTGAGAAAGCTGTGGTATATATACACAATGGAATACTATGCAGCTATCAAGAACAATGAACCCACCTTCTCTGACCCATCTTGGACAGAGCTAGAAGGAATTATGTTAAGTGAGCTAAGTCAGAAATTTAAACATGAGTATGGGATGATGCCACTCATCAAGAGAAGTTGAGTAAGAAGATCTGAAAGGGAAACTAAAAGCAGGACGTGACCAAATTGTAAGTAGGGCACCAAAGTAATAACCCTGAGGTGAGGGGTAGACATGCAGCTTACTGGGCCAGTGGGGGGTGGGAGTGGGTGGGAGGGATGGGTAACAGTCTTTTGGTGGTGGGAAAGGTGTTTATGTACATTCCTAGTAAAATATAGTCATATAAATCACTCTTAATAGGAGAGGGGGAAAATGTCTCGAAGTTTTTCAAACATATACTGAATCTTTTCAATATATAGGCTGTGTAATTGATATGCAGACTCTCTCAAAAGCCTAGACCAAGTAGATCAGAAGCAACCAATAGCACAGCTATATATAAGATACTGGGTACTGTACAGCAAACCCTAAAAAAAGGACTTTTCAAAGTTAACCCAATTACCAAATAATGTGATGATAACATTAACTATCGATTGTCTTTTTGAACCCTAAGACAGCAGGAACCTCACATCTCCACTATAGAGCCTCTACTTCCCCCAGTCCTGGAACCCTTGGATAGGGCCCACTTTCCCATATGCCTCTCCCAATCCATATCAAATAATATTGCATCGCTAATCACAACCTAACCAACACAACGATTGCCACCTCAACATGCTTCACCTCAGACTGTGTCCAGAGACTTCACGTGTTAAATGACAACCCTTCAGCTTCATTACTCGGGTGAGACCTTTCCTTTCATAGTATACTCTAATTCCATCTCAGGTGGTTCACTTTCTAACAAAGTCCCAAAACCTAGATATACACCAGTTTCTGTGAGAGAGAGCATATGTTCACACATATCCGTAAACTACTGCAAAATATATACCTGAAAGCAGAAGTACACAAGAGTTTGCAGTGAGTACCCCCCTAACACTTCCTCTCCACTATTACAACCTTTGGGTCCATGATTCTTCAACAATTTGTTTGGCTTTGTATGTTAACTCTCTTTTCAGTCACCAGATTCCAGATGTCATCAGGATGCCAGCCAGGCTTCCCTGGATTGATGACCCCACCAATGTGTCCTGGAGCTCAGCTTCCCCAGAGACACACCCTACTAGGGAAAGAGAGAGGCTGACTGGGAGTATGGACCGACCAGTCAACGCCCATGTTCAGCGGGGAAGCAATTACAGAAGCCAGACCTTCTACCTTCTGCAACCCACAATGACCCTGGGTCCATGCTCCCAGAGGGATAGAGAATGGAAAAGCTATCAGGGGAGGGGGTGGGGTATGGAGATTGGGTGGTGGGAATTGTGTGGAATTTTACCCCTCCTACCCTTTGGTTTTGTTAATTAATCCTTTCTTAAATTAAAAAATTAATAATAAATAAATAAAAATAAATAAATAAATAAATAAATAAATAAATTCCTAAGGAACTATCCAGAAAAATATGCTACCAATTCAGAATATTTCATCTTTAATGCAATTGTCACAGGGTCCCCCTAGATCTTTATTGATCTTTATCTTTGAGTACAAAAGTCCCTGTAGTAACTTTTCAAACACATCATTAATGGGAAAGAAAACAAAAAGTCATGTTCTTTACCTCTATGACAGGAAAGTGATTAATCCTTGGGTACCATCTAAAACTGTTATTTTCCAAGGTGATTTTTGACTAATTAAAATTCTGGGGCCCCAAATCAAACCTATTAATAATAAATAGCCCAAGAGTATACCCCAAGAAACTAATTGGTAAAAACATTTCAAGTGATGATAATTCAGAGAGTCTTCAGACTCACTTCTGAAAAATAATACCCTTTGAAAAGCAACGCCTTGACTGGACAGGTAGAAAACCAGAGATTCAATTAAGTAAATTAGCTTTTCAAGTAGATTAGAATTATCTTGGGTTGTCAGAAAAGTTATGCCACACTTCTGAATAGAAAAATATGTCATCATTCTTCTGACAATTCAACATACACAAACATAAAAGGAAGTGACAAATACATATATTTTGAGATAACTTTGACCCAATTTGCTAATATTTGTGTATGCATAATGTATATAGACATATATGTATACTTTTATAAAATTGGTCCAGCACAAGACTTTGCTTATATTATTCTTTGTTTTTGCATATTCATATAAATTATATTTTTATCACCATAAATGTGTTAGCCCATCATAATTTCAATACATGCCATATTCAGTGGATGAAGTTTTTAATTAGTTATTGTTTTTAAATTCATAAAATGATAGCGTACATAAATATTTCATAAAAGTAATATTGTGCATCAACACCACTGACAACAAATGAAAGGGAAAGTCTGTGAATTTAGACAAATATTCTGTCCATCTTATTCCCTCATGACAGAGAACAGTGTCTTGCACATGAAGATATGCTGTGAACCTTTATCTAACCATCTTCCTATTTTAATCCCTTCAGTGGGCAAATTATCATTTACAATATTGTTGTCACTTGTGTATAGCTCCTTCATTCCTTCTTTCCTTCTTCCTTCCTTCCTTCCTTCCTTCCTTCCTTCCTTCCTTCCTTCTTTCTTTCTTTTTTCAACAGGGCTATCTTTGGGATTTGGTGGCTGTACTATAAATCCACTTCTTCTTCTAGCGTTTGCCCTTCTTCTGTAGCCAGTCAACAGCATCAGGTTGAGCCTGATGTCTGCTTGTTGCTGGCTTTGAAAGTGACTGGGATCCATGTGGATTCAGTCAGCTAGGAAGGATCGTCAGTTTCCCCAATAAACGGGTACTCACGGGATGCACCACGAGAAGGTCGATCCAATGCATCCCATAAATCCACTGATCCTGGTGGTCACTTTTTCCCTTTTTTTCTTTGATAGGACATGGAGAAATTGAATGGGGAGGGGGAGAGAGACATGGAAACACCTACAATACCTGCTTCACTGCTCGTAATGTGTCCTCTTGAAGGTGGGGTATAGGGGCTCGAACCTGCATCCTTAGTCCTTGTGCATGGTAATATGTGTGCTTACTCAGGTTTCACTGGCCCCTGTGTACAGTTTGTTATTTCCCCACGATAGGTGTCAACATCCCATGCTTTCCACCAAGATTTCATATTAACCTTACAACACTAGATCCCTACCTTCTTTTCACTCCTACTCATCACCTCTTTTAAAATATTTATTTATTTATTTTAGCTTCTTTTAATTTTTTAGTGTTTATTTATTCCCTTTTGTTGTCCTTATTGTATTATTGTTGTTGTTGTTGATGTCATTGTTGGATAGGACAGAGAGAAATGGAGAGAAGAGGGGAAGACAGAGAGGGGGAGAGAAAGATAGACACCTGCAGACCTGCTTCACCGCCTGTGAAGCAACTCCCCTGCAGGTGGGGAAACAGGGGCTTGAACCAGGATCCTTATGCAGATTCTTGCACTTTGTGCCACGTGCGCTTAACCCGCTGCGCTAAACCCAGCTCCCTCATCACCTCCTTGTATAGACCACTGATTTACTGTGATATACCACAGGTAATTAAAATTTCATTCTGCATTTTCCATTCCTTTGCTTCTTGTGTACAGTTTATGAGTGAGGTTATAAGAAATATGGTCTTGGGAGTCAGGCGGTCGTGCAGCAGGTTAAGCACAGGTGGTGCAAAGAGCAAGGATCAGAGTAAGGATCCGGGTTGGAGCCCCGGCTCCACAAGTGGTGAAGCAGGTCTGCAGGTGCCTATCTTTCTCTTCTCCTTTCTGTCTTCCCCTCCTCTCTCCATTTCTCTCAGTCCTATTCAACTACAACGTCAGCAATAATAACAACAATATTAACTACAACAATAAAACAACAAAGGAAACAAATGGGAATAAATAAATATTTTTTAAAAAAGAAACGTGGTCTTGGTCTTTCTCCTGACTTATTTCACTAAGTAAGAATTCTGCAAGTTTCATACAAGTTGTAGCAAAGAGATGCTATCCTTTCGTGAAGCTCTGTAGTATGCAAATGAATGCATATACCAACATTTTCTGAACTATTCATTTGTCATTGGACATTTGTTTTGTTTCTCAATTTTTGGTTATTACAGATTGCACTGCCATGAACATAGATGTGCATGGATCTCTTCAGATAAGTGTATTTGTGCTGTTGGAGACACATCAAAGGGAGGAATGGCCAGGTCATATGGCAAATCTCTTTTAATTTTTTGGAGGAATCTCCAGATTTTTCCACAAGGATGGGACCAGTCTGAATTCCCACCAACAGTGTAGACATAGCCCCTTTTCTTTACACCCTTTTCAGTGCTTGTTGCTGTGTTCTTTATATTGAATGACATTCTCACAGGAGAATCACCTCCACATTTTAAATCTAGACATTGTAGAATCAAAGCTCCTTATCCATAGAAAGAACTCCCATGTGTCCATTATAAATCTTCTCTAATAAATTAATAGCCACACTCATTACTGC
This sequence comes from Erinaceus europaeus, assembly GCF_950295315.1. Classification (NCBI taxonomy): domain Eukaryota; kingdom Metazoa; phylum Chordata; class Mammalia; order Eulipotyphla; family Erinaceidae; genus Erinaceus; species Erinaceus europaeus. Next base: position 117,559,204 of record NC_080170.1, read on the forward strand.
CAGGTAAGTACTTTATTGAGAAAACATTTGCAAATACAGAGTAGACATAGTCATGATAGACGCTTCCGACACAATAATAATGGGTCAGGTTCTAATTAAATAGGAATTTTCCAAATGATTTCAGTTCAAAGAATGACTAGTTCCTTTCTGGGGCATGAAGTCGGTAAGTGATGGTTATTTTCTCTGCATCCAAGAAGAGTGTTCCCAATTCTAAAGTCAAGAGCATGGAAGATAAAGAAAGAGCCTTCAGATTCTCAAGTATTCAGTAGAATCTTGAGAATCCATAGCCTCCGTAACAAGATGGACGACAGCAGCCATATCCGTATCTTCCGAAGCCTGAACCGTAGCCGTAGCCTCCATAACCAGAGCCATAGCCGTAGCCTCCAAAGCCACTGCCCCAGCCCAGTCTGCCGAAGCTGCCACAGCCACAGCCGTAGCCAGAGCCCAGGCCTCCGAAGCTGCCATAGCCGTAGCCCAGGCCTCCATAGTAGCTGCCGTAGTAGCTCATGGTGTTGGGAAGCGTGAGTTTGGTTCGGTACTGAAGGGGATTTTCTGCTATGTGAGTGTCTCTTAAGGTTTCCCAGAAGGTTTTTATACCCTGAGAAGTAGCACAACAACCGGTGAGCTCATTCCCACACAGGCAATTTTAAAGGCAAAGCCATTCTCTTAAATAGTTCTTTTCGCATTTATCAAAGTTTTCAAGTTCTTATTCAAGAGCATTTAGTAACAATAACTATTTTTTAATGAGTTAGCATTCCGAAAGAACCAAATGTTCCCGAGATGAGAAATGATTACATAGCCACTTCAAAGGCCTGGCTGATGTTCTAATTAGAGTGGTCTAATCTGGCTGATAGGTTCCAGTAGCACTGTAATTAGGGAACCTTGGATTGCTTCTCTTTCATTTGCATTCCATTGCCTTAACTATTTACCATTCCCCAAACTCGAGGTCCTTTCTCCGTGGAGTTCAGGGCATAGGTACAAAGTCATTTGTGATTTCTAGATACAATTTTAGCAAAAAACTTAAGTTTTCAACAGTGAGTAATTCTCTTCTTTTCTTTTTTACTGTCTGTTGTTTTGTTACGCTAAACTTTCCCTGACATTTGGCACTGCTGCCCTCCCATCCAGCGACTCTTTATGCTAACCTTTTTTTGACTTATTATCTATGATGTATTTCCATTACTCTTTACTTCTTCAATTCCATATTGCTCTGCTTTAAAACTTAACTTTGAAAATGTTCCATTTCTAAGAATAGATGGGGAAATACAAAGCAGAACTTGGACTGGAGTTGGTGTATTGCACCAAAGTAAAAGACTCTGGGGTGAACAGGGAGGGTTCAGGTCCTGGAACATGATGGCAGAGGAGGACCTAGTGGGGTGTAAATTGTTAAGTAGAAAACAGAGAAATCTTCCACATGTACAAAGTATTGTATTTTACTGTTGAGTGTAGACCATTAATCCTCCCAATAAAGAAATAAATAAAAGTGGTCCATTTCTTCTGTATATAATAGTCACACATTTGCCATTGAATTTTATTATAGATTACGTCTAATGGCAACATTTTGGCTAGTGACTTTCAAAGGTTTCTCTAATCATCAGTTCTTTTAATATTTTCTTTCTTTCTCTTTATTTTAATGAGGGAAAGAGATCTTCAGAAATAGAGACCAGAACACTGCTCAATTCTGGCTTATGGTGGTGTCAGGAATTGAACCTGGGCCCTTGGAGCCTAGGGCATGAAAATATGTTTGCATTATCATTACGTTGTCTTCTCTGCCTTAATAGTAAGCTCTATTAATGTGACTATTTACTGAGTGTCTCCCATTTGATCTACACTCAGATTCCGTTTCTAGTAAAGTTACTTTTCCCAAACATTTCTTTTAGCCGTTTAAACCACATGCTCAATTTTGATCTTGAATCTACCTCTCATATTTCATTAATATAATGTCCATTCTGATCTTTAATAATCCAAACCTAGTTGGTCACCAGCTGAAGCAACTAAAGAATATGTCAGTAGTATTATTTATAGGTTTCTTGATTGCAATTACATAATTCAGTGATATTCTTTCACTTCAAGTAATATAAGAATATCTCCACTGGATCCAGGTGGTGATGCCTTTGGCCAGGCGCTCACATTACAGTGTGCAAGGACCCAGGTTTAAGCCACAGGTCCCCACCTGCAGGGGGAAAGCTTGATGAGTGGTAAAGCAGGAATGTAGGTGTTTCTCTGTCTCTGTCCCTCTCTAATTCCCCCTCCCCTCTCAATTTCTCTCTGTCTTGATCGAATAATAAATAAATTTTAAAAATATAACATTTCCACTGGTTACACTACACTATTTTCTTTTCTTTTTTTTTTTTTTTAAAGATTTTGTTTATTTATTTATGAGAAAGATAGGGGAGAGAGAGAAAGAACCAGACATCACTCTGGTACATGTGCTGCCAGGGATTGAACTCAGGACCTCATGCTTGAGAGTCTAGTGCCTTAGCCACTGCACCACCTCCTGGACCACACTACACTATTTTCATGAGAGAGCCCACATCTGACTTTTTCTCCATGGTGAGGACAAATTAATATTTTATTGATAAACACATCTGATCAATGAGTTTTTTTCAGTCATTATATACATAGTTAATAGTAAAAAAAAAAGATTAAGTCATTTAAATTCACAATGTTTCATTATTACAGAGTCCATTTTCCCCTATCCTGGCCTCTGACAGCTTCCATGAATTACTCTTCAATTAATATACAAGTAACAGGGGAGTTGGGCGGTGGCACAGTGGGTTAAGTGCACATGGCACAAAGCTCAAGGGCCCAACTTAAGGATCCTGGTTCGAGCCCCTGGCTCCCCACCTGCAGGGGATTGCTTCACAGGCTCCATTGTGCTCTGTCCTATCCAACAACGATTACATCAACAACAACAATAATAACTACAACAATAAAACAAGGACAACAAAAGGGAATAAATAAACACAAAAATTATATATATATATATGTAACAAAAACATCAACCTCTATTTCAAGCTTTCTTTTCTCTCTCTCCTCTCTCTCTATATCTATCTCTCTCTCTCTCTCTCTCTCTTTCTCTCTCTTGCTTTTCATTCTATTTGCTTTTCATTCTATTAGGGGTTGATTGCTTACAGTACAATTCTTGACACACAAGTAAAATCTTATTGTCATCCACCCCAGGATAGGTGTCTTCAAAACACTCTCTCCCTCAACCTAGGTCCTTTTCTGCTATCATGTACCAGGGCTTCAACCCACCTCCATCTCATCCATCTCCCTCCTTCCCAGAGTCTTTTGCTTTAATGCAATACACCACACTCTGGGCTTTACCTTACTATTTATGCTTTTTAATTTCTACCTCTAAGTGAGTTCACCAGATATTTGTCCTTCTTTTTTTGGATTATCTCACAGAACATGATACTTACTTCAAGTTTTAAGACTTAACAGGAGCAGGACTGGAGTGACAGTTCACCAGGTAGGGTGATAGTCTTATTTTTTTATTTATATATGACAGAATGTTTCACATGTAACAAAGATAGTCAAAACAGAGGAGCAGCTCTGGTACATGTGATGCTAAGAAGCCAAAACGGCATTTCAAATATGCAGGTCCACACCTTAACAGTTGACTCCATTTTTGGTTATCACATTTAGTTATCACATGTACCAGAGCTACTCCTCTGGTTTTTCTATCTTTCTCTTATGTGAAACACTCTGTCACATATAAATAAAATTTTCGTATCACATATATTCGGCTTCAAACCCCAGCACCATATGGGAAGTGCTGTGGCACTAGGAGACATTGCAGTGTTGTGGTGGCCCACCGCGCCCTCACTCTGAAAGAAAAGTCAAATAAAGGGGGCCAGGAGGGGGCACACTTGGTTGAGCGCACATGTTAAAATGCACAAGGACCCAGGTTTAAGCCCATGGTCTCCACCTGCAGGGGGAAAGCTTTGCAAGTGGTGAAGCAGTGCTGCAGGTGTCTCTCTGTCTCTCTCCCTCTCTATCACCCCCTTCCCTCTTGACTTCTGACTGTCTCTATCCAATAAATAAATAAATAAATAAATAAATAAATAAATATATAATAAAAATTAAAAAAAGAAAAGTCAGATAAATTGTGCATGTGAGAACCCCTCTCCACACAGAAAATAAGAAAGGGAAGAAGGAAGGGAGGGAGGGAGGGAGGGAGGGAGGAAGGAAGGAAGGAAAGAAGGAAAGAAGGAAAGAAGGAAAGAAGGAAAGAAGAAAGGCAGGTCTAAGGAGTCACTCATTCTGGCATCCTTATTTATATATATGTATATAGAACTTTTCCATTAGAATACTCTTATTCAAAATGCTGCCATATGTCCTGGATACAATTCCATCATTACATTTCATATACTATTAATATTTGAATTATCTTGTTTACTATGTTTTCCATATCTATCAATTACCTGAGGGCAAGAGCAAAAGGAAATTCATCCTAACCACATTATAGTTTTCTGGATGGGGCAGAGTTGGCAATATGCTGTTGCATGAATAAATAGATTTACCACTGATTAAATTCATGGAGTGTCAGGGGTCTGGTACCTGATGATGGTTAAAGAGCTACACTGGGGATGAGCATGTGCTGTGGAACCTTTCACAGTTCGATGAAAATTTGTCCTCATGTGTCCACAGTTGTATTATGAACAGTGAAGCCTCCATTAAATTGGTTTAATAAAACTGCCACTCTCTTTCCTTTAAACCTCAAGAGTTTTTCATTCTTTAGTCAACAAACTTGAAGACTAATAAGGTATATTTGCTTAAATGTTCTTAAATTAGAATGCAGCAACAAAGAGGGACTCGGGTTGGGTTGGTGGTGGGAGTGGCTTGTAGACAACTATTATTGGGAGAGAAGAAGTTGTACTCATTTTCAAATTTGAATAAATAATTTAAGATATCAGAGATTTAAGCACAATTTAAAATGATCTTTTCCAGATAATTTCACTGAGAATAAAATGGTTTTCAGAACACTTGTTGAAACAGAACAGCTTTCAGGACAGTTGCGGAAGCTGAGGCACTAGCTCAACTGTTAATAAGTAGACCTGCATACCTGAGACTCCATTTCTATTTATTTATTTAGTTAGTTTCTATTTATTTATTTTCCCTTTTTTTGCCCTTGTTTTATTGTTGTAGTTATTATTGTTGTCATTGTTGCTGCATAGAGCAGAGAGAAATGGAGAGAGAAGGGGCAGACAAGAGGGGGAGAAAAAGATAGACACCTGCAGACCTGCTTCACCACTTGTGAAGCAACTCCCCTGCAGGTGGGGAGTCGGGGGCTCGAACCGGGATCCTTATGCTGGTCCTTGTGCTTCACGCCACATGCGCTTAACCTGCTGTGCTACACCTGACTCCCTCCATTTTTGATCCTTAGCATAACAAGTACCAGAGCTGCTCCACTGGTTTTTCTCTCTTTCTCTTATGCAAAACACTCTGTCACACATAAATAAAAATTTTAAAGAAATTTAAGAATTATTCTGGAAATGCCATTTCTCTTAGCAAATGAGTCGTATCAGTAATGCATCTGCAGGAACTGATCAGAAGTGTGTGTCTAGGGCTAGGGATAGTATAATGGTTATAAGAAAATACTCTCATGCTTGAGATTCTTGGGTTCCAGGTTCAAACCCCAGTACCACCATAAGCCAGAGCTGAGAATTCTCTGGAAAAAAAAATAGAAGCATGTATCTAACAACATATGTATTGCATGGCTTTTCATTGAGGTTAAAAGAATGGTAACTGAGCATAAAGGACAGATTCTGAGCAGTAGTATAAGAAGTGCCTCCTTTTTTATTTTCCTTTTCTTTAAATATATTTACATAACGATGCAGTGAATTCACTTTTCTGTATATCTTATTGAGTTCACGTATACATCTTTGAGATTGACCGACATTATTGAGAATTAAAAATGGAAATTCATTCCTTATCACTGATATGCAGGAGTATGTCACCAAGTGTCCATTCATCTCTCAGCTGTTGAGAACTTAGGCTTTCTCTAGTTTGGGTATCCTACATGGAGAGCATCCACAAACATGTAGAATCTATTTTATCTTATATATCATTTTCTACTGGACCCATCCTCAGATACAGAATTTCTGTGTGACAAAATTGCATGAGTTTAGCTTTTATAGTCGTGGACAGTTTCCTAAGTGTGCTGATTCATATTCTCCATGACAATGTTCAAATGTTCCTGTTGGTCCGTATTCCTATCTACATTATCAAAATAGTGTGGATTGTTTTTTTTTTTTTCTTCCTTCTTTTTCTTCCTAATGAATACACACTTCACACTTCCTATCACACTTCTCTGAGTACTTTTGGCATAGTACAATTTCTTGTGTGATAACTGGACATTTGGATATCTTTTTTTTCAAAATGATTGTTCAGATCTTACGCTGTTTTAAAATCGCTACTGGATTTTTCTCTCTTATTGGTAGGCAACTGATGCAGGTGCTATTTTCACATAAACCTATTTCAAAAATCTTTGCACAACTTTTCAAAGGCCTTTTCAATTTTCTATTGTTTTTTTCTTCTGCACAGAAGTATAGAAGTTGTTAATATTTTTATTCCAAAAGATCATCTGTTTTCTATATTATTTTTTAATATTTATTTATTATGTATTCCCTTTTGTTGCCCTTGTTGTTTTATTGTTGTAGTTATGATTGATGTTGTTGTTGGACTGGACAGAGAGAAATGGAGAGAGGAGGGGAAGACAGAGAGTAGGAGAGAGAGATAGCCACCTGCAGACCTGCTTCACTGCTTGTGAAATGACTCCCCTGCAGGTGGGGATCTGGGGGCTCGAACTGGGATCCTTATGCTGGTCCTTGCATTTTGCGCCACCTGCACTTAACCCGCTGCACTACCCCGCCTGACTCCCAGTTATTCTATATTCTTTCTAATATTTTAAGCCATCTTTTAATATTGACAGAATTTTGTTTGAATTTTAGTGTAATTGAAAATAATATGCAAACAAAATGAGGAAGTTATGATTAGTAAACTGGTAATTTAAAATAATCTATGGATCTGTTATATGTGTTCTATTTATTTTACTAATACTGAATCATGTTTATGATTTTCTAATGGCAGGCTTTTCTTATTCATCTTCAGTATCAATTTACTGAGGGAATGTTGAGCGATAGAACTGTATTTGTTATGAGGATATGTGACATATTTCCAGATTTCTCCAAGATATCTGTCAGTACAGCTCACACTTCCCCAAACTGCCATCCTATCCTACCAGAACACCTTAGTCCTCAACCTCTTTTGGAGAGAGTGAGAAGTGCACTGTGATAAGTGTGCCAACATCTGGAAAACAACCCAGCTGTCCAACAACAGATGAGTGGCTAAGATATGCATATAAATGAATACTATACAACTGTAAGAAATTATAGCATCTTGTCTTTTGCTATAACATGGGAATTACTTAATAGGATAACTTTGAGTGAGATAATTCAGAAAGATAGATGAAGGGCAAATACCAGATAGAATCATTCATAGATGAGGTATAAGTAACAACCTTTTTCTTTATTCTCCAAATAAAACTTGGTCAGGAGGTATTTATTACACTTTTAATATATTGCCAGTTTAAATTAGCTAATATAGACTTAAGGAAAAATAAAACAAAACAAAACCCCTTATATTCCTTATATTTTTATTTTAGAAGTTTAGTTACATTTTCTCTTATGCTCTAGAAGAGAAATATGTTTAGAATTCATGCTATTATTGGAAAGAATTTTAGTCATGGATTAAATTATTCTATAAAATAAACATTATCCTGACTTTTGATTATTCTTGAGTCATTTTTCACGAATGTAATTTAGTATGTGACATGTATTTGATGCCAGAATAAGGAGAATTTTCTCTTTAATTTTTGTTTTATGAAATATTTTAGACATACTCAAAAAGGAGTAAATAATACAACACTATTTAAAAAAACTGCATTTATCGATTATTAATGTGTTGCCTCATATTTTCATATCTAGTTCCTAGGTGTGCTATAGTTATTTACATGCAAAGTAAAGACTTGTTATCACATGCTTTAAAATTATCTATGCATTTTATAGTTAGACTGACGCTTGTTTCTCATTGAAAAACCTCCTTAACTCTTTACGCATGGAATTTCAATACTGGGCTGAAAATTTCTATATTGGGCTGTATTTACAGATGTTGACTATGGAAAGCAAGAAGAGAAAGAAGACTGAGAAGTGATAAATGAAAAGGGGAAGATAAGGGGGAAATGAAAGTAGGAAGTAAAAAGATAATAAGAAATAAATTATGGGGAGTCGGGCTGTAGTGCAGCGGGTTAAGCGCAAGTGGCGCAAAGCACAAGGACCGGCATAAGGATCCTGGTTCGAACCCAGGCTCCCCACCTGCAGGGGAGTCGCTTCACAGGCGGTGAAGCAGATCTGCAGGTGTCTATCTTTCTCTCCTCCTCTCTGTCTTCCCCTCCTCTCTCCATTTCTCTCTGTCCTATCCAACAACAATAATAACTACAACAATAAAACAACAAGGGCAACAAAAGGGAATAAATAAATAAAATAAATATTTAAAAAAAAGAAATAAATTATGTGAGTAAATTTCTTAGACACAGGAGAAACTGTTAATACTGTTGACTATTATATCAATGTGCTGTAGATGATGCATTGTGTTAAAAGAATTAACACTCAGACACATTTGCAACGCCAGAGGAAGTTTATTATTAGGTAACAGATATTGAAAGGCAAAGACCTATTAGACTGGAATGAGTTCCCATACTTTGTAGGAGAGGAACCCTGAGGAATGTTGTTCTTCAAACATCAACATCTAGTTGATTAAGCTTTAAGTCTCATTACTGACAGAAGCCAAGTGATCCAGCTTCAGCTTAACTATCAGAACAGGATAAACACAGTATGTGGATGATGGGAATCAGCTGATAGAAGAAATACCCTTGCAGATGATTGAGTCCACATATCTCACTCTTTCAAGTGTTTATTCAGTAGAATCTAGAAGACCAGTATCTTCCAAAGCAGGATGGACGACAGCAGCCATACCCATAGCCTCCATGACCAGAGCCATAGCCGTAGCCTCCATAACCAGAGCCATAGCCATAGCCTCCAAAGCCACTGCCCCAGCCCAGTTTGCTGAAGGTGCCACAGCCACAGCCGTAGCCAGAGCCCAGGCCTTTGAAGCCGCCATAGCCGTAGCCCAGGCTGCCATAGTAGTTACCGTAGTAGCTCATGATGTTCGGGTGTGTTAGGCTTAGTGCTGTAGGTAGTTATCTAAGTGTGACTGTACAGCTCCCTTTATATATACTCAAGGGTGTGGAAAGTTAATGCTCAAATCATCATTCAGCAGAACACATTCTTTGAAAACTATGTCAACTATCTCATTTCCTAACACCAAAACACAGCTTCCACATCACTGTTGCAACTAATTATTTCAAAGCTATGCAACTCCTTTTGATTTTTGCCTTCATTTTGGATTCCTAGAAAAATATCTTGAGCTAATAGCACGCTACTGTGTTTATAATTCCCAGACTTGTTTGACTTTCGTAGTTTCAAAACCCATCAATAGTTCTTTATTGCTCCAGGCTTCTTCAAATCATGTCATATGAGATTTCTTGTATTCCCTGGTTCCACTCTTTCCTTTGATATCCCTTATCTATTGACTCTTTTTGTGGTGATCTTTCTTCACTGAAGTATTCACAGAATTTGAGTTATAATTCTTTTCTAAAATACCAGCCTCATCCTATGGGGTGGGGAGGGGCATTAAACTATGGTGTTTTCCTTAATGCAATGTGTTTTGTTGTTGCTTGCTTGTTTGTTGGTTTGTTTACCAAAACTCTGTTCTGCTCTGGTTTATGGTGGTGTAGGGGATTGAACCAGGCACCTCAGATCCTCATGCGTGAGAGTCTTTTTGCATAGTCATTATGCTATCTCCCCTCACCTAACACAATGTATTTTTTATGTCATCTAAGAACCCCATTTGGCAGTCAGAAATGCTATTTAAGTTGCTTAAGGGCTGCACATTAAAGTTCAAGAAATTTCTCAAACATCTTCTCTCAGGTAGAATAAACCTGTTGGGTAGATACCACTGATAATTTCATAACAAGAGTGTCTGCTCATGGGGCCAGGAGGTAGTTCATCATACAGAGTACACATACGACCATGTGCAAGACTTAAGTTCCCAACCGCATGGGGGAAACTTGATGAACAGTGAAGGGATACAGCGATGTCTCTCTTTCTCCATCTCCACTTTCCCACTTTCTCTAAATTTCTCTTTGTTTCAATCAAAAAGAAAAAAATAAAATAAAAATCTACCAGGAGCAGTGGATTCACTGTGCAGGCACAAAACCCTAGTGATAATCCGGGTGCAAAACTCCCAAACAAACCCTCATTTTCAATATGGTAGGTGACTGCTTCCCTGCTCAAAAATATATTCTTATTTGAAATTCTAAATGCTGTGTCACCATAGGACTCTAAAGTTTCAGAATTTAGAGGCACTAGGTACCACTCATTTCAGTGGCCTTTGTTATTTTGCTTTTAACCAAACTGGTTAAGAAAAAAATTATTATTAGTTTCCTTACCTTTCCATTCTGAATGCTCTTAGCTCTCAAATTCATAGAATCAAATCACAGGTAATAAGTAGAATCTTCCCCACGGATGTTTTGTTGTTGTTCACTTACAATTCAGAAAGAGTTCATGGATAACTGAGCTGGGAAAATGATTTCCTGTGTGTGGGGGGTTAGATAGCACAATGGATATGCAAACAAATTCTAATGCCTGTGGCTCTGCCAAGTCCCAGGTTCAATCTTCCGCACCACCATAGGCCAGAGCTGAGCAGTGCTCTGGTAAAAAAAAGGGGGGGTGGTGCAGTGGTGGCCCATCTGGTTGAGTGCACAAGTACCTGGGTTCAAGGCCCTGGCCACCACCTTAAGGGAGAAATCTTCACAAGTGGTGAAGCAGGGCTGCAGGTGTCTCTCTGTCACTCTCCCTTTCTATTACCCCTTTCCCTCACGATTTCTGACTGTCTCTACCCAAAATAAATAAAGATGCTTTTAAAAAATAGTAAATGAAAAAAAAAGAATTATTTCCTGCTAAATTGGGGATTCTATACATGTCATTCTAGAGGAAATACAATAGAGGCCAAACTCCTATTTATATTTTAATAAGATTTATTCATTTTATTTGATAAAACAAAGAGAAATTGAGAGAAAAGGGATAAAGAGAGAGAGGGGACCTGCTGCACACTACTTCATCATTTGTGAAGCTTTCCCCCCTGGAGATGGGCTCTGGGACTTGAATTTGTGCATAGTAATGTGTGTTCTTAGCTAGGTACACCACCAACCGACCCATACATCAAACTTTTAAAGACTTACTCATGACTTCTTAGTATGAGTAGAGGTCAATGCTATTTTAATATCTCACTCTACTTGACCTTAAAAAGTACATGTCAGGGAGTCGGGCTGTAGCGCAGCGGGTTAAGCATAGGTGGCGCAAAGCACAAAGACCGGCATAAGGATCCCGGTTCGAACCCCGGCTCCCCACCTGCAGGGGAGTCGCTTCACAGGCGGTGAAGCAGGTCTGCAGGTGTCTATCTTTCTCTCCTCCTCTCTGTCTTCCCCTCCTCTCTCCATTTCTCTCTGTCCTATCCAACAACAACAACAACAATAATAACTACAACAATAAAACAACAAGGGCAACAAAAAGGAATAAATAAATAAAATAAATATTAAAAAAAAAGGACATGTCAGTCTTTATTCAAAAAAGAACATTCTTTCAATGAACTATGGCTAAATAAATAGTTTCTAGTACCAGTTATGACACTTATTGCAATGATGGCCATTACATATTGAAATTAATTTTGAAAACTAGTTGTGTGTACTTCAAGAGGCTGTTACAAATATTAAAGGAAACGTATAGAAGAAAATGCTTTCAAAACGGAAAAAAATTAGACTATTATCAGCTAAATAAAAATATCCTTAAATAAGGAAACTTTGATTAAAACAAAAAGCAATATATTTCTCATTAAATGCTAAACCACAAAATCAGTGTCTTACTGGTACAATGGGCTCTATCACGTCAATCTTTTATAAACCTACAATGGTTACAAAACAGGCCACAGATTCTTCAAAAATAAGTCTCTTCAATTTCATATCTGCACTCAAGCAATGCCTTAGATAACTGCTCCCATTATTTCTGAAGATGGTTATCACCTATGAAGTTAGAAGAGTTTCCCAGGAAATCTAACTCCATCTTCCATTTTTCTAGTTTGTAAGTGAATTTCTAGTGAAACTGTTAAATGAGTACACATCTACTAGATAAGCCTACATCTAGTTGTGTGTTATGGGGAAATGTGTTTGCTGAATACTCGGGCTAACACAAACTCAGTGCCCCAACACCATCTGTATATTTTATTGATTGATTATTGAATAGAGACAAAGAGAAACTGAGTGGGGATGGAAAAACAGAGGGGGAGAGAATGTTGTCCAGCCTCCCTTTGGAAGATGGAACATTCTCTAAAGTTGTTGATCCAAGTTGAGGGCAAGGTCCCATGGGAGCCCACAAAGGCATCTATTGTGTTGTTCCTGATAGAGATGACCAGTAACAATGGAGAGAGAGATTTATTCAAGGTCTAGGCCCATCATGTCTGTTTGGGAATCTCAGGACTTCTCAGATAGGGCCCAGGCTGATGGGGTGGCCTGAGAGTGACAAAAGAGTCATCATTAAAGTATGCCAGTCTCCTGCCCTTATTCATGCCAGTCTCCTGCCCTTACTCAAAGTTTCCAGTTCTTGCTTTGATAAGGTTAGCTTTGGAGTGAGTGAGGGAAGTATAATAGGAAGTAGGTGAGAAGGGTATCTAAGTCTAAGTAGAGGATATTTCATTATGAACTGTATACTGACTCACTACAGACTATTGTGTACTTTTGCTTTCAGGTATATATTTTGCCCTAATTTACAGATACATGTGAACATATGCCCTTTCTTATGGGATTTAGTCTATATCTAGGTTTTGGGACTTTGTTAGGAAGTGAACCACCTGGAATGGAATTAGAGAATCCTATGGAAGGAGAAAGGTCTCACCTGAGTAATGAGGCTGAAGAATTGACATTCCATTCCTGATGTCACTAGACACAGTCAGAAGTGAAACATGCCGAGGTGGTACTCATTGTGTTGAATATGGGCCCCAGATCACATCAAATTGATGGGATTTAAAGTCCACAATATTTATACATCTTTCCCATATTTGGGAGCACCTCTCTTCTCTAATACAACTTTCTGATCCTTTTTCTAGCCATGACATCATCTCCCTAGACAATAACTTGGATCCACCTGCATATAAGATTTCAGGCTCAGGGAAAACAAAACAAAACAAACAAATATACAAACAAAACTAGTATAGCCACAGACCCTTTGGGATATAACTAAAATATGCCTACCAGCTGTCTACAAAATGGAGATCCACCTCCCAATTCTTCATCTGCACTACTCTAGCCTTTAGGTTCATGATTAGTCAAAAACTTGTTTGACTTTATATGTTAACTCTCTTTTCAGCCACCAGGTTCCAGATGCTAGCATGATGCCAACCAGACTTCCCTGGACAGACAACACCACCAATGTGACCTGGAGCTCCGATTCCCCAGAGCCCTTCCCCACTAGGGAAAGAGAGAGACAGACTGGGAGTATGGATAGAACTGTCAACGCCCATGTTCAGCAGGGAAGCAATTAGAGAAGCCAGACCTTCTACCTTCTGCATCCTACAATGACCTTGGGTCCATACTCCAAGAGGGTTAAAGAATAGGAAAGCTATCAGGGGAGGGGATGGGCTACAGAGTTCTGGTGGTGGGAATTGTGTGGAGTTATACCCCTCTTATCCTATTGTTTTGTCAATATTTACTTTTTATAAATAAAATTAGAAAAAAAAAAAAAGGAGGAAGAGAGACAAAGAGACACCTGCCTCACTACTCACAAAGCTTTCCTTCTCCATATGGAGACCAGAGGCTTGAGCCTATATCCTTGAGCACTGTAACGTGTGCACTTAAACAGGTGCACCACTGCCTGGCCCCAGCCTGAACACATTCTAACCCACCCCACCCCCTATTTTTCCCTGTACTTTTCTTCAACCCTCAACTTAAACAGCATCATTTAGGGGAACTTGTTGTTAACCACACAAGGCTTGATTAGTTACTACTCATTGAAATCCCAATGCATATAATATGTAAGTCTTTTTGAAGTCAGCACAGATAACTATAACTATACATTTATCATTTGAGTTACCCTAAGTTAATCAAGATCCAGAAAATATTTCCATGTCTTTACAGCACTGGTGCTTAATATAAACTGAGCACTATGTGTTGACCTTTGGATGAATGGTTAGCCAAATGCATGATTGAATCAGTCATGATAAGCACCAACCATAGTATCACCAAACATAGAAAAACGGAATAAATTAAGACTGGTTGAAGTAATTGTTGTATCATTTTCCCCTTGGGTATGCAAGTCCACATTATCTAAGATTAAGAATATTTTGGAAAATAGACTAATGTATAATTACTTTATATGATTCATAGACACTTCGGTTTTGGTCCCTTGAACCTCTACTGCATAGATGTGATTTATTGCACTTAAGTCCTACTTATTTATACCCCTACTATTTTATGTGTTAACTTCTGAAGCATCAATCTTTTTAGCAACAGAAGCAGAGATATTGCTTTATTTGCCATAATCATCCTATTTTCTTCAAATAAATTAAGCATGGCACCTGTCTTCTTTCCAGATTCCATATGCTTCTCTCTTTGATCAATTCGGTTTATAGAATCCAAAGCTAAGAATGCCACTGTCATAAATGCATAAATAGGCCACATGTTGACCTGTTAAGCTGTTTGCAGTTGTCTTTCAAATTTTACCATAATTTAGGACTGGGGAGATAACTCAGTCAGTTAGAATGTCACTTTGTTTGTCTGAAACCCCAGAGATCACAAGTTCAACCTCCAGCACCACCTAATGCATGAGTTAAGCACTGCTCTGATTATCTCTTGCATTTCACTCTCATAATAAATAACATCTTAAACATTTATTGTCATTCTTCAAGTTTTTTATATTTATTTATTGGATAGAGACTGGCAGAAATTAAAAAAAGGTAGGGGAAACAGAAGGGAAGAGAGAAAGAGAGACACTTGCATCACCATTTTACCACTTGAAAAAGGTTCCCCCAGCCAGTGAGGACAGAGGACTTGGAATCCTGTCACACTCGAAATCATGTGCTCAACCAGGCTGCCACCACCAGCTCCCATTCTTCAAGTTTTTTTTTTTTTTTTAAGAAAATTCCTTTTTGACAACTAAACAAAAATTTCCTCAGGGAAGACAAAAACTAAATTATATCATCTCCATCTTAAGAGTTTGTTCATCAGTAGGAGAAATTTGTCTTTTTTGTTGTTCATTTTAATAGTTATTTAATAGTATTTGACAAAATCTAAATATTACAAAGGTATACATTCACACCCACAAACTTCCTCCACCAAAGTTTTGTGTCCTTCCACCCCCTACAAATATCATCACTTTCAAAAAAATCCAAGAGACTACATGATTACCATTTTCTTTGCAAGGCCACTTGTCCTAGTGAACTATAGTCTACATATGAGCAAATCATCCAGAAGTTATTATTCACCTCTTTACTTACTCCACTAACAAAACCAACTACAGTTCACCTATTTTTGTACAAATGACACAATCTTATCTTTTTAATTTCAGAATTGTAATCCATTGAACATATTCTCATATCTTCTTTATCCAGCTATCCATTCTTGGACATTTAGATGGTTTCCATATTTTTGTTATTGTAAGTTGGGAGAATCCTTAATTATAATGATTAACTATTAATGCTTAATCATTATGATCAAGCATAGATATGCATAGTGATAATCTCCAAAGGACATGAAAACACTAATTCAAAAGGATTTCTACAGCCCTATGTTTATAGCTATATTCTGTAAATCTCATTAAAAAACTGTTGAATAAAAACTAAAGATGCCATCTGTAAGTATTAACAATAGGTCTACAAAACATTGCAGGTTTCTCTAGAAACACAAATGATGCTCAAACAGAACACACACACACACACACACACACACACACACACACACACACACACCACAGCCTGGTACTATTCACATTTTAAATAGAATGCATAACTGAATAGAGTTCTGCTAATTAGGAAGAAGAAAGCATCTTTTACAATATGGTTACTATCTGTATGGACATCCACTGAAAGGATCTATTGAGGCACTTATCCAAATATAATAGACTTCTGTGTACCTGAAAACAGGGAGATCGGCCACCTAGCAATTTCTACATAATACTAAAGCTGTTTGAGTTCTATCAACTGAAGTATAAGTGAAGCCAAAAAAAACAGCCAAAGTAGAATAAATCCATTAAAAACACAGCTTCCCACAATGGAACAGAGTTGTGTCCTGCTTGGAGACAGCAGAACACAGCAGGACTTTTTAGTACAACAATGGTAAATGGTGCCAATAATGTTGCATAACGATCCAGCTGGGAAGACAGGAGACTGGTTAAGAACAGCTGCAGCTCTGTCAATATACTTTTAACAGACTGTGAAAAGAATTGCTGGACAGTCTGTCTATCCTCATGGTTACACAGGCTTACAGGTATAATACTATCATCTGGAACTTTTCACAAAGCAGACTCAGATTGCAGGCAGGCAAGAAAGACACACACACACACACACCTTTCATATTTGGGAATACTATTTATGAAGAAGACACAAGAAAACATGAAACTTTTAAATTGCTAAATAAATTTAATGTAGAATGCAATTTTTACATATCTTACATAAACTATTTGGAATGAGAATTCGGCCAAAATATACATTCAAAAAGAGAATGATTATCCAAATCCAAACAATTGATCTTCCAAACTTTTCAAATTTATATCGAAAGTTCAGGTGATTTTTTTTTTTCTTTCTGTCAAGTTAGACGTTGCATGCTGAAAGCTGTTGGTTCACCAAAGGAATCTGGGATGAGCTTCTCATGATTTCGCTGTAGAGACAGGCTGATGGGACATTGTTCAGATGACAGACTCAGGAAGAGGAAAATTAGCTGAGAGCCCTCAGTTATCCCTGAGATTTCTCAGTAGAAGCCAGAGGACCAGTATCTTCCAAAGCAACATGGACGGTAGACATTGTATCTATGGCCACCGAAGCCAGCGCCATAACCACAGCCCAGGTTCTGGAAGCAGCCACAGTCATTTCCATAGCCATATCCCAGACCACCCAGGCCTCCATAGTAACCCAGGCCACCATAGTAGCCCAAGCCACCATAGTAGTTGCCGTAGTAGCACATGATGTCAGGAGTTGAGGATATGGGTGAGAGCAAAGTGTATTTGAGGTATGACCTTCTCTGCTTCCACAGGGTCTTTTATACTTTCTGAAGTCAAGGTGACAAACCACAAACAATCACACCTCCCATTTTGTCAATTAATTCTCATGAAAAACATATCATTAATTGTGTTCATTTGAAAAAGAAGCCCTCACACCCACTCATTGAAGAACTCCTTTATTCTTGCCTTTAATCTCTTTTAAGATATATCAAAAGATCTTAGTCAGTAATTATTGCCATAGTTTATCTCAATAAGCAAAGTTTCACGAGCATTCTTAATTTGAAAGCTATACAATGTTTAAGACTGCCTCCAAATAATAAGCATTCCTTTGGAAATTTAAAATATGCACACACAGAGACTTCATGTGCAAAATAGATTCTCTCAATGTTTGTTTGGGGTAAAGAACTCAAATGCCTAGAATATTTTTTGTTTTACTTTATCCATTTAGGATTGATACATAATTGAAAACAAGCAATTTTTAGTTTATTTCATAGCATTGTTTCTCTTATTGGTTAGCATGTTTTATGTGACTATATGGTATTGTATTTATATGAATCAACATTTTAAGCATAACTTATCTAAAATGTTTGACTGTAAAAATAACTATGTACATAATTTGTGCATGACACTTATTTGTATTAATTTTAGTCTATCACATGTGTATTGGAAATATGCAAAATGTTTACATTGGGATACATGTTTTGTATGTTAATAAGTCAAATAAACTTATTTTTGTTAGTGCTACTCTATGATTTCCTGAATGCTCCACAGTGATTTATGACTTCCTGAATATTTTTTAGTAATATTCAAGGTTTAGGATAAGACCCTTGAGATGTTAATGAGCACTGCAAAAATATATTATGAAGTTCAAAGATATTATTGAAGAATGGATGATATCTTAGATTTTAGATTATGAATGGTACATGTGTGAATGTAATAAATACATTTCATAGTCTCAGATCTGAAAAAAACTGCTCAAGAAGTGCTTTATAAAGTTTCATCTTGTTGTTGTTGTTTATGTTACAAGTAATATCCAATTTCAGTCTTTGATTTCCATTGCTATGTAGTTATTGAGACGATGCCATGAAGATTTGGCAAGAACAATTCAGAATCTTTAGAAACAGAATTTTCAGAGTCAAGGCATGCTAATTTTCTATGGGAACTATAACAAATATCAAATCTCTAGGTCATTTTCTTGACACAACTCCATTATGTAGAGTAAGAACAACAACAATAAAGACATGGCATTTTACTTTAAATAACTCTACAAATATTTTTAATGAAAACATTAATCTCTATTTCCATGAGTATGTTCCAACTGTGTACTGTTAAGCTTCTATTTCTTTCTCTCACAGGTCAGTAGAAAAAGCCTACTTATACATTGCAAAATAATGTTGAGATAAAACAAATGGTAACTGTGCTTATCACGTCTGTTGATCATCAATCTGCAGGGACTACTTCTGGCATAGGAATCAAACAAAATGATATGGTGAAATGTACATATCGTTATAAAATGAATGATGCAATTGCTCTCAAAATGTATAAGAAAATCAAATCATGCTAGAGAAACAGTGAGAAAAACAGATGGAGGGTATAAAACATTACAAATTCACTATTTTCATGTGTGCTAAAAAAAAAAAAAAAACCTTTAATTTTATCTGTTTATTGTCCTAGATAAAACCTCCAGTGGATATGCGTACTTTCACAAATCTGGGATGACCTTTTCAGATAAATAAAGACATAGCGGAGAGGGAGTGACACCACAGCTCCAAATCTTGTCCAGATTAAGGACACTCCCATGTGATGCTAGGAATTGAACCTGAACAGGCACCTTATAAATGGAGCTATCTCTTAGATCCCTGACAAAACCCAGCACAATGTATAAGTGATTGACAGCTTGCTCCAATTTCAAGGACAATATCAACAGAGTGATAGATTTACCAAGAAATTTACATGAACACTGAAGACAAATATTTGTGAAGGACATAGACGAATGTGGAACTATTGAAAAAATACCCCCAAATGCCCTGGGGTTCTTTGCATGCCAGGGAGAAGAATTTCCTTTGCATCTCAGGGTTCAGAAATGAATTTTACTACACTATTGGTAGTGAGAGAATAAGTGGGTTAGGGATGGGGCAAACACATCATGGACATCTCACAATGAAAGCCTGCATGGCTCCATGGAATCTCTCTTCCCAATCTCTTGGGCCACTTTGTCTCTCTATTGAGTATGTGCACATACAACTATGTTAAGTATGAACATCTTAAGTGTGTACACAAATAGAAACATTTTAAGGGTATATTATATATCTTAAAGGCATGCATAGTTGACTTTTCTCTCTCCTAGTCTTTAGACCAATCTACCAAATTTGTTATCTCCTATTCGAGAGATTATATCAGATTCTACAATTACTCTGCAAATCCTAACCTTATCCCAAAGATGTAGGTATAATTCAGGAATATCAGATAAGACCTGTTAGCCTGAAAGCCTTTTGACCTGTTATCTGTATTTACCCTGATATTACCCAAACAAAAGGAAGCTGAAGACAGAATTAGAAATAGCAAAGAATTTTAATATGTCTAGTACAATACATGACTATTAGTTGTAATAGTTGTAGAGATATAAGAAGTCTTATAATTAAGGAGTCTATCAAGAAATCATGGGTTCTCCAACAAGGGGCAGGTGTTCTCCAACATGGGCCCTGGTGGTTAGTCACCGGTTGAGGGCACACATTAACATGCACAAGAATGTGGGTTCAAACCCCAGATCTTTAACTGCAGAGGTAAAGCTTCATGAGCTGTTTAGCAGATCTGCATGTGTCTCTTTTTTTGCTCCCTCAGCCCTCTCAATTTCTCTCTGTCCTATCAAACAAAAAATTAAAAAGAAAAAAGAAAGGGGTTCGGTGATAGTGCAGTGAGTTAAACGCACAGGGCGTGAAGCGCAAAGACCGGCATAAAGATGCCAGTTCAAGCCTCTGGCTCCTCATATGCAGGGAGTCACTTCACAGGCAGTGAAGTACTTCTGCAGGTGTCTATCTTTCTCTCCCCCTCTCCGTCTTCCCCTACTCTCTTGATTTCTTTCCGTTCTATCCAACAAAAATAACAATAATCCCAGCAGCTATTTGAAAGCCTAGTTCATAACTACATAACTATTAGAACTCAAACACATTTTTTCTTCTTTTTTTTTGCTTCCAGGGTTATTGCTGGGGCTCAGTGCCAGTGCTACAAGTCCGCTGCCCTTGGCCTACATCTTTGTTCCATTGTTGTTGTTGTTGCTATTATTGTTGTTGCTGCTGTTGTTGGGTAGGACAGAGAGACGTTGAGAGAGGAGGGGAAATGAGAGAAGGGGAAAGAAAGACACCTGCATATCTGCTTCACCACTTGTGAAACGACTCACCTGAAGGTGGGAGAGGGGGCTGGAATCGGGATCCTTGATCAGATCCTTGAGCTTCATGCATTTGCGTTTAAACCAGTGCACTACCGCCAGGGCCCTATGTGCTTCATTTTTGACAGACTTCACACAGAAGTCTTACTCTATTGAAGCTCAGTAAGGTAAGACTTGACTGGTTTTCTAGGCTGTACACAGAATGTATAGCAGAGTCAGTGTGTTCACTGACAGAAAGACTATCCAAGATTTAATGAAATTCTCCAGGATGTTGGAGTTACATTGAAAAACCAATGTTCCCTGCAGGGCAAAGGTGATGTTAATATGGGAATCCAAGTCCTTCTAGTCATTTTAGCATAATTAACTGTGTTGTGTAATTATGTTATTACAGTATTGAGATATCGTACAGTGATGGCATTAAATATTCAGTTTCTCAAACTCCCTGTCTTCTAACTCTTAGCCCACAATATACCTTTTTGATTATTATCTGCCTCACCTTGCCTTATGGGAAAATAATAAACTGATTATATTGGATTTAAGCCCTTTGATCATTCTGAGAACAATTTCTCAGAGTAAATTAATAAGTTGGCCTTTGATTATGATTTGATTCTCAGTGTATTATGGAGATAGTGTGATGGTAAAATGGCCTTTGAGTATTTCCATTTCCCTGTGACAATAAGTTCTCACTGTAAATTAATAAAATGACGTGATTATAATTTAGATTTTCATGTAGGTTAACTATGGGGGGAATTCACAAATCAAGTAATTTCAAATATTACAGCTCCTGCAACAATGATTTCCTATTGTGTCCTAATGAGTTTGGCATTATGCTTTATAGATGATCCACTTGAACTTGTTAACATTATTTGGCCCCTGAGAAAAGACTTGTTCTCAAAGTACTCACAAGCCTTCTAAAAGGGCCTTTAAGCTGAGGAGATAGACATTGTGTGGTGTTAAACGCATAAGGGCAACTAGTGGGTTCCTCAGAGACTTCTGTATAGTGGACATTTTCTCCTTGGGAGAATCTAGACATTTCTTTCTGTCCTCTGTAATCTAAGAGTATTAATCTAGCAGTGAAACGATTTCTATCAGTACACGCCTGGAACAACACAGTGTTAGCACTGTGTTTCAAAATTACAGTTAACCAGCTCATTTCTTATTGTTTTATTTATTAGTGAAGCTGGGGCCTGGTGTATGCATAAGTTCACTCTACCCAGGTTAACTTACTTTCATCTATAGAAAAACAGAAGAAGGGCCATCATAACACTTCCAACCCTGACCATGCCTATGGTAAGAAATCCACCATATACTGTGAGCTGTCTGTCTCTCCAGCCCCCAGCCCATTCCTTTACTACTTTAATATTTAATATTCTGGGCTACCATGGATGGAAGATCACAAAGATGTATGTGATCAACTACTTCAGTGGTGCTTGTATGTGCCTCGGTAATGTCCTCTATTACCTGAGCTTCTATAGTAACCACAGTGATCTCTGCCACTGTTATTGCTGGGATATCCTTTGATGTATGTGTAGGTTAACTATTGCCTTTTGCTTTGTAGCTTGATGTCTTTGCTTCATTATGAAGTTTATTATATCTCTACAATTCTTAAGCCCCACATATTAGCCATCAAGACTACCTCACCTTCTTGTTTTGCACATTTGAAATGCTTCCCTTGTAGTCTATTACTTAGATGGTTTTTATGTTGTAATGAAAATAATGACTCCCCTACCAGTAGGTATTTCTGGCAGTCTGTGTTTCAACAAAGACTGAGACAGTTTCCATATAAACAAGAACGTAAAAGTCAAAGGTAAATAGGATCAGGAACATGGGGTCAATTGTCCACTGAAGTGTCATATAAGATTGAGTCACATTTTACGGTTCTATAATATTGCAATCAATATTCTTATCCTTTTAAAAAGACAAACAATAAGCAACAACAACAACAAAAGAAAAAAAAAAAACAGGACTGGTGAAGTAGCTCACTTGGGTAGTGTGTTCCTTGCTATGTGAGAGACCCAAGTTCAAGCCCAGCCTCACCACACTGAAGAAAGATCCAGTTCTGTGGTCTCTTTTACTCTCTGTATATCTATCTAAAACTATAAAAAAATATAAAGTAACTATAACAGACATGTAAAATTCTACTTTTCTGTTATTATAGCAAAGTTCTGAAATTGTTTGAAATTAATGAGAAACAAATTGTACACAGGGCTTCAAGTGTAGTAGTAAAGTCTTTTTTTGTTTTTGTAGAGCTTTGTAAAATATATGTGATGGTATACTGAAAATAACAGAGTTAAACACCCTGACTACAATTGCTTTATTATCAGATACCTTTCAGGTAAATTTTATTAGCTAGCACTAATATCAAGTGTAGGATAGATTAAAGTTATTTCAGAAGGGTCAGTTATTATTTCAACTTCGTGTCATAGTTTTTACTTTAAGGTCCATTATGTTCATTGAATTCTTAAAGTAACCATGTTACTAATTCCATTTTCCAGATGAAAATAATTCTGTTCCAAGTTTCTGATTAATCAAGTCATTAAACTACCATTGGATTTTGTTCAGTGAGTTATCAGTTATATGTTCTTTCTATCTTTACTGTTTCTGCCCCATTAACAATATTAGTTTTCTTTGAACATTATAAGATAACAGGGGTATAATTCCACACCATTCCCACCACTACAGTTCCGTGTCTCCATATCCTTTATTGGAAACTGCAGTTCTCCCAGGATCACAGATATGGTTGACTAATTTTTTAAAAAAAATTTTTATTTAAGAAAGGATTAATTAACAAAACCATAGGGTAGGAGGGGTACAACTCCACACAATTCCCACCACCCAATCTCCATATCCCACCCCCTCCCCTGATAGCTTTCCCATCCTCTGTCCCTCTGGGAGTGTGGACCCAGGGTTATTGAGGGTTGCAGAAGGTAGAAGGTCTGGCTTCTGTAATTGCTTCCCCGCTGAACATGGGCGTTGACTGGTCGGTCCATACTCCCAGTCTGCCTCTCTCTTTCCCTAGTAGGGTGTGTCTCTGGGGAAGCTGAGCTCTAGGACACATTGGTGGGGTCTTCAATCCAGGGAAGCCTGGCCAGCATCCTGATGGCATCTGGAACCTGGTGATTGAAAAGAGAGTTAACATACAAAGCCAAACAAATTGTTGAGCAATCATGGACCCAAAGCTTGGAATAGTGGAGAGGAAGTGTTAGGGAGGTACTCACTGCAAACTCTAGTGTACTTCTGCTTTCAGGTATATATTTTGCAGTAGTTTATGGATACGTGTGAACATAAGCTCTCTCTCATAGAAACTGGTGTATATCTAGGTTTTGGGACTTTGTTAGAAAGTGAACCACCTGAGATGAAATTAGAGTATACTATGAAAGGAAAGGTCTCACCCTAGTAATGAAGCTGAAGGGTTGTCATTCCACAAGTGAAGTCTCTGGACACAGTCTGAGGTGAAGCATGTTAAGGTGGCAATCGTTGCGTTGACTAATTTTTTTTTTCAACTAGAGTTAACATTGGTACTCAGTGCCAGCATTATGAATCCACTGCTCCTGGTAGCCATCTTTTCCATTTTATTGAATAGTACAGAGAGAAATTGAGAGAGCAGGGGAGATAGAGAGGAAGAGAGAAAGATAAATACCTATAGACCTGCTTTGCTACTTGTGAAGCATTCCTTCTGCAGGTGGAGAGCAGGAGCTCAAATCTGGATTCTTGAGTGGGTCCTTGCACTTAGTACTAAATGTGCTTAGCCAGGTAAAACATCGCCCAATCCCAGACTAATAATTCCATAACTATCTATTTATAATTATATACATTTGCCTATTTTTTCTATGGGCCTGCTTTCTCTTCCTTACTAAGTCACACCTACTACTACATCTGACTGTCCTCCACACACACACACACACACACACATTCCCACACACACACACACACCCTCTTCACTCTCTGGGTCCTGATGGAACTGGAGTTTGGTCATCTTCCCCTGGAATTTACCTCTCTGAGAGTATGGGTTAAAATTCTTTTGGGGATGCAGAACATGGAAGGTCTGATTTCCATAACTGCTTCTCTGCTGGATGTGGGTGTTGGTAAGTCAACTCATACCTCCAGGTTGTTTCTGTCTTTCCCTAGTAGGGCAGGGCTCTGGAGAGGTGAGGTTCTATGACACATTGGTGAAGTCTCTGTCCAGGGAGTTCAGGATGAAATCATAGTAGCATCTACAACTTGGAGTCTGTGGCTTAGTGAGTTTCTGAAAAAATCCTGGTTGTACTTCATTGAGTTTTCAGGTATTTTTTTTTTTTTACTTTATCAGGAGAGCAATCTGAAATGGCTTCTACTCCATATCCATGACTGGAAGTATCCACATATTTTTTTTTCTTATCAAACCACAGCAGACAATTGCTGATATGTTTTTGTTGTTATACTAGCTAACTTGATTGAAGATTTGGATCAAATAATCTGTTTTTCTTTGGTGGAGGTATGATGTGAACTATAATTTTAATCTTACAATCTTGTAACCTATTATTAATCAAAAGTTTAAAATAAATAAATAAATAAATAAAGCATTTATCTGATAGTGATTTTCAGTGGGAGTTAAGGGCACAGAATTTTGGTGCTCTGTGTGGTATGAAATTTTAAGATTATATTTTATAATACTGTAATTCACTATTTAATCTCATAATTTTCAAAAGAATGAATTCTCTAAATTTATTATTTCCACTATACTAAAAATAAAATCAGATTCAAGATATATGAATTATCACACCTCATTTATTTATTGTACTGACATTTAGTACATTATGAAATGTATTATGAGCATTAATGAATGTATTATTTTGTCAGAAATCAGCAACAGAAATAAGATCTACAAAGCATATATACTTTTATCTAATGAATGTTAAACTGTATAAATAATTGCTATAACAATTGATGTTTTGTATGGCTTTCTTATTGTCAATGTTATTGATTTCTACCTCAACTATAGTTATTTTTATCCTTCTGGTTGCTTTAGGGTTCTTTTGTTCATCTTGCTCTAAGTCTTTAAGGTGTGCAATCAGGCAGTTTATTTGTGCTTTTTCTTGTTTCCTAATGTGTGTTTGTATGGCTATGAACTTCCCTCTCAGTACTGCCTTAGCTGTGTACCAAATATTTTGATAGCTTGTGTCTTCATTTTCACTGAACTCTCAAAACATTTTGATTTCTTCCTTTATTTCCTCTTGGACCCAGTAGTTGTTAAGGAGTGTAATATTGAGCTTCCACATTTTGGGACTATTACTAATCTTTTGTTGATTGTTAAGTGTTATTTTAATTCCACTCTGGTCTGAGAAGATGCTTGGGATGATTTCAATGCTCTTGAATTTGCTGATGCTGTCTTTGTGGCCTAACATATGGTCTATCCTTGAGAATGACCCTTGTGGACTTGAGTAGAATGTGTATTCCAGTTTCTTGGGGTGAATGATTCTAAAAATGTCCAATAGTTCTAGTTTATCTATTTCCTCATTTAGCTCCTTTATGTCTTTATTGATTTTCTGCCTGGATGATCTGTCAAGTTGAGAGAGTGGGTGTTGAAGTCTGCTACTATGATGGTGTTGCTGTTAATATATTGCTATAGCTCTTTCAGTAGATGTTTGACATATTCATATGGCTTCTCATTGGGTGCATAGATTTTAATAATTGTTAAGTCATCTCTGTTGACTGATCCACTTAGTATTAATTAATGTCCATCCCTATCTTTTTAAATTCTATTTAATATAATGTCTATATTGTCAGATATGAGAATAGCTGTTCCTGCTCTTTTTTGTGGGCCATGATAGTTTTCCATCCTTTCACTTTGAGTGTGTGTTTGTCTTGTTGAGTTAGGTGGGTTTCCTGTAGAGAGCATATTGTTGGAATATATTTTCTAATCCATCTTCCTACTCTGTGTCTTTTAATAGGTGAATTCAGGCCATTGACATTTATTGATATCATAGATTAAAGATATTTTAACATCATTCTTGTAGATTTTTAGAGTGTTCTCATATATGGCCTATTTACGGTGGTCTGACTGTTTATGGGAGACCTTGTAGAACTTCTTTCAGGGAAGGCTTGGTGACCGTTGATTTTTTCAAATGTTGCTTGTCTGAGAAGGTTTCTATGCCTCCATCTAGTCTGAATGACAGTCTAGCAGGATACAGTATTCTTGGTTGAAAGCCTTTCTCATTGAGCACTCTATAGATATCTTGCCATTCTCTTCTGGCCTATAGTGTTTATGTGGATAAGTCTGCTGCTAATCTAATATGGGTTTTCCTCCATAAGTGACTGTTTGTTTTTCTCTTGCAGCCTTCAGGATCCTTTCTTTACCCTTATTCCTTTCCATTCTAAATATGATGTGTCTTGGTGTCTTTAACTCTGGGTTAATTCTGTTTGAGACCCTCTAGGCTTCTTGAATCTTTATGTCTTTGATGTTGTCTAGACTAGAGAAGTTCTCAGCTATTATGGCCTGAAGAGTGTTTTTTTCCTCTCCCTCTCTTCCTTCCTCTGGTAAGCCAATAATGCTTATATTATTCTTTTTGAAGTCATCCCATAGGTCTCTGTTGTTGTTTTCACTATCTCTTAATCTCTTTTTGAGATCTCTTACTTCTTTTTTAGTTGTCTCTAATTCATCCTCAATCTTGCTAATTCTGTCTTCAGTCTCAATGGTTCTATTCTCTCTCCCCTCTACTGTTTTCTGGAGTTGATCTATTTTGTTGCCCTGTTCTGATACTATTTTAGCTTGTTCAGCTAGTTCCTTTTCTTTTCTTTTTTTTCCTTTTTGCCTCCAGAGTTATCACTGGGCTCTGTGCCTACACTAAAAATCCACTGGAGGCCATTTTTCTTTCTTTTTTTAATATTTATTTTATTTATTCCCTTTTGTTGCCCTTGTTGTTTTATTGTTATAGTTTTTATTGATGTCATTGTTGTTGGATAGGACAGAGAGAAATGGAGAGAGGAGGGGAAGACAGGGGGAAAGAAAGACAGACAGACACCTGCAGACCTGCTTCACCACCTGTGAAGGGACGCCCCTGCAGGTGGGGAGCCAGGGGCTTGAACCGGGATCCTGATGCAGGTCCTTAAGCTTAGCACCACCTGCGCTTAACCCACTGCACTACAGCCCAACTCCCTGGAGGCCATTTTTCACATTTTTTGTTACCCTCTTTGTTGAGCTTGTAGTTGTTATTGTTATTGTTGTCATATCTGTTGTTGTTGTTGTTGGATAGGACAGAGAGAAATAGAGAGAGGAGGGTAAGACAAAAAGGAGAAGAGAAAGATAGACACCTGCAGGCCTGGTTCACTGCTTGTGAAGTGATCCCCTGCAGGCATGGAGCTGGGGGCTCAAAATGGGATCCTTAGCAGGCCCTTGTGCTTTGTGCCACCTGCGCTTAACCCACTGTGCTACCGCCCAGCTCCCAGCTAGTTGTGTTCTTAGCTTAGCTATTTCAGCTTTCAGCTTTCTAAACACCTTGAGGTAATTAGTGTTTTCTTCCAGAGTCTCATTTGTTGTTTCTGCATTTCTGATGACAATTCTTTCAAACTCTTTACTCACTCCTGTGACTATTTCCTTAACAAGTGTTTGGATGTTGACCTCACTATTCTGTGGTTAAAACTTTGGTGGGTTTATAGCTGAACTCTTGTCCTGGTTCATTTCTCCAATATTTCTTCTTTTTGGTTTAACCATTCTATATAATATGTTATGAGGTCCCTCAGTACTTTTTCAAATTACTGATCACTCTTGCCTGGATTGATTTTTGTCTAAGTAAGGTACTTAAAGAGTTCACAGCTGTGGAAATTATCAGTTGTTTCAATATTATTTCAGTCCCTGAGTCGGAGCACAGAGGCTATTAAAAGGCTCTTCTGTTCTTTTTCTTCCCTGTAAGCTATAGGATCCTGATGTTATTTAAACTATAAGTAGGCTTCTTAGCTTTATCAGTCACTGCTCACCAAGAGATAAAGCAGGGTGGGGGAGAGATAGCACAGTGGTTATGCAAAGAGACTTTCACACCTCAAGGATCCAATGCTCCAGGCTCAAGTCAGCTTCTCTGCCAAGCCAGGCAGCACTGCTGGGCCCTCTGATTTTCTAAACAAGTTCCATTTATAGTTGGTAGGTTTGAGGCAATTATTCACCATGTTCTACATCAGGAGAATAATGTCAAAAAGGCTCCCACTATACTGTCCCACTGCTAGACCACCGAGGTGTAGCTCTTCTCCTGAGTTTCCTGGTTTGTTCTCTGTCCCAGAATATCAGCACAGGGCCTCCCTCCTGCTTCTCTAACTCCTGCTGGCAGTAGCAATGGAGACTCACAGTTGCATTTGATGAGTCTTAGGAGAGTCTTCTCCTCAATTCAGCAGTCTTTTTGTTGGTAAAACATACTGGAGGTGGTTCCTCAACTGGTAAACTGCTGGACTGTTGTTACCAGCCGCTCAGTCTCTCCCTTGGCTCCTCTCTGTCCATGAGCCACACGTGTTTGCACTCACTGGTGTTTTTGTGGGTTCCTGAGGTCATTCTAGTCCTGCTTTGTTACAGTCACAGGTGGTCTCCTTTAGTATTCCTAGTTGACCTGGGAAAAGAGAGGAGAGAAACACATCTGCTGCTGCTCCATAGCCCTGCCTCCAGAAGTCTCCACTTTATTATTTCAGTTGATATAATTGTATGTAAGGACCTTGTAAATTAATATAGACAGGTTAATGATAGGACCTAACTTATAGAATTGTAAGAATAAAAATATGAGAGTAAGTAACATAGTTTTATAGTTTGTTCTCATTGTGTTGGATTTTTTTTTTCTGTGCAAAATATAATGCTATGCTCCTTAAGACATATAGAATTTATATATCATTAGTAAGTTCAGCTCACATAGAGAGTATTTATATTTTAGTGTCTATGAATTATTTTGTTCAACTCTAACCTTTTTTCACTTCTATTTTCAGGTAAATTATGACATTTTTCTTCAATAGAGTGGAGAATGTGGGCATGCAGACAGAAAGAGAAATATACCCTCACAGAGTAAGTATATTCCTGTATCCAAAGAGGAGTCTACTAAAACTCTTAGCTGTCTTCTTTTTTTTTAAATTGTTTATTTATAAAATGGAAATATCAACAAGACCATAGGATAAGAGGGGCACAGTTCCTACAAGTAGAACTCCATATCCAATCCCCTCTCTTGATAGCTTTCCTATTAATTATCCCTCTGGGAGTATGGACCCAGCATCATTATGGGGTGCAGAAGGTGGAAGGTCTAGCTTCTGTAATTGCTTCCCCACTGAACTTAGGTGTTGATAGGTTGATCTATACTCCAAACCTGTCTCTCTCTTTCCCTAGTGGGCAGGGTTCTGGGGAGGTGGGGCTCTAGGACACATTGATGGGACTCTAACTTTTATAATATTTACCTTACTCATTTACATGAGATAAAGGTTTTCACTTGAGAAAAAGAACAAGGAAAGAAGCCAGAGCATCACCTTAGTACATATAGAAGCAAAATCTAACCAGCTACTTTAGGCATCCAGGTTCTACTTCCTTCTTAGCAGGAAAACAGGCTGAACTGTTTTCCAAGCTAAGAAAGTCATTTTATTTATTTTTTTAGCATGCTACTGCTCAGCTCTGGTTTTTTGTGTGAGGCAAATAGAAGTCTGGGACTCAAGAGTCTCAGGCATGAAAATCTTTTGCATAACAATTATGGTATCCCCAAGCCTCAGCTAAAAATAAAGTCACTACAAAATATTAACTAACAGAAAAAAAAATTCATTTACCACTGTAAAATAATATTCTCCAGGAAAATTCCCTCCAGTGGACATGTACCAACTTTATAAAAGAAAATGCTATTTAAGCAGCTGGCATATGATGAGTTGAAATGGAATATTTACTTCAGAGAATGTAAAAAAAATAATGTATTTTATAACAAAATAGATCAATATAACAATATATTGATCAATATAACAAGAGATCTTACTAGGTTCCGGTATAGGTAAGTATAAGCAGTCCAAAAAGTTATAACAGGTAGTTAGAGAGGTAAAAATTATGATGAGAATTGAAATCAATCCTCCAACATGAAACTATGTAAAATTTGTAAATCACAGTAGTTTTCAGTTCATTCATCCCACAAATTTATATCTGAGTATACACACACACACACACACACACACACACAGAGAGAGAGAGAGAGAGAGAGAGAGAGAGAGAGAGATAGATAGATAGATAGATAGAGAGAGAGAGAGAGAGGGAGGGAGTCAATTGTAAGCTTCTTTGTAAACTTGCGGGGATAATCTAATGGAAAGCAATTAAAGAGGCAACAACCCCTGTCCTCAAGAAGTGAGCCTTCTTCTAGGTAAGAACAAATGTATTAGGTGATAGGAAAATATATAGAGGAAAATGAACACAGACAGGAATTAAAGAAGACATCAAAGAACTCAGGGTTTAAAAAAATAATCAGGAATATCTAAGAGAGAAGGAAATTTTGAGGCAATTGCCAGAAAAGATCAGGGAACAAACTTGGTAGTTTAGAGAAGACAGGAGAACTCCAGCCAGGAAAAATAGCAACTTCTAAAACATTTGGGAGAATCTGGTTATGCCTACAATGAAAAGTGTATTTAGTACAGAGAAGTGCTATTTTCTTCTATGAGCTCTATCCTTGTCACCATCAGTCATTAGTCAAGATGGCCTGTAGGGGTCAGAAAGAGTGCATATATTTAGACAGGTCCAGTTCTCACTGTAGGGTAGGCAGGAAGCAACAGGCATCAGCAGCCTCTGCCAAGTACACAGGTATTAGAGCTTGGGAAGTAGCAACATTAAGGAAGTGTTGTGCGTGCATAACAATATTGTCAGAACAAAGCCCTCATTTCTAGCTCTTTAACTTAATAGAATAATATAATTTGGGTGAGGTTGTCAAAGGAACAAAGAAAAGCAGTAATATCTAGCTGATACTAGGACATCTTTTATGTTAATAAATTCACAATTGTTACTTAGATTTCCTGTATCTCTGTATCAATCCTTAGGTAAGCCTGTGTCTAACATTCCAAGGTAAATATTTAAATCCCCCAGAGTATCCTATAAAGAAAAGTTATTTGCCATAAACATCAAGTACCTACGTGCAAAGGAAAACCCCAGTGTTAATTATAAATTTATTTTTAAAATTTATTTATTGGGGAATTAATGTTTTACATTAAACAGTAAATACAATAGTTTGTACATGCATAACATTTCCCAGTTTTACATATAACAATACAACCCCCAGTAGGTCCTCTGTCATCCTTCTTGGATCTTCCAACACTATGTTGAATAGTAATGGTGATACTGGGCATCCCTGTCTAGTACCTGAACTGAGCAGAAATGCTTCCAGTTTTTCACCATTGAGTATGATGTTGGCTGTAGGTTTGCTATATATAGACTCCACTACCTTCAGGAATTTTATGTCTATTCACACTTTTGTAGTGTTTTGATGATAAAGGGATGTTGTCTTTTGTCAAAGGCTTTCTCTGCATCTATTGATATGACCATGAGGTTTTTAGTCTTGCTTTTGTTGATGTGGTAGGTCACGTTGATTGATTTACGTATATTAAACCAACCTTGCATGCCTGGGATAAACCCCACTTGGTCATGATGAATAATCTTTTTAATATACTGTTGTATCTGGTTGCTAGAATTTTGTTCATTACTTTAGCATCTATGTTCATCAGAGATATTAGTCTGTAGTTTTCCTTTTTGGTTGTGTCCCTGTCTGCTTTTGGTATCAAAGTGATGTTGGCTTCATAGAAGCTGGAAGGGAGTATTCCAGTGTCTTCAATCTTCTGAAAGACTTTTAAAATTAGAGGTTCTTCTTTGAAGGTTTTGTAGAATTCATTTGTAAAACCATCTGGTCCAGGACTTTTATGTTGAATTTCTGTGGTGTCTTGTGATATCTCCTCTTTTATTTACTATCCAATTTATTTGTGTCTTCTCCCTTTTTTGTTTTGTGAGTCTGGCTAAAGGTTTGTTGATTTTGCTCACTCTTTCAAAGAAACAACATTTGCTTTCACTGATCTTTTATATGGTTTTCTTATTATCAATGTTACTGATTTCTGCCCTACCTTTAGTGATTTCTGCCCTTCTGTTTGATTTAGGGTTCCTTTGTTCTTCTTCTTCTAGGTCTTTAAGATGTGTAATCAGGCTGTTTATTTGTGATTTTTCTTGTTTCCTAATGTGTGTTTATGTGGCTATGAACTTCCATCTCAGTACTGCCTTAGCTGTGTCCCAAATATTTTGATAGCTTGTGTTTTCATTTTCACTGAATTCTCAAAACATTTTGATTTCTTCCTTTATTTCCTCTTGGACCCAGTAGTTGTTAAGGAGTGTACTATTG
Organism: Erinaceus europaeus; assembly: GCF_950295315.1. NCBI lineage: Eukaryota > Metazoa > Chordata > Mammalia > Eulipotyphla > Erinaceidae > Erinaceus > Erinaceus europaeus. The sequence continues at coordinate 117,592,314 of NC_080170.1, forward strand.
AGCTTCCACATTTTAGGACTATTACTAATCTTTTGTTGATTGTTAAGTGTTATTTTAATTCCACTCTGGTCTGAGAAGATGCTTGGGATGATTTCAATGCTCTTGAATTTGCTGATGCTGTCTTTGTGGCCTAACATATGGTCTATCCTTGAGAATGACCCTTGTGGATTTGAGTAGAATGTGTATTCCAGTTTCTTGGGATGAATGACTCTGAAAATCTCCAATAGTTCTAGTTTATCTATTTCCTCATTTAGCTCCTTTATGTCTTTATTGATTTTCTGCCTGGATGATGTGTCAAGTTGAGAGAGTGGAGTGTTGAAGTCCCCTACTATGAGTGTGTTAATGTTAATATTGCTGTAGCTCTTTCAGTAGACGTTTGATGTATTTAGATGGCTTCTCATTGGGTGCATAGACATTTATATTTGTTAAGTCCTCTTGATTGACTGATCCTCTGAGCATTAAGTAGTGTCCATTCCTATCTTCTTAAATCTTATCTATTTTAAAGTCTGTCATGTCAGACATGAGACTAGCTGTTCCTGCCCTTTTTTGTGGGCCATTGGCCTGTATGATAGTTTTCCGTCCTTTCATTTTGAGTTTGTGTTTGTCTTGTTGAGTTAGGTGGGTTTCCTGTAGAGAGAATATTGTTGGGTTGTGTTTTGTGATCCATCTTCTTATTCTGGGCCTTTTAAGAGGTAAATTCAGGCCATTGACATTTATTGATATCAAAGACTGAAGATATTTTAATGCCATTCTTGTAGAGTTTTAGAGTGTTCTGATAGATGGCCTATTTATGGTGTTCTGACTGTTTATAGGAGACCTTACAGAATTTATTTCAGGGAAGGCTTGGTGATCATTGATTCTTTCAAATGTTGCTTGTCTGAGAAGGTTTCTATGCCTCCATCTAGTCTGAATGACAGTCTAGCATGATACAGTATTCATTGAGCAATCGACAGATATCTATCTTGCCATTGTCTTCTGGCCTATAGTGTTTATGTGGATAAGTCTGCTGCTAATCTAATATGGGTTTTCCTCTGTAAGTGACTGTTTTTCTCTTGCAGTCTTCAGGATCCTTTCTTTACCCTTATTCCTTTCCATTCTAAATATGATGTGTCTTGGTGTCTTTAACTCTGGGTTAATTCTTCTTGGGACCCTCTGAATCTTTATGTCTTTGATGTTGTCTAGACTAGAGAAGTTCTCAACTATTATGGCCTGAAGAATGCTTTCTTCCTCTCCCTCTCTTTCTTCCTCTGGTAAGCCAATAATGCTTATATTATTTCTTCTGAAGTCATCCCATAGGTCCCTGTTATTGTTTTCACTATCTCTTAATCTCTTTTTGAGATCTCTTACTTCTTTTTTAGTTGTCTCTAATTCATCCTCGATCTTGCTAATTCTGTCTTCAGCCTCATTGATTCTATTCTCTCTCCCCTCTGCTGTTTTCTGGAGTTCATCTATTTTGTTGCCCTGTTCTGATACTGTTTTAGCTTGTTCATCTAGTTGTGTTCTTAGCTCAGCTATTTCAGCTTTCACCTCTCTAATCACCTCAAGTTAATTAGTTAATTTTCTTCTGGAATCACATTTGTTTTTTCTGTATTTCTGATGACAATTCTTTCATACTCTTTACTCACTCCTGTGATTATTTCCTTAGCCAGTGTTTGGGTGTTAACCTCATTTTTTTGTGTGCTTTATCCTTTGGGGGCTTTTAACAGGACTCTTGTCCTATTTCATTTCTCCAATATTTCTTGTTGGTTTAACCATTTTATATAGTATGTTATGAGTTCCCTCTATCAGTACTTTTCAAATTACTGATCACTCTTGCCTGGATTGACTGTGTCTAAGTAAGGTAATTAAAGGGTTCACAGTTGTGGAAGTTAACATTTGTTTCAATAGTTTTTTAATCCCTGATTTGGAGCTCAGTGGCTTAAAAGCTCCTTTTGTGTTTTTTCTTACCTGTAGGCTATGAGAGCCTGAAGACTTTTAAACTATAAGTAGGCTTTTTAGCTTAATCACTGACTCCTGACCAAGAGATAAAAGAGGGTGTGGCAGAGATAATCCAGTGGTTAATCCAGTGGTTATGCAAAGACACTTTCACAGCCCCACCTCCCTGCCACTGAGGTATAGGTCTTCTCCTGAGTTTGCTGGTTAGATCTCTGTCCCCTGCTGTCAGCCCTGCTGCTGCTCCAGATTCTGAGGGCAGTAGCAATGGAGATTCAGAGTTGCACTTGGTGATTCTCTGGGGAGTCCTCTCCTCCCTTCAGTCATCCCCTTGTTGGTGGAACAGACTGGAGGTGGTGTCTCAACTGATAAACTATTGGACTGTTACCAGCCTCTTAATCTCTCCCTAGGCTCCTCTCTGACCACCATCCACACATGTTTGCACTCACTGGTGTTTTGGTGGGTTCCTGAAGTCGTTCTAGTCCTGCCTTGTTTTGGTCCCAGGTGGTCTCCTTTGGTATTCCTAGTTGATCTGGAAGAGGAGAGGAGAGGAACAGATCTGCTGCTGCTTGTAGCCCCACCTCTACAAGTCTCATAAATTTATTTAACTGCCATTTATACATGTTATATGAAAACAGTTGCCCTGACAACCACAAAACCACTGGAACAAGCATCAATGAGAGAAATAAATAAAAATTGCCATGATGTCAAAATCATATCACATTTAATGAAAAACAAGACTGATAATTTTCCCCTTAGTGTCAAAATAAAATTATTTCAATATGTGAAGGTTTCACCATAGTAGTAAATCAAATTCTAAATAAAATGGAAAGTGGCTAGAGTTTATCCAAGCTAATAGATGAGGTCAAATTATTAAAGGTTTGTTGTTGTAGATAAAAGACTTATCATAGTTTAATGTTAGCATAAGTCAGAAAATATAACATGACTTAGAAATGAAATCATAGACTCCAAGATGAACAAATCTAAGGGTACAAATGACACTACAAGATTCTTAGTAGAATTCATAAGACCAACATATTCCAAAGTAGTATGCTGGCAGTTGTAACCATAGTAATGTTCACATTCACAGTCATGACTCAGACTACCATAATAGTCACCATAGGACTGCAGGGCATCAGGAAGAGAAGGTTCCTCTCTTTCACCTACACACAACATTTCATATGCCCTCTGTAGGGGCCATATAAAGCAAGCAGGCATTTCATCACATTCCCTGGACTAGCTGTATGTAGCAAATCCCATGGACATAGATCCTTAGGCAAAACACAATCTACATGCTCCTTGCAATGAAGTTTACTGTATTCTCATATCTATTTTTATTAAATTATAACTATGTTAGATATCAAACTTTTGCTTTTTTTCATGGATTAGCTCTTAACCAGATATTCCTCATTTCATTATCCCAATACAAATGAACTTATAGTATTTGCTATATACTTTATTAAGGGTTGGGGCAAGAAAAGGACAAGAAAGCTTGTTTGACAAGTCATCTTCAAATCCATTTACATTCCATATGTGATAGAAGCTGTACTTTGTAAGGATATCATCATAAAAATAAAAAGTAGTTGTTGTAACTTAAAAAGGAGTTTTGGGGATTCACATTGGGGAGACAGGAATGGGTTTAAACAATACAAAGTTTATTAGGGCATTACAAAAGCATGGAACATATATTTAGATACACCAAACAAGTAATTATCATTAGCGGTTAAGAGTACACTAGGTCCATAAGTTCCGAGTATAGTTATCAAAAGTTTAGTCCCATAAGGTAAAGAATTATCATCTGAGGTATAGATTGCTCATGGCTGTAGAGGGGTCTAAAAGTTTACCCACTAGCAAAGTAATTCATGTTCAGTTTCCAGGAGAAGTAGCCATGGTGGATACGTGTAGCACATACGTGTAGCACCTCCACCAAGATGAAGCCACAGCCTAAGAGAGTGACCTGCTCCAAGACAGAGCCTTTTATACATTCCCTTCTGTGTGTCTAGTCTCAGGCTGACGTCATTCATATGCTAATAGTCCCAAACTCCTGTTGAAGCCACAGCAAATATATATAGGCCATTAGTAGACTTGAAGTCAGAAAACCCTCATTATTAGATTTATACCCTGAGACACATGATTTTAATGTTAGTTACTTAAAGAATGTCCTTCAACAACTTCCATCATCCAGTCTTTCAAACCAAACGTTTATAATGGGGAGTCGGGCTGTAGCGCAGCGGGTTAAGCGCAGGTGGCACAAAGCACAAGAACCGGCATCATCCCGGTTCGAACCCGGGCTCCCCACCTGCAGGGGAGTCGCTTCACAGGCGGTGAAGCAGGTCTGCAGGTGTCTGTCTTTCTCTCCTCCTGTCGTCCCCTCCTCTCTCAATTTCTCTCTGTCCTATCCAACAACGACAACAACAATAATAACTACAACAATAAAACAACAAGGGCAACAAAAGGGAATAAATAAATAAATAAATTAAATTAAATTAAAAATAAATTTTAAAAAAACGTTTATAATGCAGCCCAGATATATTTAAACATGTTAGAGAAGAGGCTTCCTCTTGAATTTTTGTTGTAGGGGGCCAGGCGGTAGCTCACTGGGTTAAGCGCTCTTAGTGTAAACTGCAAGCACCAGCATAAGGAACCAGATTTGAGCCCCTGGCTCCTCACTTGCAGGGGAGTCGCTTCATGGTGAAGCAGGTCTGCAAGTATCTTTCTCTCCTCTTTTCTGTCTTCCCTCCTCTCTTGATTTCTCTTTGTCCTATCCAACAACAGCTGCAACAACAATAATAACAGCAGCAGCAACAGTAGAAAAATGACCACCAGGAGCAGTGGACTCATAGTGCAGGCACGACCCCCACCGATAACTCAGGAGCCAAAATAAATAAACTTTTGTTCTCATGATGCATTTTTGTCTTGAGTTTGCCATGAGGTTCCCACCAGCCCAAATGTTCATTGATTCTCTCTCTGCAACACAAAGGTCACACAAGTTCCAATCTTAGTGAAACTGAATCTTTGTGGCACCTGGCTTTCCTACGCTCTTCCTCACCCCCTTGAATGACCTACTTCTTCCTTTCTTGATTGTGCCGTTCTCAAGCAGAATAGCATGCAGACTGGCCTTACAGAAGATACAGAACATTAGGCAATACTGATCATTTGAGTCTCTGTACAACAAAACTTAAAAGATCGACATTTAAATGATTCAGTCGTTTATTTCAAAAGAGCTAAAATCATTGAAACCTAAAAATGCTGCTCTCTGATAGACTCATTGAATGAAGAGTCGGACTTTACCAATTAGGGAGATAATTAGTTAAAGTCAATGCAGTCAATTTGTGTGATTGTTGGCACTTGTGCTCATAATCCAAAACCATGAAAGGGCCGGAAACTCCTTATCCCCTAGAGGGTCTGTCGGAAGACCAGAGTTGTCTGTGCTCTCTACCATTACTTCTCTCTAACATTATTAATGTGTTTCAGAAACTGAGGCTATGCAAAGAGACAAGTAATATAAATTGGACAATTAATATACATCATATTGGAAAGGAAAAAAGAATGTTTTTCTATAAGTTTCTGCCTAATGCAGTGGCATAGCACCAAGAAATGGCTTCAGGATGCTGGTGATGGAGCAACCAGTTAAGCGCACATAATACTAAGCACAAGGTTCTCACAAGGATCTAGGTTCGAGCCTCCAGCTCCCCACATGTAAGGAGGATGCTTCACAAATGGAGAAGCAGGTCTCCGGATGTCTTTCTTTCTTTGTCCCTCTCTATCTCCCTTTTCTCTTTCAATTTCTCTCTGTCCTACCCAATAAAAAGCAAAAAAATGGCTGCCTAGAGCAGTGGATTCATAGTGCCAGCACAGAGCCCCAGTGGAGGCAAAGGAAGAGACATGCACACACAGAGATAGAGAGAGAAATAGAGAGAGGGGAGAGAGAAAGAGAGAGAGAGAAGGAAGAAAGAAAATCAAAGGAAAAGAAAAAGAAATGGCTCCAAATCTCTTTACCTGAATTGCTAAGACCATCATAAATTATGTGACTATAGTCTATATATATATGATTAATCTCACAGGGACACAGGTGCAATACAATGTATTCTACATATCTTTATAAAAGGCAAGGATAGGGAGTCGAGCACACCGGTTTAAACACACATAGTACAAAGTGCAAGGACCAGGGTAAGGGTCCCGGTTGGAACTCCCAGCTCCCCATCTACAGGGGGTCCCTTCACAAGCTGTGAAGCAGGTCTGTACTTGTCATTCTTTCCCCTTCTCTATCTACCCTCCATTCTGAAATTCTCTCTGTCTGATCCAGAGAGAGAGAGAGAGGGGGGGGGGGAAAGCCACTAGAAGCAGTGGATTCATAGTGCTGACACCAAGCCCCAGCAACTGGAGGTAAATAAATAATAAATGGTTAGGATATTCATTAAATGTAAGTGCTACAAAAGAAGATACATTATATTTATAACTAGCAGAAAAAATGTCTAGAAATAAAGTCCAGCATATCAAACTAGGGTTAATGATAAGTATCAATATATGTATTTAGTCATGTTCCTGGCAGTATGCTGTTATTTTACACGTATTCTCCCATTTAATTCTCTAACCAAAGTCTCTGAGATAGGTATGTAGGATATCTTTTCCTTTTTAGTGAAGATAATACTGATGGAAGAAGAGTGTAATTTTTCTCGAAACCACACAAGAAGCAAGTATTGAAGTTGGTTCAAACACCTCGGTGATCTGGTTCCAGATGTCTGTTCTCCATCACCCTGTCTTACTGTTGCATATGAATCCAATAAAGAGGCATAGATTCTGGCAACAATGATAAACCATTAATATGTCATTTGCAATCTCTTTCCATTAAACTATATTAATTACCTTTCTATTATTCTTCAATTTTATGAACCTCAGCATATCAGTCTCATGTTAATAAAAATATGATTAATTTACTAGTTTTATATCAGAAATAGATGGGGATATAAAATTAGAAACATTAAGCACAAGTGAAAGCATGGTTGACTTTTTATGCCTGGCAAAGGGGGGTAAGCTGTGTTCTGTTGATAAATCCCTTCCTTGCTTTCTCCTTCTCCTTCTCCTTCTCCTTCTCCTCCTCTTCCTCCTCTTCCTTCTCCTCCTCCTCCTTCTCCTCCTTCTTTTTCTTCTTCTCCTTCTTCTGTTTATTGCTGGGGCTTGGTGGCTGTACTAGGAATCCACTGCTCCTAAAAGCTATTTTTTGTTGTTGTTGATCTTGTTACCCTTCTTGTTATTGTTATTGCTGCTGATGTTGTTGAGTAGGACAGAGAGAAATCGTAAAGTGACTCCCCTGCAGGTGGGGAATCAAGGGCTCGAACACAGATCCTTATGCTGGTCCTTGCGTTTCACGCCATGTGCGCTTAACCCGCTATGCTATCACCCATACCCGCATTCTTCTCTTCTCTTCTCTTCTCTTCTCTTCTCTTCTCTTCTCTTCTCTTCTCTTCTCTTCTCTTCTCTTCTCTTCTCTTCTCTTCTCTTCCCTTCCCTTCCCTTCCCTTCCCTTCCCTTCCCTTCCCTTCCCTTCCCTTCCCTTCCCTTCCCTTCCCTTCCCTTCCCTTCCCTTCTCTTTTATTTTCTCTTCTCTTCTCTTCTCTTCTCTTCTCTTCTCTTCTCTTCTCTTCTCTTCTCTTCTCTTCTCTTCCCTTCCCTTCCCTTCCCTTCTCTTTTATTTTCTCCTCTCTTTTATTTTCTCTTCTCTTCTCTTCTTTTCTCTGCTCTTCTCTTCTTCTTTCTTTTCTTTTTTCTTCTCTCTCATTCTCCCTTTATTTCTTTTATTTATTCCCCCTCTTTATTCTCTCCTCTCCTCTCCTTCCTCTCTCTTCATCTCTCTTTTATCCTCTCAATTCTCTTCTTCTCCTCTCTCTCTCTCTTCTACTCTTCACTTTCTTTGTGATCACTAGGACTTTATGTCTCTTTGAAGACTTTTTCAGACAGAAAGATATATGGGTGGGGGGTGGGGCAGGACAGTGGTTTACCAGGCTGAGTGCACATGTTATCATACCCAGGGATCTAGGCTTAACGCTCAGTCCCCACCTGCAGGGGAGGAATCCTTTCCATCTCAATTTGGTTTTCGGTCATATATATTGAAGTTACAAATTTTAAATCCACTGCAGTACTTTTAATATCTCAGCTATCCTGCTCACCTAGTTTTGAGCAGTTTGTGAATTCTGTACGATGTCACAGATTCCATGTACAGCACCTTTTCTTGGTGGTATAAGGAGAGACAGGTTAAGCACAATCTATAAAACAGTTTTGCCTTCTTGCAACCAAAAATTGTCTACAACCAAAAGATTTTACCCCCTTCCTCTTTAACAGGTATTGATTAGTTCCTATACATTTATCCTATATGACTTTAATCTCACTAGACATTTAAGAATTGATTAAAATCCAAGATAGACAACTGTTATCTTTGTGACACACTATTTACATATAATTTATATTTAAGAATACAGAGGACAGAGATAAATTACACTGGGCATGGTGTGTGCCTTGTCAAGCCTGTGGCCCTGCACCATATGAGAATACCACAGGTGCTAGGGGAAGCTCAGGAGCTATGGTGTCTCTCCTTCTTTCTTTGTCTTTCTAAGTAAATGAGATAAAGTGGTCTGAGAATAGTAAAAGCATGAGCAATTGAGGTCCTGGTTCCACACAACAAAGTATGCATATAAATAACATTCATGGGGGCCAAGAGGTAACGCACTGAGTTAAGCACATATGGTGTGAAGCACAAGGACCAGTGAGCATAAGGATCCTGGTTCAAACCCCTACCTCCCCACCTGCAGGGGGGTTGCTTCACAAGTAGGGAAGCAGGTCTGCAGGTGTCTATCCTCTTTTCCTCTGTCTTCCCCTCCTCTCTCGATTTCTCTATGTCCTCTCCAACAACAACAGTTATAACTACAATAACAATAACGACAACAAGGACATCATAATGGGAAAAATGGCCTCCAGGAGCAGTGGACTTGTAGTGCAGGCAATGAGCCCCAGTGAAAACCCTAGAGGCAAAATAAATAAAGAAAGAAAGAAAGAAAGAAAGAAAGAAAGAAAGAAAGAAAGAAAGAAAGAAAATTCAACAATCCATCACATTGAAATGACAATGTGGTTACTAAGACACATAATTATCATTTGATTTAGTATGTGACAGAAAGTTTTAACTGTACGATAATATTGTGTAAGAGGATTATTTCATGCTCCTGAATATTAATTAGTATCAGGAGAAAAGAAAAAGGCAGTCATTTGAGTAACTGTAATCAAACAACGTAGACTTTTTAGTAAGCTTGTGTGTGTGTGTGTGTGTGTGTGTATTAATGATATGAGAAATGTCTGAAAGCTTTTATTAAAATTAAGACAACTTGTTTAAAAATGTATACTGTCTTAGTATTTTAAAGTGAGTGATAATTAGAACTGCAGGGTCAAAACTGGTTTCCTCATTGTGAAATGCCCATAATTTTATGCTATTCTATTTCTTGCAGAAGTATTCCTGTGTTCCTGCAGAACTGATGACTCCAGTCAGAACACAGATGCCTTCTCACCTTATGTATATTTGAATTACCCTGTCTGGCTAGTTCATTCTCATAGATTCTTAAGAGGCATTCACACACTAAGGCTTTTCTGGGATTTATTCAAAGAGCCCTCTTGGGGCTTGCCATCCCTTGTGGCAGCCTCCACAGCAGCCTGAGCTCTTTCTGGTAAGAAGAGAAATGATACTTTGATTTAAGATGGAGTATGTGTGAGCCATCAGACACATATGTGCCCTACACTGCTTAGGGATGTAATATCAAATTGCAGCACAGAGTTTTATGTATCCTCCCAAATTGCGTTTCTTTGACAGTCAGCCTCTGGCGGTGTATCAAAGCTAAACTCCTGTACCAGTTGGCACAGAAGTAATAACGAAAGCAGTGACTTTCCAGGGCCAGTGAATCTCACCACAGAGCTGGCTTGAAAGCATACTGACAGGGGCAATGAAATAGCTCACTTGGTATATGAGCTGCTTTGCCATGTGCACGATCCAGGCATTGAAGGAAACTGGTGCTAGGGTCTCTTTCTCCCTCTCTTTGATTCTACTCTGCCTCTCTGTCTCTTTATAAACAGAATAAAAGAAAGAAAGAAAACATGTTTACTGTCTTCATGATGTTCACTGCTATTGGGGATTTAACCTTTGCTGGGAGACATCATTTTGTGTCATTTGAATTTCATAAAATCTTAAGACAGGACTTATACAGAATTTAGTATATCTGATAGATGAAGTGTGATTGCATAACTGAATCACTGAAGGTCTGCAAAATAGCTCACTTGGATAGTATGCTGCTTTACCATGTATGTGATCTAGGATCGAGACTAACTGCCACCACATTGCAGGGAGCTTTAGGGCTTGGAGCTCTCTCCCTCTCTCTCTCCTTTTCTCTCTCTCCCTCTCTCTCTCCTTCTCTCTCTCGCTCTCTCTCTACCTATCTTTCTTTCTATGGATAATAAAAGAAAAATAGATTAAATAATTGACCAAAAGCCTACAAATAGTGAACGGGAGAGTGACGGTTCAAGTTCAAACCTTCCCAGCTTCATGATATATTTGCATTCTTCTCTATTTCTACTTTCACTGGTAAAACTTCTGCTCTTGTGGAAAAAAAAATTCAAAGTTGAAATCTTTGGCACATTTCACCGCAAACATAATTTTTTGGACCAAACCTTATCACAACATGATTGAAAACTCACCTCCACTCCTCACTAAATTAAGATAGAAATGAGAGGAACTGCCAGGGACTTTTCTAAAGACAGTCTTTAAGCGCAGCCTCCATCAGAAGGTGACCTGTAATGTGTTCAAATGCTCTGTAATTATTTGAAGGTGATTCGTGACAAGCAAGCTGGTCAGTTTATGAAGCCATGAGATACACTGCATGGGTTTATACTTCTGCTAATGACTTGAGCAACAATTAAAAAATGAAGTAAAGAATATAGATTGTAACTGTGGAGATGCTGAATATTAAATGATATGACAGAAATACAGTTGAAAATATCAAAAAGTGTAAAAGACAGTGTGTGTGTGTGTGTGTGTGTGTGTGTGTGTGTGAGTGTGTGTGTGTGTGTGAGTGAAAATGGAGATGTTCTTTTGCACAATGTGGTTGGTTCTTCTGTGGCTGAATTGAAATTGAAAAATGTACCTTGATTAAAGTTAATTAATTTCAATTACTGCACTATCATGCAGAACCTGGTTATCAAACCTGCTGTAAACAAGTTGTGTCTGTACATTATTACTTTAGCTACACAACAACAATAGTAATGTTGTGTATATAACAATATTAAGTAAATGGAAGTGATTTTATTTAATTAAATTATTTAAATGCAATGACATATACGATCATATATGTAGTTAGACATTCATCAATACAAATACATGAATGCACATATAAATTTATGTATTTGTTAATGCATGCATTTATTTGTAATCACTCTTGTTGTTATAGAGACACTGCTGAATGTCAATATTTCCCCAAAGCAAAGAATTCTGAGGAACGAGAGTGGGGGGACAAGAGGGAGGCTTTGGTGGTGGAAAATTATCTAAGTTGAAGGTAAGAATTTATTATGATATTTTTTCTAAAAAGGAAACATTGATAAAACCATAGGATAAGAAGGGTACCACTCCACACAATTCCCATCACCAGATCTCCATATCTCAACCCCTCCCTTGTTAGCTTTCCTATTCTTTATCCCTCTGGGAGTATGGACCCAGGGTCATTGTGGGATGCAGAAGGTGGAAGGTCTGGCTTCTGTAACTGCTTCCCTGCTGAACATGGATGTTGTCAGGTCAATCCATACTCCGAATCTGTCTCTCTTTCCCTAGTGGGGAAGGACTCTGGGGAATTGGAGCTCCAGGACACATTGGTGGGGTTGTCTGTCCAGGGAAGTCTGGTCGGCATCATGCTGGCATCCGGGACCTGGTGGCTGAAAAGAGAGTTAACATACAAAGCCAAACAAGTTTTTGATTAATCATGTACCTAAAGGCTAGAGTAGTGCAGATGAAGAATTGGGGGATGGGTCTCCATTTTGTAGACATCTAGTAGGCATATTTTGGTTATATTCCAAAGGGCCCATGACTATACTAGTTTTTTTTTTTTCCCTGAGCCTGAAATCTGAAATGTAGATGGATCCAAGTTATTGTCTGGGAAGAAGATGTTATGGCTGCATAAATGACCAGAAAGCTGGATCAGGGAGGAGAGTAGCTCCCAAATATGGGAAAGGTGTATAGATATTTTTTACTGTAAACCCCATCGATTTGATGTGATTTGGGGCCCATATTCAGCTTAAGAGTCTATGTGACCTCTGCATCCCTGTAGATCTGACCTCACATTCTGTGGTCATGAGTAGGAAGGAGCATTCCAAGCTGCCCCAATATCGACCCATCTTCCTCAGGTAAGAATGTTTTGCAGACACCTATCATGGGCAGATAAGAAATTATACCCACGTGCCAACAGTTATACAGCAAGCTATCAACCCTCCACAGTAATATTATTTTTAAAAGAATACATATATAAGGACTTTCACTTGGTAGGGTGCATACCCTAGCACTATTGCGGACCAGGTTTGAGTCATACCTAGAACCACACTGAAAGTGTCACAGCTCTGAGGAAAAGTTTAGGTGCTATGGTGTCTCTGCTTCTCTATCTGAATTTAAAAGCAGCTGCAGTGCCCAGGAACTGGTTCAGTAGATTAAGCTCTGGACTGTCAAGCAAGAGAGACCCTTAGTTCAATCCCTAACATTACAAGTTCTAGAGTGATACTCTGGTTCTTTCTCTTTGTATCTACTGAATAATTAAATCTTTTTTAATTTTCATATATCTATGTCTTTTTATGTTATCCCTTCTATCTGGGATATTTTTTTCTCCTTGTTTCTTTCGGGCTACCTCATGGTTTCCAGGGAAAGTTCAGTCAATTTATCTGTAACCATGAATGATTTGTCTTCCCATCAGTCTGATGCCTGTTTTTCAAGCTTCTGTGTTTCTCTTGAGGCTGCCTTGCTCAAAGCACTTTTCTGCAGCATCAGTCTGTCTTGACCACTTGACTCTAAGTTCTCTCAGGATAGAGATTGTTTATTTATCTTGTTATCTTCACATCTACGAATAACAAATGACCAACCTCCCTAAGAGTGGAAATAAAATAAATAGACATGAAACAAGTGAAAAGCCTTCTAACAAAGTAACCCCAGGACTCTGTGGTCTTGTGTGAAGTGATCATGTCACTCTGCCTTACATGACTAAATAGTCTGTGTGGGAGGCAGACAATATGATACTAAAGTTGAAATCTAACATCTGATTCTGATATAGGCTGGTGGACAGATGGAAGAGACATTCTCACAGATGGTATAAATTATCCGTAGACAGGATGGTCTAAAAAAGCATGACATGATCAGCAAATTCAAAGCAGGAAGAACAGGCTTGATTGCCTATTTGGTACATAAGCTATAGCTTACAATGACATTTGGTATGAACCCAGGAACTATGTCATGAACAAAACTTTACATCTTGTATGAGAAGTACAACGGTGGGGTATTTTTCTTTTTTTTAAATTTATTTTTTATTTAAGAAAGAATAAATTAACAAAACCATGGGGTAGGAGGGGTACAACTCCACACAATTCCCACCACCCAATCTCCATATCCCACCCCCTCCCCTGTTAGCTTTCCCATTCTCTATCCCTCTGGGAGCATGGACCCAGGGTCATTGTGGGTTGCAGAAGGTGGAAGCTCTGGCTTCTGTAATTGCTTCCCTGCTGAACATGGGCGTTGACTGGTCGGTCCATACTCCCAGTCTGCCTCTCTCTTTCCCTAATAGGGTGGGTCTCTGGGGAAGTGGAGCTCCAGGACACATTGGTGGTGTCTTCAATCCAGGGAAGCCTGGCCAGCATCCTGATGGCATCTGGAACCTGGTGACTGAAAAGAGAGTTAACATACAAAGCCAAACAAATTGTGGGGTATTTTTCAATGAAGCTAAAGAACAATGTCAGATCTCCAGATGACAAAGGAATACAGGCCTCTTAGTGAGTTTGATAAAAAAAACCACATAAAACCCAGAGACTCATATTCAGAGGAAACAGATAATGGAAGCCAGAGAAAGAAGTGGCCATTGATACCAAATGCCATAAAATGTTTCAAGGATACGGGATAACTAAAAGTCGCCAGAGACCAGAATGAGAACAATCTCTGGATCTTAGTCACACTTTAATGAAGACTAGAGTGAAATGAAGCCTATTTTAAATCTTAGTTGTCAAAAATAAAAGTGATTTTAAAATTTAAGGAAAATCTAACCAAATCTGGTGTAGAGACAGTTTTTTTTTAATATAAAAAAAAAAACTGAGCCAGTTTATAGGCTAAAAGGAAAGCATCTGAAGGGGGAAAAAGAATCTGGCAATATAGTAGGCAGACAAGGTAATTTATCAAGCAATGTGTTAAAGGAGCAAAGTGGAGGAATGACTTTTTTTTAAGACAGAAAAGTGAAGCTGGCTCCCTCAGAGACTAAGATAAAAGGCTAAAAGACAGGTGCAAATGTAGATAACTGTGTGGGAAAGGAGTTGGTAGTTTCCTCTTGATAGACTCCATTTGTTCCATGAAATAAGAGGCGAGTGTTTCAGAAGACAGAGACAAAAGTAAGTGCTGAAGGATAATGGTAAGAAGATGAGCTAACTGCAGTGAAATCAGTCTGAGGACATGTGACAGGACTACACAGGGCACTGAGAACTCTCAGTCAAGATGAGAACACTCTAGGTGTATGGTGGCACCACTCCATGAGGCTCTGGGAACCTCTCCAGCAGCAGTTAATATTCAGAGCTGAGAAAAAAGAAGACTTGAAGTTGTGGACAGGTGAAGATTGGAGGTTGTCCATAGACAGGAGCTTCCTGAACCAAATATGATCAATGAAACAGGGTGTATAGTTAGGAGGCCATTTAAATTCTTGCTCACATTAGCATATTTGTATACTAAAGATAACTGATAAAGAACAGACTGATCTTGACTAGAACAGATATGGCATGGCTGCAATAGAGGTGCATGGAATGGAAAAAAATATATATGAGATGGAGATCCGCAGATTCCATTTTAGAAAAAATTATACTTTCAAAACTGACAATTGTAGTACCAGGAGCAGAGGGGGGAAACAGGACCTACATAGGTCATCTATGTTATTAATCAATGCACTAAGTGAAAGAATAGCCTTTGATATTTTGGTAATCAAAATCTGAGATCAAAGATTGTAAAGGTGAGAGATGACCAATATCAGAAAGTGTGACAAAGGGACTGATAGGCAACTCATCCGGTAGAGTGTACATGTTGCCATGCGCAAGGATCCAGGATTGAAGTCAAGACTGTTACATGGGAGAGCTTCTGGGTGGGGAGGCTTCAGGAGCCAAGTCTCTTTTTTGTTCTCGTCTCTTGCTGCCTCTCATCCTCTATTAAGAAAATAAAATGGCCACAGGAATGATGGAATAGTGCAGGTACTGAGCCCCAGTGATAACCTTAGAGGCAAAAAAGAAAAGAAAAAAAAATGAAGAGGGGGAGGAGGAGAAAGAGATGAAGGAGTCAGAAACAGGAGTGAAAGGAGGAAGAGGAAGAGGAAGAGGAGGAAGAGGAATAAGAAGAGGAGAAATGTGAGAGGACATGTGATCAAGACAAGAAGGGAATCAAGGACCTTGTAAGGAATATTTTGTACCCAATGAAAGGGAAAAATATGTTAAGATAACGATCCAGATGCCAGCTTGAACTATCTGACAAGTTTTGAAATTTCTTTCTTTCTTTCTTTCTCTCTCTCTCTCTCTCTCTCTCTCTTTCTTTCTTTCACCAGGGCACTGCTCAGCTCTGGTTTATGGTGGTGCAGGGAATTGAACCTGGGATTTTGGAGCCTCAGGCATGAAAGACTCTTTGCATAATCATTATGCTATCTACGCCCCACCAGTTTTGAAATATCAAAGGCAATCAGCCTCTCACAATTGCTCCATGCCCTCACTGCACATCTGTCTCTATACTTTGATTTAGTGTAGACAAAACAACAAACTTAGTTTTAAAATTAGGGAACAAGGAGCAGGGTGGTGAGCACATACATTACCAAGAGCAAGGACCTGGGTTCAAGCCTCCTATCTCTGTCTGGGGGGGGGGATTTTATAAGTGCTGCAGGTGTCTCTCTGTCTCTCCCTCACTACCCCCCTTTTCTCTCAATTTCTCTCTGTCCTATCAAATAATAAATAAATATTAAAATTATGTATTATCTTTGGGAGAGGGACAGAGACACACCTGCAACACTGCTTCACCTCTCTCAAAACTTTCCTGCTCTGGCAAGGTGGGTCAGGGAAGTTGGGTGAGGGGGCAGGCTGGGAAGCTTGAACCTAGGTCCTTGCACATTCATTGTAACACGTGTGCTCAACCACGTGCACTACCATATGGCTCCTTAATAAAAATTAAGAAAAACATAGTAAAGAACAAAATAATGACAGTACATCCCTCTTAGTCTAAGAGGCTACCAATTTGTTTCAGCTAAGCTATTGTGTTTTACACGTGTGCCTTTTATTGTTTTATCTGCAAAATGAAAATGATATTTGACTTGTATGAAGTTATATAAAATATTCTGAGTAGGTATTGGAATTTACCATTATCATCCATCATCATCATAGAAGTTGAGTGTAGTGTTACAAATGTTCCCTTATTACTACTCTAAACTTTTACTTGTGCTACTCATATAGGGGATTGTGTTTGGATGAGTTTTGAATACTAAAAGTTGATGAATTTGATATATATCAGCAGTTACTGTTTACATAATATTTTCTGATGCAATGAATGTTTGCTAAAAACTTATTTTGGTTACTATATGGGATTTTTACTTTGAAGATTATATAAGATTTTTACAAAATACTTCATGGCTTTAAGCCAATTCAATATTGTTAATTATACCTATGGTCACATGGAATATTCCTCCATGAATAAAGACATACTGTTGTTGCAATGAGCTGGTGTGTGTGTGTGTGTGTGTGTGTGTGTGTGTGTGTGTGTGTCTTTCCTCTCCTTCTTATAGATGAATACCTGTAACAACTTTCTGTTGTAGATTTGCTTTCTGCTTCAAGATGTGTTTGTACTCTCAGAAAATAGAAACATTTGGGAGAGAAGACAGTGAAACACCTGCAGACTATTTTTTAAAATTTTTTATTTATAAGAAGGAAACATTGACAAAACCATAGGATAAGAGGGGTACAACTCCACACAATTCCCACCATCAGAACTCCATATCCAATCCCTCCCTTGATAGCTTTCCTATTCTTTAACCCTCTGGGAGTATGGACCCAAGGTCATTGTGGGGTGCAGAAGGTGGATGGTCTGGCTTCTGTAATTGCTTCCCTGCTGAACATGAGCATTGACAGGTCGATCCATATTCCAAGCCATTCCTTTAGTGGGGAATCAGAGCTCCAGGACACATTGGTGGGGTTGTCTGTTCAGGAAAGTCTGGTTGGCATCATGGTAGCATCTGGAACCTGGTGGCTGAAAAGAGAGTTAACATACAAAGCCAAACATTTTGTTGACTAATCATGAAACGAAAGGCTGGAATAGTGCAGATAAAGAGTTGGGGGCATCTCTGTTCTATAGATAGCTAGTAGGCATATTTTAGTTATATCCCAAAGAACCTGTGGCTATACTAGTCTTTTTTTTTTTTTCCCTGAGCCTGAAATCTGATATGCAGTTGGGTCCTAGTTGTTGTCTGAGGAGATGATGTTATGGCTGGGTCCCATGAGATAGGGCATATGTTCACATGTATCCATAAATTAGGGCAAAATATATACCTGAAAGCAAAAGTACACAATAGTCTACAGTGAGTTAGTATGAAGTTTACAATGAAATAGTGTCTACTTAGACTTAGATACCCTCCTCACCAATTTCCTATTATACTTCCCTCACTCACTCCCAAGCTATCCTTATCAAAGTAAGGACTGAAAAAGCTGAGTAAGGAAAAGAGACCAGCATACTTTAACGATGACTCTTTAGTCACTATCAGGCCACCGCATCAGCTGGGGCCCTAGTCAAGGAGTCCTGAGATTCCCAAACAGACATGATAGGCCTATACCCCAAATAAATCCCTCTCTCCATTGTTACCAGTCATATCTATCAGGAACAAAGAACAGACCCCTTTGTGGGCCCCCATATGACCTTGCCCTCAACTTGAATCAACAACCACAGAGAATGTTCCATACTCTGAAGTGAGCCTAGACAACATACTCTCTGCTACACCTGAGGAAGATGGGTCCTGATATGGGGGTAGCTTGGAATGTTCCTATTGATGACCACAGAATATGAGGTCAGATCTAAAAGGATGCAGAAGTCACATAGGCTCCTAAGCTGAATATGGGCCCCAGATCAGATCTAATTGATGGGGTTTACAGTCAACAATATTTGTACACCTTTCCCATATTTGGGAGCTACTCTCTTCCCTGATCCAGATTTCTGGTTCTTTTGTTAGCCATGACTACCTTTTTTTAAAGGAATTTTTTTTTTAAAAAGTATTCTTTAAATAATCAGTGGAGCAAGAGTGGCAAAATAGGATGTCAACAAAGACACCCAACTTCTGTTCTGAGAAAAGGTAATAAAGAGTGTTGGAAACAGCCCTTGAGAATATGCACTCACTTTCTTTGCAGAAACTCTGCTACACTATTTATGAAACTGTCTTTCTGTCAGCTCCACTAACCAGTGGAGGTTATGTTTCTGCTCCAGTCATGTTTTGAAAAGCCACGTTCATGCAGAGCTCTGTGTATAAAGACAGACATGCCAAATATTGAGGATAAATGAAGTATAAAGAACAGAGGCACTTTTCACTTATCTCCCCTTTATCTAAGAATTGCATCTTGCTACTAGGAAGTAAAGCAATGACTTCACATCAGCATCTAAACAGAGACCCTTTCACTGGCTTTTTCACTGAAATTTCAAGTTTTTTAATTTTTCTTTATTTTATTACTATTTTATTATTGTTTTTTGCCAAAGCATTGCTCTGCACTGGTAATTGAACCTGGGATTGCAGAACTTCCAGTATCAAAAGTCATTTGCTTAACAACTTTGCTATCTCCCCTGCCCCAAATGCAAGTTTTCAATAGTAGAAATACATCTCAGGGCCAGGCAGTAGTGCAGCTAGTTAAGTGCATGTATTACTGTGAGTAATGACCCAGGTTCAAACCCCTGGTCCCCACCTGCAGGGGGAGAGATTCATGATTGATAAAGCAGGGCTAAAGATGTCTCTCTGTCTTTCTCTCTCTCTCCCCCTATTTTCTCAAGTTATGCCTGTATCTATGCAATAATAAATTAAAATATTTAATGTATATCATTTTTTTAAAATGCATAGCAGTGAGTGGCAAGATAGCTCACCTGGACAGTGGCCTCTTTGCCATGATGTGACCCTGGTTTAAGCTTGGCCCTCGCCTCACTAGGAGAAGCATCAGTGCTGTGGTGTCTGTCTTCTCTTTCCTTTTGTTTCCCCCCTTTTCTCTCAAAAAGCCAGTCAGCAACCATGAATCTCTGATGTCAGTACAAGTAATGATTTAATTTATTAGTTTTCTATTGATTAATTAATAGAAGAAGGACTTGTAAACAAAATGATAGAGTAGTTATTGCTATATTTTTATAAATTGAATTATATTATACAGGTTATATATAATAGTTTTATTCAGAAATTGAACAGGAAGGTGGTTCAAGACTATGATAAGTCAGCAAAGAGAAGAAAGCAGTATAAGTCCTATTTATTCTTGCTGGAGCTTCTGGCTTGAATTTTCTGAGACTCATATTCCAAGTATCATGTTAACTACAAAAAGGAAGCGGGAGATACTCAGTGATTGAATCTTTGAAAAAGAGCAAGATATAGAACTATAAAGAAGAATTATAGGTAATTGCAGAGAGGTCTACTTATATTTGCTATTTTGAACTCTATACACAAGTGTAGAAATTTTACTAGAATGGGCAAAGATACACTATAACCAAGTAATCCACAGAGTTCTTACAGAACTGGAGACATTTGAATCCTATAACCAGAGAGAAGAGTCACAGTTGAGGTAGATTTTTTTTTCTTTCTTTTGCCTCCACGGTTATTACTGGTGTTTGATGCTAGTACTCAGAATCCACTACTCCCAGGGGCCATTTTGTATTTTTTTTCTATTTTATTCATAGGACAGAGAGAGATTGAGATGGTAGGGGAAGAAAGAGAAGAAGAAGAGAGAAAGACAGACACCTGCAGACCTGCTTCACTGCTTGCAAAGGGTCCCCACTGCAAGTGGAGAGGCTCAAACCCAGGTCCTTGCACATGGTACTATGTGTTCTTAACCAGGTGCACCACGAACTGGCCACCAATTTGTTTATTGATTAGTGATATCAGAACACCAATTACTCTAGTATGTGATGTACTGGCCCTCAAACTGAGGACCTCAAGCATAGGAGTCCAACACTCTACTCATAGAGCCAACTTGCAAGTCATTTCAGATTTCAATGACAAGTAGCCCCCCCCCCAAGGAAAAGTGTTGTACGAATCAGGCAAGCTAACTCTAAAGGTTACATTTATCCAGCATGTGATGAGAAGATCAAGGGATACTGAAATTACTTAACTGCATCATACAACCTTTGTATTATTATATTTACTAGCAACAAGAATGCCTCATATTTTTTCCCAGTCTGTTGACCTTTCATCTCCAAGCCAGAATTCTCCTCGTCAACATAAGGGGAAAAATGCTAGAGTCTCTCCCAAAACTCAAATATGTGGACCCAGAAGACTGCCTGTCTTATGTAGTGAAAATCTAAATTTTATTTGATTACATTCCATAAGACATACTTGTTCAGCGTGCAAGCGGCACATGTTTTCTTGGAATTCTCTTGACTAGCCAGGGCCAAATTCCAGACAAGCACCTGATAAAGTTGTTGCTCTTACAATGATGGTGTTTTTTTAAAATGAAAATTGTTGTGGTAATGAGGCTACAGACTCTGTGCCTTGTGCTCCGCCCTTTTCTGGAGGTGTATATAAGAGGTCTCAGCGCAGGAGGTGACATTCACACTTGAACTCTCCATCTGTTTCTCTACTGAACCACTGAACCTCCTCCTCTCTACACCATGTGCTGCAACTACGGAAACTCTTGTGGTAGCTACGGCTATGGCTGTGGCTATGGTTCCGGTTACGGCTGTGGCTATGGATCCGGTTACGGCTGTGGCTATGGTTCCAGATACGGCTGTGGCTATGGTTCCGGATACGGCTGTGGCTATGGTTCCGGATATGGCTGTGGCTATGGTTCTAGATATGGCTGCGGTTATGGCTCTGGTTATGGCTGCGGCTATGGTTCCGGATATGGCTGTGGCTATGGTTCTGGTTATGGCTGTGGCTATGGTTCCGGATACGGCTCTGGCTATGGATCTGGTTTTGGCTCCTGCTGTGGTTACCGTCCATTTGTCTACAGAAGTTGTTATTCTTGCTGAAAAACTACAGTAACAACAGCCTTTTTCTGTAAAATGATCACAGCAGATGACACCAAACTGAATATTCAGAACATGCAGCAAAATTGTCTTTCTGAAAACTCTGCTCCTTATTGAAGACTCTTGAGTCACTCTATGTTATTTCTATAAAGCAAAAGATCTTATTTTGGCCATACTCCAAATATAAATACTAACCAGTTGCTTATTCTATGATTCTAAAATGTGATCATTTACAAATAAACATCCTGCAATGATCCTAACAGGTGTGTGTATTTTTTCTGTCATTCAAGCTTCTTGACTTACTTGTTCTTTCTTATTTCTACAGTTTCCTCAAAAGCTTGGCAGTGCCAGTGCTCAGGTGGTCATTCCAGTTCTCTTATTCTGACTTCCATTCTCACTGCTCACTATACTTGACTTGTGGAAAGTTACTAACCATGTTGGGGGAAGGGAGCAGGCAGTGGCACACCTGCTCAAGCGCTCACATTACAGTGCACAAGGACCCAGGTTCAAGCCCTTAGTCCTCACCTGCAGAGGGAAAGTTTCACAAGTGGTGAAGCAGGGCTGCAGGTATTTCTGTGTTTCCCTATCTCCCTCTCCCCTCTTAATTTTTGTCTCTACCTAATAATAAGTAAATAAAATATTTTTGCAAAAGGAAGTTACATACAAAGAATCTCTGTTAGGGAGACATGATACATTATGGCTGTTGAGTGTTGAGCCAGTAAACTAAGAGGAAGGTGGGACCACAGGGGCATGATATAGCAGGCATCATTTTAGTGCTACATAACAATGCAATGGGTCTGGAACAGATGATAATACTGAGAGATCTGAATACTATTTAAGAGATGCTTGTGCCACCGTGTAGTAGCCAAGGGCTTCAACCCAGGTTCTCACACAGTATTAGCATTTTACATTCTGGGTGAATTATCTCCTGGATCCTTAACTAGGGTTTGCTCTTAAGCATGCTTGTTTCATGATTCCAAGTCTATCAATGTATTTATTTCCATATTAATTAACACTTATTTTTTTTTGTTAGTACATGCAGACACACATACAAGTACCAATAAATACCTCAAAATAACCTTCCTTGAAAAATTAGTAATATAAAAAAATGGACTGGAAGAAGAGATTATAGCAAGACATAAATGACTTAGAGTTTGGTTAACTGGTTTTGTATTTAGTTGCTAGTCTAGGTAATCAAAAAGCATTAGATACTTCATGAAAGTGGAATTTAAAAGATCTTAAACATCCACAGTGAAGAATAGGAGAGAAATCCATCTAAAATAATATCTTAAAAGTGTTGATTCCTTCTTAGCACTTAAAGTTGGTGGGTTAGAGGGAAATATGTAGCTAAATGCCTGAAATTTTGGTATTGAAAAATTAATAAAACTAAGTTTTGCTTCTTCTCCATATTTTTCTAGAAACAATAGGGTGAAGTGAATGACTGTCCACAACAAGGATATTTTTTTCCCAGCAAATGATGTCCTTCAAATGTGTGAGATTTGCCACAACAAGAGTGACTTTCTCATTAGATGCCTCATCACTGGATATACATAAACCAACACTGAATCACCTGCAACAGTGCTTATTTTAGAGGATAGTTATAAATTCAGGGGACGGGAATGGAATTGCCAGTTCTTACATATCCCTTTCCACTCCTACAGTATTCAAGAATAATGTAGATCAGGGATAAATCTGAATTTTGAAGTCTGAGAGAATGGCCATGCTGATAGAATAAAGATACAGGATTAGAATGTTTCATTTTTTTCGGTATTTGGAAAGAGATGCTCATTAATGTAAGTATTCACTTTAGAAATCAAATATTCATTGAAGTTATAGTGATAGTAAGACTGTAAGAACTAAAGTCAAGATCTGAGTGGAGCTGGAGACTCCGTGTCCTATGGAAGAGGAAATTGACAAGTTGATGGAGGGTGATGTGTGCTAACACTGACTATGCAACTGTGAGCGTGTGACAACACAACTCTTAGGGATCAACTCCCTGCGAGTAATTATTCACGTGAAGGCTGTGGAGACTCACAGGTTCTGTGGGTGGGGAGGAAAGCACTCCTGAACTCTTAGAAAAATCTTACAATTTTGTATAATGTGGTTAAATCACTAATAAAAACATATTAAAATACTGGAAATCCCCCCAAAGTTAACTGTATTTAGTATCATCAGAATCATCTGACACACAATAGTCCTCACAAGAGCAAAGTCAAGAATAGACGGGTGAAAAGATGGCTGTTTTCAAGAAGTATAAACACTTATGTAACACACGAATAAGTGGTTTCACTTATCAAGCATTGATTGAGTATCTAAGAAAAGGCATTTCATTATATATTATCAACAGGAAGCTAAGTATGGAAAAGGTGAAATAACTCACAGATTACAAAAAAATCAGAATACATATAAAATGTAATATGTGGTTGCATTACATGTTATTGTAGCCCATTATAATATTGGTATGTCTTCATTCAGGAAATGAAGAGGAAAAATATACAAAAAAGTGAAAATAAACAGTAAGGATGAGTATAGTGAAAGGTAAAAAATATTTATTAAAAAAACTAAAAATAGATTTGGCAAGCTGGCTCCCTTGGATAAAGTGTTTCTTTGTGACATGCGTGACTCTGATTCAAGCCCAGCACCCACAGTGATGAAGGAAGCTTCAGTGCTGGTTTTTTTTTTTTTCTCTCTTTTTCTTTCTGCCTCTTTATCTCACTCTTTCTGTATAAAAATAAATGTTTTTTAAAGGAAAGGGGCATACTTCTAGCAGAATTATGAAGTATGAGTAGAAACTGCTCAGACATACAGAATTCAGTCATCTGAACAAGAGAAAAATAAATAAATCCAAGCCCAGAAAAATAGATTGTGTGGATATTGCAACTATTCTGCTTAATTGTTGCCCAGCCTTCATTGCAAGGTGCCGTGGTGTCTTTTTGTCTCTCTTCCTATGTGAAAAAAAAAAATACTGCTAGAGATATTGTTCTAATGCTAGCTATCACTATTCCTGGAGTTCTTTGTTAAGATTACTTACAAATTTATCTGTCTCATTTTATAAGGCAGAGAGAAATTGTAAAAGAAGAGGACAGAGAAAGATAGAAAGTAAAAGAGACATCTGTGTGTATCACTTCATATTTCATGAAGCACCTCCTCACTCGGGTAGGGGTTAGAAGTTTTAACACAGGTACTTGTACACGGCAATGTGTCCACTCAACCATCTCCTCCTGGAGGAATTCTAATCAGTATTTCGGTTTAAAGAAGAAATTCATGGATGTGTGGATGTGTGTAAGCAGAATTTTAAGGACCTCCTGCTGGCATGACCCCTTCTCATCAGTAAAGGGGTAATTTGCCTTTAACTTTGACAAAGATGACAGGATATTACTCCTGTGATAATTATATGCTTCAGTGGCAAATGAGATACAAAGCCGATAATGTTTTTATTTTAAAATGAATATTCAGATAGCTTTTTTAGAATATGTTTATTTTTAAAACATTTTTATTATCTTTGTTTACTTATTAGATAAGGACAGCCAGAAATTGAGAAAAGGGTAACAGAGAAGAGTGACAGAGAGGCACCTGCAGCACTGCTTCACCACTAACAAAGCTTTCCCCCTACAGGTGTGGCCTGGGGTTCAAACCCAGGTCCTTGTGGAGTATAGTATGTGCACTCAACCAGGTGACCCTTGATTTTTTTTCATTCTAAATTTTTTTTTAATTTTTATTTATAAGATTGAAATACTGACAAGACCATAGGATAAGAGGGGTGTAATTCCACATAATTCCCACAACCAGAACTCCATATCCTATCCCCTCCCTTGAAAGTTTCCCTGTTCTTTATCCCTCTGGTAGAATGGACCCAGGATCATTAAGGGGTGCAGGAAGTGGAAGGTCTGCTTCTGTAATTGCTTCCCCACTGAAGATGAGCATTGGCAGGAAAGAGAGAGCCTGTCTCTCTTTCCCTACTGGGACAGGAATCTGGGGAGGCGGGCATATTAGTAGGGTCATTAGACATATTAAGATCATTAGACATATTAGACATATTAAGGTCATTAGACATATTAGACATATTAGGGTCATTAGACATATTAGTAGGGTCATCTGCCCAGGGAAGTCAGTTTGGCATCCATCATGGTATCATCTAGAAATTGGTGACTGAAAAAGAGTTAAGATATAAAGCAGAAAAAATTGTTGACTATTCATGAACCTAAAGGCAAGAATATAGCAGATAAAGATTTGGGGTCTCATTTTGGAAACAGCTAGTAGGTCTATTTTAGGTATGTTTCAAGGGGCTCATGACTTTACTAGTTTTTGTCTGCACCTGACATCTAATATGCAGGTGGACCCAAGTTATTGTCTGGGGAGATGGTTTCATGGGTCCTGAAATTAGTGCAATCTGGAATGTTCCTAGCTGTGGTCACAGAATTCGAGCTCAGACTTAAAGGAATGCAGAGGTTACGTAGGCTCCTGTATTGAATTTCGGCCCCAGATCAAACACATGGGTTTTACAGTTAACAATATTTATATAATTTCCCCATATTTGGGAGCTACTGTCTTCTAGCTTTCTATTCCCTTTTCCAACTATGACACCATCTTTTTAAAATTTTTTGTATTATCTTATTTATTGGATAGAGACAGGCAGAAGTCAAGAGGGATTGGAAAGGTAGAAAGGGTGAGAGACAGAGAGATACCTGCAGCACTGCTTCACCACTTGTGAAGCTTTCCCCCTGCAGGTGGGGACTGGGAGGGGGTTGAACCTGTGTCCTTGTGCATTGTAACATGTGTGCTTAACCAGATGTACCACCAACCAGCCCCCTGAGGAAAGGGGGAGAGAAAAGGAGACAGAGACACCTGCAGCCCTCCTTCACCACTCGCAAAGCTTTCCTCAGGCAGGTGGGGACTGGTCGGGGTTTGAACCCAGGTCCTTGAGCACTGTAATATGTGTGCTCAACCATGTACGCCACCACCTTCCCCTTAATTTTTAATATATTTATTTTAGATAGAGACAGAGAGAAATTGCAAGTGAAGAGTAAGAAATACCTGCAGCACTGGGTAGCTGCTTCTGATGCTTGCTCTATGTGTTTAAGCAGAATTGGAGCAGGTTTACTAAATAGGAAAACTCTAGGTAAACTGCAAGACAAAGACATCTTGAAGTTTCCTGATTAAAACCTTTTCTACAAGACTTTATGTTGCTCAGAAGAGATTCTGGTTAGGCTGTGCTTAAACTCCTGATCCATTAAGTCTGTGAGATAATAAGTGAATAAGGAACACTACTGAAACTAAAGAACACTATTTCATAATTATAGAGAAGCTAAATATTTAATAACTATTTTAAATGTACCTATACTGAAAAATACAGTGCTTAAAAGAGAATGAACCCCCCCCCCCAACTGCTGGGGGGAAAATCTATAATTGTAACTAGAAATGTCAAAGGGATTATTTTGTACTTGAAAGGACTAGGTACAGAAAATCACTTAAATGATACTTATTAGTAGACTACACCCAACATGGTAGAATGTGCCCAACTTTTAAATATGCATGGAATATGCCAAGAGAAGTCCTATGCCGGCTTTTGTTCATGTGAACTAAGCTCAATAATTTAAAGTCTGCTTAAGTTACAATGGGTGTTGGGCCTAGGTACTGACTGGGAAAGATGGAGTAACACAGAACCATGAATTAACTGTTTCACATCATGGCAGAAGGTGTCAACAGCAGCTTGTGTTCTTGTCTTTGTTTTTTTTCTCAAAGCCTGCAGTTGTGAACTGAGGAGACTGTCCAGTGCCTTAGATTGAGCTATAAAATGGAATTTCTTTTTTTAAATAGTAGTTAAACAATGATCAACAAGATTTTAAGATAATAGGGGGACAATTCAGCACAGTTCCCATCACCAGAGTTCAATGTCCCATCCCCTTCATTAGGAATTTCTGTATTCTTTACCGCTCTGAGAATATGGACCAAAATTCTTTACGGGGTGCAGAAGGTGGAAGGTCTGACTTCCGCAATTAGTTCTCTGCTGGACATGGACATTGACAGGTCAATCCCTACCCCCTGCTTGTTTCTACAAGATAAATTTTCTATGGGGTGCTTTTTTTACTGATAGACTAATTGCAGTCAAAAGCAGTAAAAGAAAACTTAGTTCAAGATTTAGGGGACACACAAGCTGAGTTTCAGTGAGGCATACTTTAAACTGGTAATAATGCATTCATGCTTGAATAAAAATAATGATTACCTGCCTTTCATTCACTTTTAGTACAGAATAAATGCTAATGTGTAAAAGTTTTTTAGAAGGCAATAAATAAAACATTAGTTATAGATTATACTTTCTTGCTACTAAAATAATTAAATGATGGTGTTAATAAATGAGTGAGATTAATGAAATGTCAGCCTTATCACTTCACTGAAGCTCAGGTAAGCTGCCATGTTTGAAACCATATTAGTAGTCAGCATTCATTATGCCACACATGTGCTATGTGTAGTGTTATTCTAAGACCCCACCTTTTATAAATAATAGTGGGACTTTGCCAAAAGAAGATCAGTCAGACCTTCAGAAAAGCTCACTAAGAGAGGTACTTTTAGTTTAGGATTAACAGGAACATGCACTAGCTATATATACAAGATGCCCATCTTTGAACAATATGGGAATGTCAGAATAAATGATGCAAGGGTGAGAGCATGTCTTGGCAGAGCATCATATTCAAATATAATCTATCACAACAAGGGAAATTTCAGTAGAGAAACAGGACATTTAATAGGCAGTAATACTATTGTTTTTGTCAGTCTCTTGGGTCTTAGGTCTAATTTTCCTAAAACGAATTTTTTTTCTGCCTGATCTTTGCCAGGGGATCAGCATCTGCACCATCCATCAGATTTTTTTTTCTTTTTATCACCTTGAAGGCGAAAAAGAGGGGGCAAGAGAAAGAAAGAGACTGTAGTACTATTTTAGTGCTCCCTTACCCCTAGAACAGAGTCACATTTATGGTAAAGCATACACTCTACCTGGTATATTATTTCCCATCCTGAGACTTAGTTGAAATTAATAAAGAGCATAGTAGCTCTTGAAGCTTCAAATGTCAATATTTTTTCACGGTCACTCATTAGTATGTTTTGTCCATTCTGTTACATCTGTCCTAAAGGACCACACGCAGCAGTTTCTCTCTATAACACATACACATACACACACACACACACACACACACTCTCTCTCTCTCTCTCTCTCTCTCTCTCTCTCTCTCTCTCTCTCTCTGAGTCCTATATGTCATTTAGATTTGAGCTAGGCTCCCAGGGCACTGGAAAAATTTTCAATCATATTGTGTTATCTTTCCCTTTCTTCTTCTCTCCATCTCAAGCTCTCTCTTTCTACCTGGAAAAGTAGGTCAGAACCAGTGAAACCATAAAGATTATTAACAACAAATATCATCATCATCATCATCATTATAACATAAAAATATATAAATGCTGTTAAGACTATATATGATAGATAGTATACACTATTAAAATTGCTATCTTTATCAAAAAGCAACATTATAAATTTTTCCCATGTGAAAATGGTTAGTATTAGCTGTTTACAATTTCCTAAGAGTAATATATTATGGGAAATTCCACATAGTCAGTCTAATTTTGACCCACAGTAATCCCAGATTTGACTCAGTTAGGACAGACAACTACCACATATATACATTTATACAACATTTCCAAAGTGAAACTTGCTTTTTCTTGTTGAGAAAACTTGCTGTAATATGCCCAAGTTCTATTAGATAGAAATATTCCTATCTAAAAGGACACTAAACAAGATTTACTTCCTGTGTTTCATTTATATATTATGTTTACAAAACTATAACCACAAAGATTGGTAAATAATAAGGGGATGTTTGAATGAATATAAACTCTTTCATCAGTCCAGTGGTATTAAAGCCTGCTTTGAATAAATGCTGATTTAATTGATTTGCTTATGCTATGCCATCCCCCATGCATTTGTTTATTTTATATCGCTATTATATATATATATATTTAAAGGTAACTTTTATCTTTGTTTATTTATTGGATAGAGACAGCCAGACATTGAAAGGGAAGGAGGTGATAGGGAATGAGAGAGACAGACAGACACCTGCCACTCTGCTTCACCACTTGCAAAGATTTCCCCTTGCAGGTGGTGATCGGGGGTTCAAATCCAGGTGCACTCAACTAGGTGCACCACTACCCAACCCCCTCATTTTATTTCAGTTGGAAGAATAATTATTTATAGTGAAATTGTTGGTACAATTTCTCTGTTCACCCTTAAAAGTGTCTGCAAAACATTCTCACCTCCCACTTGGGTTTTTTTTTTCCTCATCATGTATGGCAAAAATAAGTACAATAAGATAAAGCAAACTTTCCTTATTTGAATCTCATATATATATATGTAATCATGAGTCGACACTGACATCTCACATCCGTTCATTCTTAAGTTCATTATTTATTGATGAGAGAGAGAGAGAGAACCAGAGCATCACCTTATATGTAATGCCAAGAATTGAACTCAGGAGCTCATGCTTTAGAGTCCAATGCTGCCATATACACTACGCAAATCACTCACTATTCCAGACTTTTTTTTTATTCATTCCGTTTTGTTGCCCTTGTTGTTTTATTGTTGTAGTTATTGTTGTTGTTATTAATGTCGTGGTTGTTGGATAGGACAGAGAAAAATGGAGAGAGGAGGGGAAGACAGAAAAGAGAAGAGAAAGGTAGACATCTACAGACCTGCTTCACCTGCAGCAACTCCCCTGCAGGTGGGGATCCAGGGGCTCGAACCAGTATACTTAATGTCAGTCCTTGCGCTTTGCGCCACCTGCGCTTAATCCACTGCGCTACAGCCTGACTTCCTATTCCAGACTTTTATTAACATCATTTCTTAGTCTTTTAATAGCAAGAGTAATAAAGTGTAAGTGACCAATAGTTTGTGCTTTATTTACTATCGTCTTCACTTTAAACATTTATTTCATGCTAAAAGCAAATAAAAGTAGGTTTCTGAGCTTCTTGTTTTAGTAAAAAGAGAGAGACAAAGACGGAGGAAAGGATACATAGAACCACTGAAGTTTCTCCAAATGCAGAAAGGGTCAGGCTTGAACTGAGTTCTTTCATATGACAAAGTAACTTCTAAATTGCCTTCTATACTTTAATTTTGTCATGGTGCATAACCCATCAAAGCAGACCATCAAATAAACTCAGGGTTGGAATGAAAACTTACATATCTTATATTGGGCAGTATAATGTTAAGAGATTAAGGAGCAAGAAGAATTGTTTGTGGTCAAGAGAACCAATAGAGAATACTGGAAATAACTCCTGATTGACTTGCAAGTTGGAAGCCCAAGAGGCGCCAGCATGTGCCACAGTTGAGCAGTGTTCTAAAATAAATAAATCTTTTTCAAAAATAATTTTAGGGTCAGGGAGGTAGCTGGGAATGCTAGAGCATCATCTTGCCTGCCTCAGGTCTCAGAGAACACAGGTTCAATCCCTAGTACTAACTTAGCTGAGTATTTCTCTGACCTACTCCAGTTCTCTCTCTATTTCCTTCTCCCTCCTCCTCTTTCTGCCTGGCTATCTTCTCATAACAAAAAAGAATATTAGTATGAATTTTTATGATGAAAACTAGCTTTGTTAGTATAAGCATCTTATGAAAGGCCTCACTTGGGTAAAGGAAGGCTCCAGTATGCCTTAAGGGAGTATGTGTCCTAGTCTTGAAGTAACACCCTAATTAGATTAGTCATAAAATTAGTCAGGGACAAAAGTACATGTGGTCAGTCCTACCTGTGCTCAGGGTGCATAAAATAACTCCTCTGCAGAGAGAAATAGACATACTCAAGGTGCAGTTTTCTTTACATTCTCTACCAAAGAACAGTCTAATGTAAGTTACTATGGAAACTTCTATGGAGGCCGTGACTATAGCCTATAGATACTGTGGCTATGGTGGTCTGGGCTGTGGTATGATTATGGTTCCTTTCATGACTCTGGCTACGGTTTTGGCTTTGATTATTACTACAGAGTGTCATGGCAGACTCTGTCTCTTTCTACCTGGACATCAAGGTTCCCCTATTCTGAACCTCATATGTTGAGTCTTTTCCTAGGGGCGTTCTTTTTGAACATCAAGCCTGGTTTTTTATTTTAGACATTTGATGTCTTTTTTTTTTTTTTTTTTTTTTTTTTTACCAGAGCACTGCTCATCTCTGGCTTATGGCAATGTGAGGGATTGAAACTGGGACTTGACAACCTCAGGCATGAAAGTCTCTTTGCATAACCATTATACCCCCACCCTTGATGTCCTAATTTTAAAAAGAACTGAAAGAATTGAAGAGAAAGTGTAATAGTAATAACTAATTTTAATTGTTAGTGTCACACTTCAAATAGTAGCTATAACATCTGCATAAGAGATTGATATGCCTGGAACATTCAATAAACCAAACAGAACTTAGACTCTTGTAGGAAGCATATTGTCTAATTTCAAGAGACAGCAAACTTCTCTCAATAGAATGTTCCAGAAAGTAAGCCATCAGCTAAGTCAAAGTAAGAATCAATGAATTTAAAATTATTACAGTAATACATAGTTATATTTGTTATTTGTCTCCAATTGATGAGGAAAACAGACATAGATATGTAAATCCCCTTTTCTAGGTGTTTCCAGAAAAAATTAGTTTGGAAGGAAGTCAAAATTTAGACTAATCTTCTACGTTGATCACTATTCAGAAAGTAATTTTGTATAGTATCTTTTGTATTAGACATCCCCAATTCTGATATTAGTCAGTAAAGTATCAATATGTAATTTTAAATTATGAAATTAATATTTAATAAATGGAAGAATTAAAAGAATGTTACTATAGTTTCACTGTATATTTGTTAGACTCTCCAGATCAAGGACACGTTTCTCAGCTTATAATTTGGATCAGACTTTACACAATTTTACTCCATCATAGCTGCTGCCTTACTGTAAAAGAAAGTAGACTTCTTTTTGTTGTTATTGTTGTTGTCCTTGTTGTTTTTTGTTGTTGTAGTTATTATTGCTGTTGTCATTGTTGGATAGGACAGAGAGAAATGGAGAGAGGAGAGGGGAGGAGAAAGACACCTGCAGACCTGCTTCACTGCTTATGAAGCGAACCCCTGCAGGTGGGGCCCCAACCAGGAGCATTACACAGGGTCCTTGCACTTTGTGCCACATGCGCTTAAGCCACTGCACTACCGCCTGACTCCCAGAAAGTATACTTATTTCTGAAAGAAAGATTAAAACTGAGTTGCTGAAAGAGACTTTAAATTCTATGTCATCTTAGAATAATGCAAGAATGACCGGCAAGAAAATAACCTGTTCAATTACAGAGTCTATGAATATTTTGACAATGGTTGAGTAAGTAATATGAAATTTTGAAGAAAAATGGAATGTGCTCAGAAGCAAATTAGAAATTCAAGTATCAAAAAATAATGAAATACAAAATAAACTGGATGATGAGAAGTACTACTTCGCCAATATCTATAAATAATTTTTATGCCAAAGGTGCAGCTTTGCCTAGATTGAGATAGATAATAGTAGTTTTTGAACCTCTTCACAAAAGTACATATAATAAACACATTTTTTATTTATCAAATGCACATTGAAATTGTCAAGTAGCCACATCAGACTCTCCCTCACCTATATATACAGACATCTAGATAAAGACATATTCAAGAAAATGTATGCTTGTAAAAAAATGAAAGTAACATTGGATATTTCAAGTGAAATATTAATTTTGCTTGCATACAGATATATAAGTGCATGCTAATAAAATTAATATTTTGTTTCTTTTTTGGAAACCGATAATTGCAACAAAAATGTCTGGATGCTGGATGGTAGTCTAAATTTTTCCCTTCTTGTTTGAACATATAATACCATGCTCATTATAAATCACACAGGAGATACTCATAATACCTCCCAAGAGAATATTTTGAATGGAGAAACAATGCAGATTTTCTCACAAGTGGAAGGAAAGTAAAAGTAAATTCAACTTAGTTCAATAGAAATATCAATTTCTAAAGGTTTAGTTTTGTTATTAACACAAACTCATGTGTATCCATATCAGCTCAATGATTGTGAGACAAACCACAGGCACTGTTGGAATCAGATTCCAAACTATTTGGC
Source organism: Erinaceus europaeus (assembly GCF_950295315.1). Taxonomy (NCBI): domain Eukaryota; kingdom Metazoa; phylum Chordata; class Mammalia; order Eulipotyphla; family Erinaceidae; genus Erinaceus; species Erinaceus europaeus. The sequence goes on from NC_080170.1 coordinate 117,625,853, forward strand.
AGTAAAGTCATTTTGAGAATTACATATAGCCAAAATTATCCAAGATAATTTTTCAGTGTTTTAGGATGCCAAATTTGGAATTTCATAATTTTAATATAATATTTTCCCTTATCTTTATGGTTTATTTTTCCCAAATGTAGAATCTAAGTTATAATGCCAATTACTGTAAAGATAGATTACCTTTTCAGCTATTTCCTCTTGAAACATATTTTAATAAAATCTTTCTCATCTGCATAAATTCAACTTTGGGAACAAAAGTCTCCCAAGAGTAATGAAAAGATGTACATGTAGGCTGTAGAAGAGGAATCATAATAGATGGTTTATTATATTTTGGTAGATCAGTGTTATTCATTTCAATCTATATTTCACATATGCATGCACATACAATTTTGCCTATGATCAAAAGTCAGAGTAGAGTCCTAGAAATTTCAATTCTTATGTTATAATGTAAAGATTTGTTCTAACAGAAATTTGATCTAAAATATTCTCCAGAAACTAGCAAAGACTAGAGCTAGGTGGTGGCACACCTGGTTGAGCACACTTTATACACAGTGCTAGGAGTTCCCTACTCCTCACCCACATGGGGGAAACTTTGCAAGGGGTGAAGCAGTGTTTCAGGGTTCTCTCTGTCCCTCTCCCTCACTATAACCCCTTTCACTCTAAATTTCTGACTGTCTCTATGCAGTAAATCAATGATTATAAAACAATTAATGAATTCGTAAAAAAAAATCTCACAGATTTGCTAACATCATCAAAGTCTTGGTATGACATGAAAAAACATACACAACTCTTCTTGTCTTCTTGCCCAAAGTTTATAGTCTCAATTTTGCTATGAAAAGACAGACACGTCTAAATTGGAAGATGTACTACAAAACATTTGGTCATTTAAAAAGATCAATGTAAAAAAAGGTCAGGGAATCCTGGGGAACTGTCACCAAGTAGACTGAAGAAAAGAAGGCAACCAATTAACATTTGAGATGCTAGATCAATTCTTGGAACAGAAATAGAACACTACTTGCAAAAATAGTAAAATGAAAATAAGCTCTGTAGATGACTTAATAATATTGTAAAAGTTGAATTTCTTAGTTTTTATCACTGTACTTGGTTATTAATGATATCAACATAGGCGTAACTGTGATTCATTTGGGCATATTTTATATATATTTGCAGTTTTTAGTAAATCAAATTAATTTCAAAATGACTGAAGTTAGAAAGAAGAATCTTTTTTATTTTATTTATAAAAAGGAAACACTGACAAAACCATAGGATAAGAGGGGTACGTATGGACCCAAGTGCATTGTGGGATGCAGAAGGTGGAAGGTCTGGCTTTTGTAATTGCTTCCCTGCAAAACATGGGCACTGACAGGTCGATTCATACTCTCAGACTACCTCTCTTTCCCTATTGGGGAGGGGTTCTGGGGGAATTGGAGCTCCAGAACACATTGGTGGGGCTTTCTGTCCAGGAAAGTCTTGTTGGCATCATGGTAGCATCTGGAACCTGGTGGCTGAAAAAGAGTTAACATACAAAGCCAAGCAAATTGTTGATTAATCATGAACCTAAAGGCTGGAATAGTGCAGATAAAGAGTTGAGGGGATTGGGAGTCTCCATTTTGTAGATAGCTAGTAGGCATATTTTAGTGATATTCCAAACGGCCTGTGGCTATACTACCTTTTTTTTTCTTTCCCTGAGCCTGAAATCTGATATGCAGGTGGGTCCAAGTTATTGTCTGGGGGATGATTTCATGGCTGGAAAAAGGACCATAAAACTGGATCAGGGAAGAGAGTAGCTCCCAAATATGGGAAAGGTGTATAAATATTGTTGACTGTAAACCCCACCAATCCCAACCTAATAGATGTAATGAGTACCACCTCAGCGTGCTTCACTTCAGACTGTATCCAGAGATGTCAGTTGTGGAATGTCAATCTTTCAATTACGTGGGTGAGACCTTTCCTTTCATAGGATTCTCTAATTCCATTGTTGTTGAGGTGGTCTGGTGTCGGGCTGCACCGTGGAGAAGAGAGCGGACGTCCAGAGCAAAGGGGTACACAGATCTTTATTATAGGATGGGGGGGGAGGTTTGGTTCAGACCACGTGGAGCCAGCCAGCAATGGCCGACCACGGGGGGAGAGCAGGGAGCGAGACCTCAGAGAGGGAGAGCCGAGAGCCCAGAGAGAGAGAAGGGAGGGGTGAGGGGGCTTTTTATTGGGCAACAACCAGGGGTGACGTGTAGGGCCAGGATTGGTTGAAAGGGGGCACTCTAGGATATAGCGGAGCATAGAAAAACCTGGGGGCAGAGCCAGGATTGGTTGAAAGGGGGCACTCTAGGATTTAGCGGAGCATAGGAAAACCTGGGGGCGGAGACTGCATCAGAATAAGTCCTCAGCAACATCTCCTCCTATCCCTTTATATCTAAATGGACACAGTAAAGAAAAATGGAGTGGAGCAGGCTTAAATGTTTTAGAGGAATGCCATGCTCAGGTGGGAAGATGTAGGACTTTCTGTGGAGGAGGGAAGGCTTAAATGGCTGCCAACCTTGTGAGATTTATGCGTCCTCCTGTGCTCAACCCCTCTTTAGAGAGAGAGACTTACCTGGAGAGACTCATCTCATAGGTTTAAGCGCAGCCTGCTCAACCATCTCTTCACAATATCTCTACATCTTTTCTATCTTTCTACCTAGTAATAGCATAAGATGTACAAAGTCTATAAAAGACTATCATGGGGCAGAAACCTTTTGGGCATAAGCCTACATGACATAACAAAATAGGAAGGGACACGAAGGGGAGAAGTAAAAGCCAGTGTGGTGTGAAGGGAAGGAATGGTGTGTAAAGGAGCATTCCCTGTTTGGGTGGGGAAAGGGGCAAGGGTACATAATGAGGGGGAGGCGGGAGGCATGACCCACCAAACAGAGGGGCTATTTGGCATTGTATAGTCCTCAAGGCAACAGTCTGTAGAGGGAGAGCCGAGAGCCCAGAGAGAGAGAAGGGAGGGGTGAGGGGGCTTTTTATTGGGCGACAACCAGGGGTGATGTGTAGGGCCAGGATTGGTTGAAAGGGGGCACTCTAGGATATAGCGGAGCATAGAAAAACCTGGGGGCAGAGCCAGGATTGGTTGAAAGGGGGCACTCTAGGATTTAGCGGAGCATAGGAAAACCTGGGGGCGGAGACTGCATCAGAATAAGTCCTCAGCAACATTCCATTCCATGGACCTTTCCTTTCATAGAATCAGGAAAAATGGTTCTAGCCATTTCTGCTAATGTTTTCAAAGGGTATCTCAAAGGCAAAAGTTTTAAATTGAAAATATGCTTAGTACAGCTGCGTAATATGAAAGAGTGTCATATGTCTGCTCCACCATGGGTGCTACCTCCTAGTGAATGGAAAAATAATTTTAAATAAGCATATCTCATACAGTTTCTGCGAAAGTCAATATTGTGAAATGCAAATTTAGATGTACATTCAGTCCTGTATAATCTGACAAGTTTAATGAGGAAAGGTATTAGTAGATTAATCATTAGGAGGTTCTTAGTCTTATTTAAATCTGACATGCTTTAAAATGCAGGAAGGAAAAGGGAAGCTCTTGGATATGAAGAATGATGAACTTAGTTTTATATAGTTATATTTTGATGAACACTGTAAGGACAGATGAAGTGACCATGGGGAGAGTGGCAGAGAGAGACTGGAATTGGAAATGGAAATGTGAACTGAAATTCATCAGGGTAAAGCACAGAGCCAATAGCAGGAAGGTGAGAGAGGAGAGAGCCCTGCCTCACTCAGACATGAGGCCAAGGGTTCCATCCCCACTTGTGCTTTGTGCTTTGTGCTTTGGTATTCTCTCTCTCTCTCTCTCCTTCCTCTCCCCTTTACCCTTCCTCCTCTTTCTAGGATCTTAATCATCTCATAAAAATAACTCTTCCATGAAATGAATGAGTTCACTGTACTATATCTAAAGAGAGTTCAAATAGGATGTTAACAGATGAAACCAAGGAAAATGGGACATTGGCAGGAGAGAACTGAGCAGTGAAAGAGTTTTTTTTTAATATATTTGTTTTTTGATTATTTAATGTGCTTAAGAAGTAAAAATAGTTTATAAACTAACAACAAAAATTAAAATGAGTGCCTTCACTGGTGTTTTCCTGTTTGTTTGTTTCAGAGGAAATAGATTAGCTCCAGGGAGTGAATTCTAGAGAGAATAACTGTTCTTTGGCCACCAAATAACAACTGCTGTTGTTAAAGACATTGCGTTACACACAAAAATAATAGTGTATTTTACAACTTCTTTAATCAAACATAAAGCTCCCAGTAAATTACAGTTCATTTTAATTGATTCATTCAATTTAGCCATAACCTAGGGGAAAACCAAACATTACTTCATTTAAATTTATTTGACTGATTTTTTTCCTAAACTATTACTTCATTGACTCTGCACAATGATAGACGAGGTTTCTGTTACTTTCTATATAGTAAAATAGAATAGAGCAAGATGATATAGCAAAAATGCTCTAGTTCTGTCTCCATCTTGCAAGTCTTGAACAAAGTGTCACAAAATGCATCTATTTTACAAAACTGAACCAACCAAAAGACACAAGGGGGGGGCAGGTGGTGACACACTTGGTTGAGGGCATGTATTACAATGTGTAAGGACCCTGGTTTGAGCCTTCAGTCCCCACCAGCAGGGGGGAAAGCTTTACAAGTGGTGAAGCAGGGCTGCTAATGTCTCTCTGTCTCTCTCCCTCTCTATCACTCCCCTTCCTCTTGATTTCTGGCTGTCTCTAGCCAACAAATAAGGATAATAATAAATAAAAAAATAAAAAAGTTTTTAAAAAAAGACACATGGGAAGAGTATACAAATATGTGTGTATGTGTGTGTGTGTGTAAATGTTTTCTTTGACGCTTAGAATTAAAAGATTATTTTTACTACCATGTATTTTGGGCTCATTGGATATATATATATATATATATATATATATATATATATGTATATATACTATTATTTAATAATAATCAATAGGACCATGGGATTAAGAGGGGTACAATTCTACGTAATTCCCACCACCAGAGTTCTCCATCGCATCCCTTCCATTGGAAATCTTTCCTATTCTTTATCACTCTGGGATTATGGACTCAGGATCATTGTGGGGAGCAGAATGTTGAAGGTTTGGCTTCTGTAATTGCTTCTCCACTGGACATGGGCATTGGCAGATTGGTCAGGATTTCCAGCCTGTTTGGATATATATTCTAAGGTGAAGTAACTGGAAAAAAAAAAAAAAAGGTTTGTATCTCACTGTAATCTCTAAAAGAATTTGACTAAAGTGAGTTTGGCATATCTTATTCATGGCTATAGTCTATGTTGAGAACAATTAAATTAATACTTTCCCTGAGAAATATTATCAAAATAGCACAAATTTATTGATAGACCAAAAAATAAGGTGTGACTAAATCCTCCTCATATTGGTATAAGTAGAAAATCTCTTCGATACATGCATTTCCAGTTTTAACTGTTATATAAAATTAATCTTGCTTTTTCTAGTGTCTTTCCATGTGATAGACTATCATGCTGATTTTAATAAATCAATAACACAGAATAATACAGAATTATACAAAGAGGACAATGATTATATCTTGATAAAGGAGTAGAGCTTTGTCTTAACACATCTGTACATTTTAATATAGGATGTTAAATGTATTGGATGACTTCTTATAGTTCGGAAATGAAGTAGTAATTAATTTATGCATATACACTCAGCTTGTAGTGGGGAGAAACAAAGAAGTTGAACTCAGAATAATTTCTGTTTTGTGGTCTGCAGTAGGAGGTCTGAATATCAATGAGAATTACTTACTGGTGTAAGTATAAATGCATAAAGCATTTTTCTCAGTTTTGGTAAGTGTTTAGGGCTTTTAACTGTACTTTAAGGAATCAACATCATGGGGGTAAATATACATTATTGCTTTAGTAAAAAGTGATCTGAATCCACAAATATATAACTAATTAATATCAAGAGAAACAAATTTTTGAATCAAGAAGGGTGTTGTTCTGGGCTGAGGAGGCAGCGTAATGGTTATGCAACAGACTTTCATGAGTGAGGCTCCAAGGTCTCAGGTTCAATTTCTATCACCACCAAAAATCAGAGCTGAGTAGTGGTCAGTCTGGTCTTTCTCTCTGTATCTCTTTCACTCATTAAAAAAAAAAATTAGAATACAGGTCCAAAAAGGATGCCAGAGGACTGAGTGGGGGTTGTATTGTTATATGGAAAACTGGGAAATGTTATGTATGTGCAAACTATTGTATTTACTATAAAATGTAAAACACTGACTCCTCAATAAAGGAATTAAAAATATTTTTTTTTGTTATTTTTCCCCACCCCCTGCCAGCCCAGGAAGCCACATGTCCACTCTCCCACTCACCACAGGGTTTTTACTTTGGTGCCCTGCTTTCAATTTACTCAGATCCTGCCTTTAGATTCCCTTTATGATCTTCTTTCTCAACTTCTGTTGATGAGTGGGATCATCCCATACTCATCTTTATCTTTCTGACTTAGCTCACTTAATATAATTCCTTCTAGCTCCATCCAATATGGGTCAGAGAAGGTGGGTTCATTGTTCCTAGTAGCTGCATAGTATTCCACTGTGTATATAGACCACAGCTTTCTCAGCCACTCATCTGTTGTTGGGCACCTGGGTTGCTTCCAGGTTTGAGCTATTATGAATTGTGCTGCTATGAACATAGGAGTACACACATCTTTTTGGTTGGGTGTTATGGAGTCCTGGGGAAAAAAATAAATATTTTTAAAGGTGAGGGGTATTGTTCTACAGGGGGAGACAAAAAAAAGTGCCACCAGGGAAATGGTTCAATGGAAAAAATATCAGAATTTCAAGCATGAGGTCCTGAGTTTTATTTCTGGTATTGCATGTTCCAGAATTAAGATTTCGTTATCTTTTTCCCTTCTTTTCTTTTTCATATATTTCTTTTTTTAACTTACTGGAACCAAAGCATATAATATGAGCACAATTGATGTGGCTATCTAGTAGCTGTGTTTTGCTCTCCAATCATCTAGGAAAAGCAATGAACATCACCTGTAAACACAACAAAATATAACAAAGGCCTCTTCAAAACCTCACCAAGCTGAAAAACAAGATCAGAAATGAAAACACAAGTAGAACCTGAAATGGAATTGGCATATCGCATCAAAGTAAAAGACTCTGGGGTGGGTGGGTGGGAGAATACAGGTCCATGAAGGATGATAAATGACATAGTGGGGGTTGTATTGTTAAATGGGAAACTGGGGAATGTTATGCATGAACAAACTATTATATTTACTGTTGAATATAAAACATTAATTCCCCAATAAAGAAATAAATTAAAAAAAAAAAACCTCACCAAGCCATAGGTGAGTACAAACACAGGTGGCTCCTGGATAGAAAAGGTGTGAGGGAGTGATTCCCAAAACTAAAAGGTCCTATTCAGAAATTACTGCTGCCTTATTGGGAGATTGGCAGTGAGGCTTACCACTTCTGGATACTAATTAAAGAAAAAAGGGGCAGGGATAAAAAAAAAAGGGAAAAAAAATTACCTAAGTCAAAGGTGAGTACATGTGGCTTGAGGATGGAAAGGGGTGTATGCGTGATTTCCAGTACTAATGAGTGCTCAGAGACAAAGGCTCCAAATTAGATTGGCACATGAGAAATCATTTCCAAGTTCAAGTTTTAGCAACAAAAAAGACTGTTAAAAAGGAAAACAAGAAGAAGAAGAAGAAGAAGAAGAAGAAGAAGAAGAAGAAGAAGAAGAAGAAAACAAAAAATAAATAAAAACTAACCACTTTACAACTATGACTATTTGAGTCTCCATTGCTGTTGTCCAACAGAGGCTGGAACAGCAGCAGGGAGACCCTATGCTGACATCAAGGTCACAGAATCTGCCTGGTGACTCAGGATAAAATCCCCCTTCCAGGTATATATTTTTCCCTGGTTTATGGACACGTGTGAACGTATACTCTATCTCAGGGACCTGGACAATATCTAGGATTGGAGACTTTATTGGGGAGTGGACCACCTGGAATGGAATTAGAGCATACTATGAAAGGAAAGGTCTCACCCGAGTGATGAAGCTGAAGTGTTGTCATTCCACACCTGAAGTCTCTGGACACAGTCTGAAGTGAAGCACGCTAAGGTGGTACTCGTTGTGTTGATTAGGTTGTGATCAGCAGATGCAACATTATTTGATATGAATTGAGGGAAGCATGCAGGAAAATGGGCCCCCTGAAAGCAGAAGTACACAAGAGTCTGCAGTGAGTACCCCCCAACACTTCATCTGCACTATTACAGCCTTTAGGTCCATGTTTGTTCAACAAGTTGTTTGGCTTTGTATGTTAACTCTCTTTTCAGCCACCAGGTTCCGGATGCCAGCATGATGCTGACCAGACTTCCCTGGACTGATGACCCCACCAATGTGTCTTGGAGCCCTGCTTCCCCATAGACCCACCCTACTAGGGAAATAGAAAGGCAGACTGGGAGTATGGATCCACCAGTCAAAGCCCATGTTCAGCGGGGAAGCAATTATAGAAGCCAGACCTTCCACCTTCTGCAACCCACAGTGACCCTGGGTCCATACTCCCAGAGGGACAGAGACTGGGAAAGCTATCATGGGAGCGGATGGGATCTGGAGATCCGGTGGTGGGAATTGTGTGGAGTTGTACTAGCCTACAGTTTTGTTAATTTCTCCTTTCTTAAAAAAAATTTTTTTAAAGTCCCCTTCCCCACCAAGACACATAAACAAGGCAATTGAACACTTTGGCCACAGTGTCTCCTGCTGACACAACAAAAGTATCTATATTAATGAGGAAATAAATAAATAGACAGACAATAATGATAGAAACCCCAAATGATCAAACAGGCTTAGATCTAGAAAAAAATGAAAGAGATGAAGTTTAGAAAACTCATTATAAAATCAGTTTAATAACTATGCATTCAAATACAATACAGAAAGAAAAACAAACAACTACAACAACACAACTCCAAAGATAACTGCAGGGCCTAAATTACACTGTGAATGCACTTCAGGTTGATATAAGAAGCCTCAGAAGTAGACATAACCAGATGGAGAAGAGAACATCAACACTAGAAGACACATCCACCACACTCTGAATTTAAAACTCTGAGAAATAAAGGTTTAGGACAAATAAGGCATTTCTCAATGAAATAGCAGACTCCATCAGAAAGACAAACTTCAGAGTTATTGGGATCCTTGAGAAAGAAGAGAAAGAGGAGCAGAGAGCATATTCAAAGAAATTTTAGTAGATAATTTTCCATATCTGAGCAATGTTCAAAATATACAGATCTAAGAAAGGGAATGCACACCTAAAATTTTTAATCCAAAATGACACACACTAAGAAATTATTTTAAGACTATTAAAAACCAGGGACAAGGAAAAAATATTACAGTCTTCTAGGGAAAGGAAAAAAATCGCATATGAAGCAGAACCATCAGGTTTTCATCAGATTTCTCATCGCAAACCCTAGAAGCAAGGAGGGAGTGGAGTAGTATATTCAAAGTATTAAAATATGAAATTGCCAGCCAAAAATTCTATATCCTGCTAAATTGTCTTTCAAACATTAGGGAGATATAAAGATATTTTCAAACATACAGAAACTGAAGTGATTTGACATTACCAACCTTCCCTCGCAAGAATTTCTAAGTCCATTATGAAAAGAAGAAGCAAAAGAATTCTAACTCTTAATGTAATGATCAGTATTAGAATAGAGCCAAAAACAGAACAACAAAAGAAAAACCAGACACAGGAAAAGGGAGAGTAAAATATAGAAGCACTGTCCAATCTTGGTGAACCAAGACCAACTTGAAAAAGACTCTTGTAGATAGATCTATAAAAGAAGTAAAAATAACCCAATACAAAGGTGAGCTAAAAGAACTAAACAGATAGCTCCCAAAAGAATAGATAAGCATGATAATCAGTATTTTCCTTGGGGGTCTCAACTGTTGTTTCCCTAATACTGCCATTCCTTTCCTCCAATGTTGTTTTCATTTCTGTGATTAATAAGTTTATTATTGCTTGCATACTTTTCTTATCTATGGTTATTTCTGGCTGATTTGTAGTTTCTTCTGGGCTCTTGTCTTCATTCATTGGAGTAGCAGTTTTATTTGTTTTTGATCTACCCATTTTTTTTTATTTATGTGTTTCTTTTTTTTTTATGCTCTGTTGTTCCTCAATTGTTGTGTCTTGAGTACAAGTAACACTGTACTAAATACCTTTTTGACAATTGCACTCACCAACCTCCGGAATTACAGTAGCAACTGAAGTAAGTATTGAAGTAGTTTAATCATTACCAGTTAGCCAAACAATTTCTCCAGTCGTTTCCAGAAGATGTGATCAGAGCACACGCTGCTAGCAGCTTCTCAGTCTGGAAAACTCTCAGAAGGCTAGACATGGACCTTCCATATGATCCAGTAATTCTTCTCCTGGGGTTATACCCCAAGGACTCCATAACACCCAACAAAAAAGAGGTGTGTACTCCTATTTTCATAGCAGCACAATTCATAATACCTCAAACCTGGAAGCAACCCAGGTGCCCAACACCAGATGAGTGGCTGAGAAAGCTGTGGTATATATACACAATGGAATACTATGCAGCTATCAAAAACAATGAACCCACCTTCTCTGACACATCTTGGACAGAGCTAGAAGGAATTATGTTAAGTGAACTAAGTCAGAAAGATAAAGATGAGTATGGGATGATCCCACTCATCAACAGAAGTTGATTAAGATCTGAAAGGGAAACTAAAAGCAGGACCTGATCAAATTGTAAGTAGGGCACCAAAGTAAAAAGCCAGTGGTGAGGGGTAGACATGCAGCTTCCTGGCCCAGTGGGGGGTGGGAGTGGGCGGGAGGGATGGGTCATAGTCCTTTGGTGGTGGGAATGGTGTTTACGTACACTCCTAGCAAAATGTAGACATATAAATCAGAAGTTAATTAATATGAGAGGGGGAAAATCAATTGTATGTCTCAAAGTTTCTCAAAACACAAACTGAATCCTCTTAATATATAGGCTGTGTATTTGATATGCGGACTCTCTCAAAAGCCTAGACCAAGTAGATTAGAAGCATCCAATAGCACAGCTATATACAAGATACTGGATACTGTACAGCAAACCCTAACAAAAGGACTTTTCAAAGTTAACCCAATTACCAAATAATGTGATGATAACATTAACTATCGATTGTCTTTTTGAACCCTAAGACAGCAGGGACCTCACATCTCCACTATAGAGCCCTTTCTTCCCCCAGTCCTGGAACCCTTGGATAGGGCCCACTTTCCCGTATGCATCTCCCAATCCAAACCAAATAATATTGCATCCGCTGATCACAACCTAACCAACGCAACGATTGCCACCTCAACATGCTTCAGCTCAGACTGTGTCCAGAGACTTCACTTGTGGAATGACAACCCTTCAGCTTCATTACTAGGGTGAGACCTTTCCTTTTATAGTACACTCTAATTTCATCTCAGGTAGTTCACTTTCTAACAAAGTCCCATAACCTAGATATACACCAGTTTCTGTGAGAGAGAGCTTATGTGCACACGTATCCATAAACTATTGCAAAATATATACCTGAAAGCAGAAGTACACTAGAGTTTGCAGTGAGTACCTCCCTAACACTTCCTCTCCACTATTCCAAGCTTGGGTCCATGATTGCTCAACAACTTGTTTGGCTTCGTATGTTAACTCTCTTTTCAATTACCAGGTTCCAGATGCCACCAGGATGCTGGCCAGGCTTCCCTGGATTGAAGACCCCACCAATGTGTCCTGGAACTCAGCTTCCCCAGAGACACACCTTACTAGGGAAAGAGAGAGGCAGACTGGGAGTATGGACCGACCAGTCAACGCCCATGTTCAGCGGGGAAGCAATTACAGAAGCCAGACTTTCTACCTTCTGCAACCCTCAATGACCCTGGGTCCATGTTCCCAGAGGGCTAGAGAATGGGAAAGCTATCAGGGGAGGGGGTGGGATATGGAGATTGGGTGGTGGGAATTGTGTGGAGTTGTACCCATCCTACCTTATGTTTTTGTTCATTAATCCTTTCTTAAATAAAAATTTAAAAAATTAAAAAAAGAATAGATAAGCATGGCCCACAGACACATAAAGAAATGCTAGACTTTATCATTAGAGAAATTAACATTAAAAATACACTGAGATGCCATCTCCAACCTGAGAGAAGGACTTACATCAGTAAACTAGGAAAATATAGGTGTTGGAGAGGCTTTGGAGGAGAGGCAACCCTGTTTTACTGCTGGGGAGGGGAATGCACACTGATGAAGTCCCTTTGGAAGACTATATGAATAATCAGTAAACAAATAAAAATGGAATTACCTTATGAACCAGCAGTACCACTCTTGGGCATTTCCAGTGAAAACTCAAGCACTAATTTGAAAAGACATATGCACTCCTATGTTCATAGCTTTATTCACAATAGCCAGAGTGTGGAAGCAGCCTAAATGCTCATCAATAGATGACTGGCTAAATAAGTTATGGAATATATATTCCATGGTATGCTACTCTGCAATCAAAAAAGGTGATACTATGTCCTTTGGGACAAAATGGATGCAACTGAAGATGATTCTGCTTAGCAAGATAAAGACATGAAAGACAACTATCACTCATATTTGTTATCTAGAGACCAGATTGACATTAAATTGTCAGAAAATAAAAATCCAAACAAAACCAAAGCAAGCAAACTGCAATACTTATGAGAACTATGGTGGTTATCTTTGTGAACTGGGAGGGTGGGGGCAGAGAACTCTGGTGGTGGATGTGGTGTGGAAATATACATTGTAATGTTGCAATCTTGTAAAAAACTACTAATAGCAAAGATTAAAATATAATGATGAGCCTAAACTAACACTTGCATAATTTTGACTTGAACTATGGGCAGAAGAAGTTAAAATAAAAGTGATTGAGGACACAACAATTTACATGTGAGTCTCTCCCACCCTCAAGCCCTCAATTGGGCAAGAAGAATGCAAATTAGAGGGCAAGCACAGAAACTTCCTGAGGCTTTATCTTATGGTTGAAGAACAATGAACAAATTAGATGAGTCATAAGATTAACCAATGGCATGACACATGTGGTGGCTCCCACCCACACTGACAGCATATAAAAGGCCCTCTGCAGGTGCACTGTCCATACTGAAGTCAACGTCTCTCCTTTTCTACCCAAGAACAACCTCAACAATCAACACCATGTGTGGCAGTTACTACGGAAACTACTATGGAGGCCACGGCTATGGATGCTGTGGCTATGGAGGCCTGGGCTATGGCTATGGAGGCCTGGGCTATGGCTATGGAGGCCTGGGCTGTGGCTATGGTGGCCTGGGCTGTGGTTATAGAGGCCTGGGCTATGGCTATGGAGGCCTGGGCTGTGGCTATGGCTCCTGCTACGGCTGTGGCTACCGCCGACTAGGCTGTGGCTATGGATATGGTTCTGGCTACGGTTACTACTACTGAGATGCCATAGAAGATTTCTCACACTCTATTTCTGGAAGATTGATTGATCAATTCTGTACCCCACCTGCTCTAAGTTAGGTGATATTTATCCTACATCACAAGTCTCAGATATGATTTTTCTGAAGACCTGCCTTTTGGTACCTTTGAAATTGTATCTACAGGCTCTTTATTTCTTGATGTAAGGAAGGATAATGGGAAATTTGTCCTCTAAACTCTTGTATGATAGTTCTTTAGCATGATGTCAAAATTGTTCATACAGGGTATTTTAATTCTGTTATTCTAATAAACATATTTCATCAATATAACAGACTTTATTTTATTTTCATGTAATGTCCAATAACTTTACTTTTTTATCTATTTTGTTTGTATTAAAGAAAATTGCAGTATTATGTTTCCAGTTCAGTTGCTATCCTAGTTCCTTGATTTGTGACATTAAAAGAGCAGTAATCCTTGTAGCTGTTGGCTATTTTCTACTCTCCAAATATATTACCTTAAAGTAAGTATGGCTCTTAAACTCAGTATATCCTAACTCTAGATGTATCATTTCAAGAAAAGATTATTAACAACAAGTATGTGTGTCACAGAAAGTCTGTGAAAAGGCAAATGATTTCAGCTGCTGCTATAAGAAACTGCAGGGAAGACATCGCACAAGACAAGAATGTAGGAGGACACCAAGTCATTTTAAATGGTCATACATAAAGCACTATAGAAATTGTGTCATCTTAAAAAAAATAAAATAGCAATCCCTAAGAAGACTTGTAAAATTTCTTATAAGCAGTCTATAGTAGATTTGAATTCCTCTCTCCTCTCTCTCTCTCTCTCTCTCCTCCTCCTCCTCTCTCTCTCTCTCTCTTTTAATTGGTGGTATATGTTTGAAGTAAACAATACGCAAAATTGATAGATACATTTATTGCGGAATAGTTATCAAGAATAAGTTAGTTAACATATCTATTACCTAATATAGTTAATCCATGAGTTTGTGTGTATATATTTGTATGTGTGTGTGGTGTATATACTCACAATTACTTTGTATGCAGGTATATCATTAATTCCCATCAACATTAGTACATTAGATACCTATAATTTTTTCCTTTACTGGGGGATTAATGTTCCATAGTCACCAGTAAATACAATCGTTTGTACATGCAATATATGTCTCAGTTTTCCACCTAGCAATATAATCCCCTCTGTCATCCTTTTCCAGGACCTGTACTCTACCCCCCTCCCCAGAATCTTTTTTTTTATTTCTTTCTTGAGGGATTAATGTTCCACAGTCAACAGTAAATACTATAGTTTGTACATGCATAACATTTCTAGTTTTCCACATAACAATACAACCCCGATTAGGTCCTCTGTCACCCTTTTCTAGGACCTGTACTCCCCCCACCCACCAACCCACCCCAGATTCTTTTACTTTGGTGCAATACTCCAGTCCAGGTTCTGCTTAGTGTTTTCTTTTCTGATCATGTTTTTCAACTTCTGCCTGTGAATGAGATCATCCCATATTTATCCTTCTGTTTCTGACTTATTTTTTCACTTAACATGATTAATTCAAGCTCCATCAAAGATGGAATTAAAATGGTGAAATCACCACTTTTAATAGCTGAGTAGTATTCCATTGTGTATATACAGCACAACTTGCTCAGCCACTCATCTGTTGTTGGATACCTGGTTTGTTTCCAGATTATGGCTATGACAAATTGTGCTGCTATGAACATGTGAAATACCCAGAATTTATGCTCCTCACCACTAAAAATTTATGCTTTTTTTTAATGTCAATATATTTTTCTTTCTGTCCAATCCCAGACAGCAACCATATTTCTTTTTCTAATAAATCAGATTAGTTTATCACATTTAACACCTAATTTTTATCAAGGGCCCCTTGGAACTTTCCTAAAATAGACTTCCTAACTTCTTCCCACACAAAGAACCATGATTTCATCTCCTCTATCCCTGAATTTGGATTCCTGTTTATTAAACAATTCGTCCTTCTTTACATCTTATTGCCTTTCAGACACCAAGTTGCTGGTGTTGCTATGATTCCATCCTGACTTCCTGTGCAATCTCACTGATGTGTCCTGAAGTCTCACCTCTTCCAGAGCCCTAATCCATTACAGAAAGACAGAAACAGGCTGCATATATGGATTGACCTGCTAATGTCCATATCCAGCAGAGAAACAAGTATAGAAGCCAAACCTCCCACCTTCTGCACCCCATAAAGAATTATGGTCCATACTCCCAGAAGGATGAGATATAGGGAAGCTTCTAGTGGAGGGAATGGAACACATAGCTTTGGTGATGGGAACTGTATAGAATTGTACCAACTACAGTCTGGCACTTTCTATGAAGAATAGTAAACGAAAGGGGAAACTTAAGGGGTTTTCTTGAGAAAACATTTGTGTCGTATGCTTTACATTGGTTTGTTCTAGCCCTCCCCCACCAAGAGAATTGGATGAGTCCTGTTAATTTCGCGGGCCTGCTTGGCCCCGCCCCAAGGAACCCCGAGGGAGGGTTCCTGAGTTCGAGAGTTTGAGAGTGACAGAGTAAGAGAGAGTTCCACAGTGGAAGAGTTTCAGAGGGTTCCCAAGTACGAGAGTTCCAGAGTTCCAGAGTTGGAGAGTGCCAGAGTTCCTGAGTTCCTGAGTTCGAGAGTTTCAGGGTTACAGAGTAAGAGAGAGTTCCAGTGTGCCAGAGTTTCAGAGAGTTCCGGAGTTCGAGAGTTCGAGAGTAAGAGAGGGTGTTTGTGCCGCTGCAAAGAGACAGCAGAGTTCTGTTTGGTGATTAGTTTGTCTTAGTTTATGAATCGTTGTTCCTGAATAAAGAAATACAGCTGCCCTGCCCAGCCGTTGTCTCCGCGTCTCTGTTACCCACCCGTGAAGCTAACCCGCACGACAAGAGCCTTCCGAATTTTAACAACACATTTGTTAGCTGCTTGTTTTATTTTTCTTCAGAAACAGTTAAGCCATAATTATATTTTAGAATACAAGGGTAGGAATGCTTCAAATACAATATTGCAGTTTATAAATAATAAGGACACAGAGTATTTTCAAGAGAGTGAAGCTATTCTAGATGATATTACAGTGGAAGATACAAATCATTATAAATATGCCGCAACCATGGCTGGCAGAAGGATCAGAAAGCTGGATCAGGGAAGAGAGTAAGTCCCAAATATGGGAAAGGTGTATAAATATTGTTAACTTTAAACCCCATAGATGTGATATGATGTGGGGCCCATATTCAGCTTAGGAGCCTATGTGATCTCTGCATCCCTGTAGATCTGAGCTCACATTCTGTGGCCATAAGTAGGAAAGTTCCAAGCTGCCCCGATATCAGGACCTGTCTTCCTCAGGTATAGCATAGAGTATATTGCCCAGCCTCCCATTCAGAGGATGGAACATTCTCTATAGTTGTTGATCCAAGTTGAAGGGAAGGTCCTATGGGGGTCCACAAAGAGGTCTATTTTTTGTTCCTGATAGAGATGACCAGTAACAATGGAGAGAGGGAATTATTCGAGGTCTAGGCCCATCATGTTTGTTTGGGAATCTCAGGACTCCCCAAATAGGGCCCAAGGTGATGGCATAGCCTAATAGTGACTAAAGAGTCATCATTAAAGTATGCCAGTCTCTTGTCCTTATTCAGCTTTTGCAGTCCTTGCTTTGATGAGGTTAGCTTTGGGGTGATTGAGAGAACTGTAATAGGAAGTAGATGAGTAGGGTATCTAAGTCTAAGTAGACACTATTTCATTATCAACTTTATACTGACTCACTACAGACTATTGAGTATTTTTGCTTTCAGGTATATATTTTGTCCTAATTTATGGATACATGTGAACATATGCTCTATCTCACAGGACCTGGTATATATCTAGGTTTTGGGAGTTTGTTAGGAAGTGAACCACTTGAAATGGAATTAGAGAATCTTATGAAAAGAAAGGTCTCACCCAAGTAATGAGGCTGAAGGGTTGACATTCCATGCCTGACATCTCTGAACACGGTCTGAAGTGAAGCATGCTGAGGTGGTACTCCTTGCATTGATTAGTTTGGGATTGGCAGATACAATATCATTTGGTATGACTTGAAAGAAGCATGCAGGAAAGTGAGCCCCACCCTACAGGTTCCAGGACTGGGGGAAATATAGGCTCTGTTGAGGAAGTCGGAGGTTCGTGCTGTCTTAGGGTTTAAGAAGACAATAGATAGTTATTGCTATAATCACATTATTTGACAATTGGGTGAACTTTGAAAATCCCTTTTTTAGGATTTGCTGTATCATACACAACATATAAAATAAATAAATATGTCACAACCAATAAAATTACAGAATCAAGACTGAATATTAACATAAACTTTTGAAACTTTGAGTGATAATAATGTGTCCGCAAGCTTCATTATCTGTAAAACTGTACAATTCAGGTTCCAGGAGTCAATAGTGGAGGAAATTTTGTGTGTGTATTGGGGCAGAATATTTGGTGGGGAGGGGTGTCATGGATTCTCTGAATTCCTGATCATTTTTTCAGTGAATTTAACTACTTAAAAAATATGTTTGCTTCTGGGAAGGTGATTCAACAAGTAGAGTACATGCTTTGCAAGTTTGAGATCCTTGTCATTCCTGACATCATGTATGACCAAGCGTACTCTGATTTCCTCTCTCTCTCTCTCTGCATATATATATATATATGTCTTTAAAACACATAAATAAAATAAATATATGAAACAGTTATAGACAGGAGGGAACCCAGATTCAAAGCCTCAATTCCTACTAATAGGGAAGTGGGTGAAGCAATGCTACAAGTACTTATCTTTCTTTCTCTCTCTAGCTCCCACTTCCCCTCTCAATTTTTTTTTATCATAGCAGATGTGACAAATAAAAATAACAGGAACAAATGTCCACCACCACTAACTCTCAGAAATAATCCTGGTGGTAAAAATAAATAGATAGATAATAGATAGATAGATAGATAGATAGATAAAGATAGATGATAGATAGATGATAGATGAATAAATCTTTAAAAATCATTATAAGTTTAAAAAATAAATGCCAAAACAATCGACTAGAAAGTTTCTTAATACAATGTAACTACTGAAAACAAAATCTGACAGAATAAATCTCAGTTCCAGCTTCAAGGGGTCAATTTATCTGCATAGACTATATTGCTCAGTTAAAATTTTGTTCATCCACATAGTAAGGCAAAAGCAGCAAGAAAACTAGGTGAGGATCAAAATCGTCTCCATCCTTAGAAACATCACAGAAGCACACGTCCTACTATTTTCAAAGGTACACGAATAAAATCTCATGAACCAACGTTTAAAAAGCAATTCTATTAATAAAAGTGTCAGGAGATTAAAATAAATACATAATGTCTTAGAATAACTAGAACATGAATATGTAAACATCCCTGTAGACTTAATAGTAGAATTGTTTACTTGTTCCAAAGAAATAGACAAACACAGAAAAAAAATAATGCTTACTAGAGCCAAACAAGAAGGTTGAAGTCTAAGGTAAAATATTATACATTCATTTATGCATATGCATGATGTTCTCAGGATACATTTCCTCTTGTACATGATTAATGCATAAAAGTCACGTCAAATGCCTTTCTGAAAATACTGACTTTCCGCTATAGCAATAGAAGATTCTAGATTGTGTAGGCCGTTCTCCAGGGTGAAAGGTGACATTTCAGTTTGGTTTTAATTTGCATTTCTTTAATGATAAAGGAAGTGGAGCATTTTTTCATGTTTCTGTGGTGCATATATGTATAGTCTTGAAAAAACTGTCCATTTCAAAGACAGCCTATGGTCTGTGTATTTGACTCTCTTAAAAGCTTAGACTAGGAGAGCAGAAACAACTGGTGGCGTTACTTTATAAAATACAGATATAGGGGAGTCGGGCGGTAGTGCAGTGGGTTAAGCGCAGGTGGCGCAAAGCTCAAGGACCAGAGTAAGGATGCTGGTTCGAGCCCCCAGCTCCCCACCTGCAGGGGAGTCGCTTCACAGGCGGTGAAGCAGGTCTGCAGGTGTCTGTCTTTGTCCCTCCCTCTGTCTTCCCCTCCTCTCTTCATTTCTCTCTGTCCTATCCAACAACAACAATAACAATAATCACCACAACAATAAAACAACAAGGGCAACAAAAGGGAATAAATAAATATTTATATATATATATATGCATATATATATATTTATATAACATCAAAGGACAAACTATGGTGAGGTTGTATATGATACATCAAATTCTAGCAATGGGATTTTCAAAGTCAACCCCATTGTCAAATAATTTGATTATAGCAATAACAATCTATTGTCTTCTTAAACCCTAAGATAGCAGGAACCTCCCGCTTCCTTTATAAAGCTGAAATTTCCCCCAGTTCTGGAACCTCTAGAGTGGGCCTCACTTTCCAGCATTCTTCTCTCAATTCATACCAACTGCTACTACATCTGCTGACCCCAACCTATTCAATTCAATGAGTACCACCTCGGCAGACTTCACTTCAGAATGTATCCAGAGAAGTCAGGTGTGGAATGTCAACCCTTCAGCATCATTACTCCAGTGAGACCCTGAGACCCTTCCTTTCTCATAGGACTCCTTAATTGCATTTCAAGTAGTCCACTTCCTTACAAAGTCCCAAAACCTGAATATAGACCAGGTCCCATGAGATAGAGCATATGCTAACATGTATCCACAATTTAGGGCAAAATATATACCTGAAAGCAAAAATGCACAATAGTTTGCAGTGACTCAATAAATGAAGCAAGCAAGTAGAAAGACCTAAAAAGACACCTTAAAGTACCTAATGGAATAGTTTCCACTTAGACCAAGATACTTTCCTCACCTACTTCCTATTACACTTACCTAACTCACTCGAAAGCTAACCTTATAAAAGTAAGGACTACAAAAGCTGACTAAGGGCAAGAGACTGGCATACTTTAATGATGACTCTTTATATATTTTGGTGATTAGTTTCTTGTCTGATGTATGGCATGTGAAGATCTTCTCCAATTCTGTGAGGGGTCTCTTTGTTTAATAGTTTCTTTGGATGTGCAGAAGCTTTTCAATTTGATGTAGTCCCATTGGTTTGTTTCTGCTTTAGTCTTCCTTGCAATTCAGTTTGATTCATCAAAGATGTCCTTGAGGTGTAGGTGGGAAACTGTTTTACCAATGTTCTCCTCTAAGTAATTGATTGTTTCTGGTCTGACATCCAGGTCTTTGATCCATTTGGAGTTGATTTTTGTTTCTGGTGAGATAAAGTGGTTCAGTTTCATTCTTCTGCATGTTACAACCCAGTTTTCACAGCACCATTTATTGAAGAGAGCCTCCTTCTTCCATTTAATCCTTTGGGCCCCCTTATCAAAGATTAGATGTCCGTAGGTGTGGGGATTTATTTCTGTGCTTTCAATTCTGTTCCACTGGTCTGTGTGCCTATTTTTGTTCCAGTACCATGCTGTTTTGATGATGATGGCTTTAAAATATAGTTTAAGGTCTGGGAGTGTGATGCCTCCATTTCTGTTTCTTTTCCTCAAGATGGTTTTGGCAATTCTAGGTGTTTTCATGTTCCAGATAAATGATTGTAGTGTTTGTTCTATTCTCTTAAAGAAGCTTGGTGGAACTTTGATGGGTATTGCATTAAATTTGTATATGGCTCTGGGGAGAATATTCATTTTGATGATATTTATTCTTCCAATCCATGACTCTTTAGTCACTATCAGGCCACCCCAACATCTGGGGTCCTAGTCAGGGAGTCCTGGGATTCCCACACAAACCCGATGAGCCTAGATCTTGAATAGATCCCTCTCCACATTATCATTGGTCATCACTATCAGGAACAACATAATGCATCCCTTTGGGGGCCCACATAAGACCTCACCCTCAATGTGGATCAACAACGGTAGAGAATGGACCATCCTCTGAAGGGGGGTTGGATAACATACTCTATCTACCACTTTAAGAAGATGGGTCCTGAAACTGGCGCAACTCGGAATATTCCTACTCATGAATACAGAATGCAAATTCAGACCTACAGGGATGTATAAGTTGCATAGTCTCCTCTGCTGAATATGGGCCCCGGATCAAATCGATGAAGTTTACAGTCAACAATATTTATACACTTTTCCCATATTTGGGAGCCACTCTCTTCCCTGATCCAGCTATTTAGCCCTTTTACCAGTCATGACATCATCTCCTCAGACACTAATCTGTGTCAGCCTGCATATCTGATGTCAGGCTCAGGCAAAAACTAATAAAGTCATGGGCCCTTTATAATATACCTAAAATAGACCTACTAGCTATTTCCAAAACGGAGACCCTAAATCTTCTTCTGCAATATTCCAGCCTTTAGGTTTATGACTAATCAACAATTTGTATGGCTTTATATGTTAACTCTTTTTCAGCCACCAGGTTCCAGATGCTACCATGATGACTTCCCTGGGCAGATAAACCCACCAATGTGTCCTGGAGCCCTGCTTCCTCAGAGCCTGGCCCCACTAGGGAAAGTGAGAGACCATCTGGGAGTATGGATCAACTTTCCAATGTCCAATGTTCAGTGGGGAAGCAATTACAGAAACCAGACCTTTCACCTTCTGCACCCCATAATGACCCTGGGTCCATACTCCTAGAGGGATAAAGAATAGAAAAGCTATCAGGGGAGGGGATGGGATACAGAGCTCTGGTGGTGGGAACTGTACCCTCTTATCCTATGGTCTTGTCAATGTTTCCATTTTATAAATTAATAAATAAATACTGTCCATTGAGATATTTATTTATTTGTTTATTCCCTTTTGTTACCCTTGTTTTATTGTTGTAATTATTATTGTTGTTGTTATTGATGTTGTCATTGTTGGATAGGACAGAGAGAAATGGAAGGAAGAGGGGAAGACAGAGAGGGTAAGAGACAGAGAGACACCTGCAGACCTGCTTCACCTCCTGTGAAGCTACTCCAATGCAGGTGGGGAGTCGTAATTTCTTTATATATGCTTAATATCAATCTCGCCAGATGTTTAATGCACAAATATCATTACTGGGTTGCCTTTTTACCCTCATTTAATTCTTTTTGATTGGTCAAATTTATTTAATCTTGTTATAATTTTCCTCTGCCATGGAACTGAGTTTACAAATGCCTTATATGTTAAGATTCTAAAGTATTCTCTCTCTCTCTGTCTCTTTCTTTAATTGCTACCATGTTTATAATTGGAGGTTGATTTCTGCACTACAAATACACCATCCCTGGCAGTCATTTTTCCCCTTTTTATATATTTTCATTAGATAAGACAGATAGAAACTGAGAGGGGAGAAAGTGGTAAAGAGGGAAGAAAAAAGAGAGAGACCTGCTTTACCACTTGTGAAGCTTCTGCCTGCAGTTGAGGAGCAGGGACCCAAGCCTGGTCCTTGCACATGGTAATGTGTGCACTTTGCTGAGTGTGCCAAAACCCACATCCCTAGATTCTAAAGTTCTTCACCAATCTATTTCTAAATATTTTATATAGGATATGAATAGCCTGAATCATATTGATTTCCTTTCCACTTCTCAATATAGCTCTCCTTTCTTTATCTGAATGGTTGATAGAGTCTGTGTTTAAATGACTCTGGCAATCGTGGTAAGAGCCTGAAAAAAAAAAGTCATCCTATGTCCTATCAAGCTCTGAAACTGAGGAATGGTGACAGAATCAACACTGATAGATTTCTGGTCACATATGTGAAGGTCAACTTCAGACCAAGGTGGCATGTCCCTGCTAGATACTGAAAGGTCAATTGAAACACTCTGCCAATCTGTAGGGAGAATAAATGTGGAGAGCTAAAATCACCTTGTGAAAAAGGAAAAATTGCCTTTTTCTTTATCAGGAAGAACAACTGAAATGCTGAAGTCTATAAATTTTACTGAGGTGACATATCTAAGTTTCATTACAGGAAAGAAAATGTGAATATTGAGGTAAAAAAAATTCCCATCATATAATCATTACTATCCTCCTAACAACAACAACAATAACAAAATCAAAGGCAAACTCTGCATAATATATGAAAAGATACAAAACTCATTTTCTTTTCCATTTTGCTAGGAAATTCAAAATTTATTAGAAGAACAGAGAAGCAACTTTTGCATAAGATTACAATCGAGTTGCACTGGCATTGTGCTAAAACAAAGCAAAGCACAAATTCACAGGATGAATTTCATCATCTTACACATAGAGAGTATTAACATGATCTAAATTTTAGACTAAGCAAGTCATACTTGAAATTTATAGTGAGGTCAAAGCAGTGAACTTCTGGGAGACAAAACTAGGGAATCCATAAGCAATAGAGGTTCATATGGTGATGGTGCCACATAAACCGTAACAGTCATAGCCAGAGGCAGAACTAGAAGTAAGTCCATGGTCACAACCACATCCCTAAGGACAGCCCTTGGCTTCCACAGCCACAGTATCTACTGCTGCATTCGCCATAACAATTTCTGTAATATTTACTACAGAATTTCTTCTTTTAAAATTTATTTATAAAGTGGAAATGTTGACAAGACTGTAGGTTAAAAGGGATACAATTCCACACAATTATCACTACCAGAACTCCATATCCCATTCCCTCCCTTGAAAACTTTCCTATTCTTTATCCCTCTGGGAACATGGAGCCTAATTGTTAATTGATTTACAGGTGAGATGATGGGGGTTAGAAAGTTTACTGTGACTGGTGACATGGCCAGGGAAGGGCTACCATCCTCTGGAGCTCTTGGCTTTGAGCTGTCCCCTGAGAAACTGATGAGGTGGTGGTCAAAGTTCTGACCAATGACTTGAGTTCACAACGCTCTCTCCATATCCTCCAGTGGGAGACAGTGATGTGTCACTTTACCTATCGTAGGTTTCTTGGGGTATCTTTTAGTTTGAGCTAGACCTCTTCAGTCCCTTAGAAGTCAACTTTATGTAAGACATGTGAAGCAGCTGGTACAAATACAGACCACAGGAGTGGAGGAGAAAGGCCAATTCATTGACAAACTTTGATCTTTGTCTAATGGTCTTTCTTCTTTACCTCTAATGGATTAATGTCAATGAAACATTAGAATATAATGAAATATCACATAGTTCAGTTTATGCTAACCAACCATTGCAGGACTCAGGAAATGAGTTACCAGGTAATAAATATAAGGACTTGCAAGCATAGATTTCCAAGCTCAATTCCAAATACCACATATTTAAGAGCAATGTGATACTCTAGAGTTCTCTCTTCCCCTCTCTCTCTTTCTCTCTCGTCATCTTTTTCTCATCTGTCTCCTCTCTGTCTCCCTCTGTCTGTAGCTCTTTCAAATAAATATTTAAAACCATGTCTATTAAGTTACTCCAAATTTTATCAGTAAATGAATTGTATTGTTTAACACAGAGAAGACTGACATTTGATAACATAACATTTGAAACCAACTTATACATATAGACTATATTGATTCTCATTTTTTAATTTTTTTTCCATTAAAGGAAATAATTATTTGCAAGATAGGCAAGGCTCCGCAGTCCTAGCTTCAACCTTCAGCACCACCATAAGCCAGAATCCCCTGGCCAGGAAAAAAATAAACTATAAAACCTTTAAATTATCTATTTCTTATATAATAGTTCAAGTATATTTTTATCAGACACTTTATTTCTTAGATTTTATTATAGATAATATGGCTAGTTACCTTATATTTACTCAGTGCTGGCTTGGTTTTTCCAAACTTTGGCATATCAAGGAATTTTAATCTTTCTTTAAATATTGGTTTATGAAATATATAATTATTATAATTTATGAGATCATAAAAATGGTGGGATACTTATAAATAATTACTGTGGAGTGTTAAAATGCAATAATGCATTAGTATCATGGAATAATAAAAATAAAATAAAAGTGTGAAACTGCTTTAAATTTCTTGAAATGCTAGATGACTATTAGCAATCAACTATATAGTATAATGAAATAGCATTTATGTTGAGATCAACAAGATAACTCACCTGGTATGGCTCCTTCCCTGTGTGTTATATTAGTGATCAAGGTTCCAGAAGTTTGGAACACCATGTAAGTCTATTATGCCAAGGAAGGAAAGAGAGTCTTTCTTTGGTGCTGTGGTGTCTCCCTCTCTTTCTCAGTCTGTTTTGTCTGTCTGACTTTCTTAGTCTCTCTCTCTCTATGTGTGTGTGTGTGTTCATATACATATATATATGAAAAAAGAGTCAGTAAACATTGAAATCTCTCATGCTCAAATACAAAAATAAATAAATATTCAAAGTAAGAGCTATGGCAATACCTGTGTAGACTTGAAATGTCCCAGGGTGATGTCAAGAAGAAAAACTGTAAATACCAGTTCTACATCCTCTGAAAATATGAATTTGTGCATTTTCCCAGCCACCTGGGTCACTGATGAGGGTATTTGGTGCCACAACAGTAACTGGCAGCACAGCATACCTGCAGTACACCTTAAAATATTAAAGCAAGGTTTTTTTCTAAAATAGAAAAAAAACTGTTCAATAAAAATTGTCAAAAAATTAAAATGAATAAAAAATAAATATACAAAATATAATTGAAAAACTGAAGTACCAATAAGTTCATAGCATATCAAACTGCCTTCCCTTTGTGACTATCAGATTGCAATCTCTTGGGTAAATAGCCCTCTTGACTTAACAATGAAGTGTCATAATGTCTGACACATTTGCAAGTGGGTCAAGGTCAATATTCACAACTCTGTCCACTTCTTGAGATGGAAATGCAAAAGTCATCCAAACTTAATTAATAAGTATTAAATAGAAGTTCTAAAATTCAAGCATTTCCTGGTCAGTGAAATTCATTGACAAGTTTACAGATTAGTCACAGAAAAGTAGTAAGCAAGCAAACTATCACAGCTAAAATCGTGCAATCACACAGGTCTCTAGAAATGAAAATCTCAAGATAAACAAGATCATCAAATGCCAAGTGGCTCTAAATTAAATATACAAAGACTGCTAGAAAAGGTATCAATTTCTGAAAAACATTAAAATGCACTGTGGTGCAAGGCATCTGAAAATTATATGAAGACAAAGTAGTTTTCAACTTCTCTATTTCTTAAGCTAAGCAAGCATAGGAAGTACTGATTCAATATGATCACATTGACAATTGGGCTTAAAGAATGCTGTGTCATAATTCTTGTCATTTAAATGACTTCACACAGCAAATTTTGGGTACAATGGCACTGGAGATCTATAGTCTTTAGTCAATGCTTAACTACACTGGCAAATATTACTACTTTCTCCAATTGTAATGGAACCAAATGACATATATCATCAGTGCTTTACCTGTAGAAACTAGAAGCTGAAAATTTTCCACTATCTTTTTATCTCAAAGCAAGCAATTGTTAGAACAATTGTAAGCAGAAATGGTAAAGGGAGACCACCCAACTCTTCATATGAACTTTTGCAGCCGTTAGGTTCATGAATAGTCAATAATTTGTTTGGCTCTATATGTTAACTCTCTTTTTCAGCCAACAGGTTCCAGATGCTATAGTGAGGACAACCGGACTTATCTGGGAAGACAACCCCATCAATGTGTCCTGGATCCCCGCTTCCCCAGAATTCCGCCCCACTAGGGAAAGAGAGAGAGACAGGCTGGGAGTATGGATCGACCAGTCAACGTCCATATTCAACAGGGAAGCAATTACAGAAGCCAGGCCTTCTACCTTCTGCATCCCACAATGACCTTGGGTCCATACTCCCAGAGGAATAAAGAATAGGAAAGCTATCACAGGAGGGGATGGGATATAGAATTCCGGTGGTGGGAATTGTGTGGAAATGTACTGCTCTTATCCTATGGTTTTTGTCAGTGTCTCCTTTTTATAAATAATTTTTTAAAAAAATATAACTTCCATATAAGATAATTGTTCCCTTTATTTGAAACACAGAGGAAAATAACAAATACTAACATTGAATGGAAAAAGAAAACAAGGTTTATTTTTCTATAATTTAAAGGTACATCAGAAAAATAGAGAAAGTATTCTGACAGGAATGTTTCCAAACAAGATCTGTGACATCACCATTCAGAATAACCCAGGCAGGGATTCTCAGGATGGATTTCACATTTATCACTTTTTGTAAGTTAAGACAAAGGAGAGGTTGATGGATCATATCCAGTAGGCATCAGAAGATACTCATCAGATGAATGGTCAATAGATTTAAAACCCAAGTGTTTCAGAACTGGTGAATTCTCTGGTCCAAATGCATAGCATCAGAGTCTTCCATAGTGTCCTTAATAGTAGTAACCATAGCCAGAACCACAGCCATAGCCACAGCCATAGAGAGAACGGGAGCCATAACCATAGCCACAGCCGTAGCCACAGCCCAGTCGGCGGTAGCCACAGCCATAGCCACAGCCCAGGCCTCCGTAGCCACAGCCCAGGCCTCCATAGCCATAGCCCAGGCCTCCATAGCCATAGCCCAGGCCTCCATAACCACAGCATCCATAGCCGCGGCCTCCATAGTAGTTTCCGTAGTAACTGCCACACATGGTGTTGATTGTTGAGGTTGTTCTTGGGTAGAGAAGGAGAGAAGTTGACTTCAGTATGGACAGTGCACCTACAGAGGGCCTTTTATATGCTGTCAGTGTGGGTGGGAGCCATCCCACGTGTCATACCATTGGCTAATTTTATGACTCATCTAATTAGTTTATTGTTCTTCAACCCCAAGATAAAGACTTAGAAAAATGCAGGAGGTATGCTGTTTTGAACCACCAATTTGCACTCCTCATATTTAATCAAAGTTTTGAATGATGGAAGCACAAGTCTTCACAACTTTCATAACTGGGCCCCAAATTAGAATTGCATTTTAATCTCCTGTAGCCATATTAAAAAAAAAAAGACTATACTTTAAAAGAATAGAAAGAATATGTTTGACTGTTGGTTTCCAAATGGTTATGTTATGTCAATATTTTACAAATAATGTTCTTTTGACTCAAAATTTTTCCTTCTCTCATGATTCAAATAACTACTTTATTCTGATATTTCATGTTTTTTTTCTGTACTGAAACCATAAGATATTATTCATGTACTTAATGTTGATAATAATTAATACACTAAAATTTCAAGTGATCCAGGTCTGTACCAAATATGTTATACTTTATTGCATATACCAATAAGCCTAATTCTCATTTATGTTCCATTCTTGGAAAAAGGACAAAACATAAATAGTGCTACCTGTAATATAATTTCTTTTTTAAAAAAGATTTTATTTATTTATTTATTTATGAGAAAGATAGGAGAGAGAGAAAGAAAGAACCAGACATCACTCTGGTACATGTGCTGCCAGGGATTGAACTCAAGACTTCATGCTTGAGAGTCTAGTGCCTTAGCCACTGTGCCACCTCCTGGACCACCTGCAATGCAATTTCTATATCTCCTTGTTTCCTAATTGAACATATGGTTACTAGTCAATAACTGGCCAGTAGACTTACCAGCATGTAGTTCTTTTGGCTGAAAATTACTTTGTTCTTTTCTCAAAACCTCCAGTCAGCACCTTTTCTTGCCTGACATCCACAACTCTTGCATAATAAGATGAATTAAAATCAGTGTAACAGCTCATCCTAATTTCTGGGTAGTCAAAGAAAATTGGGATGTTTTTACAGTATAAATTTTAAAAATCTATTTCTGTGTTATTAAGAAAATGTTTCTGAGAAGACAATATTATCTAAGTAACCATACAGGTTTCTGAACTTCAGTGATGTTTACTAGTAAAAATAATATTCTTTATAAATAACATGAGATAACCTTAGGCAAACTTTAGGATAGGATTTGGGACTACTTAATACTGTCGTGAATATAGCTTAAGAAAATCAAAACCCTTTGGATGTCAGCTGAGTAAGGACATGGGGTTTTCAAAATTACCAAGCATTCTACCTATTTTAAATGAGTACAAATAAAATAACATCTTAATAAGACGGGAAAAGGTTCTATACTAATGATAACATTGCATTCATCTGTTCAATCAGCATTTGTTTTTGAACAGTTTTCAGATGTGCCACTTGGTGTATACACTTTTTTTCAGTTGTCTCATTAAAAGATGTTTATTTACTTACTTATTTACTGGGTAGAGAGAGAATAAAAGTGAGCAGGAAGGAGAAGACAGAGAGGGAGAGGAAAAGGGACACAACTGCAGCACTGTTTCAGTGCTCGTAAAGCTTCCCCTCTGCCTGTGGGGACCTTGAGCTCAAACCCTGGTCTTTACTCATGGTACCATCTTCTTCTAGCATTTGCCCTTCTTCCATAGCCAGTCAACAGCGTCAGGTTGAAAGCTGTCAGGAGCTGCTTGTTGCTGGCTTTGAAAGTGACTGGGATCCATGTGGATTCAGTCGGCTAGGAAGGATCGTCAGTTTCCCCCAATGAATGGGTACTCACGGGATGCACCACGAGAAGGTCAATCCAGTGCATCCCATGGTACCATGTACCGTGCCATCATCCAGCCCCCATTGTCTCATTTAATTCATGCACGGACTGGCAAGTCTGGAAAAAAGTCCACATGGTCAGAAAACTTACCCGTCATCATACAGGTAGAAAGCTGTGGAGCAGAGTTCAAAAAACTTGGACACTTTTTTTCTCTTTATTGGGGGGATTAATGGTTTACAATTGAGAGCAAAGTACAGTAGTTTGTACATGTGTAACTTTTCTCAGTTTTCCTCATAACAATCTAACCTCCTCTAGGTCCTCCTCTGCCATCATGTTCCAGGACCTGAGGCCCCCACCCCCCCCACCTCAGAGTCTTTCACTTTGGTGCAGTACACTAAACCCTGTCCAGGTTCTACTTTGTATGTTATTATTTTTCAACTTCTATTTTTTTATTATTTGTGATTTAATAATGGTTGACAGGATTGTGGGATAAGAGGGGTACAATTCATACAATCCCCACCACCAGAGTGTCATTTAATTTCTGTTCATGTAAAATTAACTTACATCATTTTGATAGCTTGCAGGTAAACAACATTATAACTTGACATCTGTATACACTACATTATGATTGTTACCAAAATTCTAGTTTCCAGCCAGATTATGTTATTATTATTTTGTTATATAGAAATTTACTAAGATAGAGTGTTTTCACAGAAGGGCTGAAACTCTCAAGACCTCCCTCTACCTCAGATGCAAGACACAAACCCAGACTGCCTTCTGACCTAGTAAACTGGCCACAAACATTAGGTTCCCATGACTTCATCATGAGACTTAAGGTGCTTATTTAAAAATCCAGGCTATACGTGAGGAAGTTTCATTAAGAATAAAGTAAGAGGGCTGGGGAGACAGCATAATCATTATGCAAAAGACTTTTATACCTGAGGCTCCAAAGTCCCAGGTTTAAACCCCATCACCACCATAAACCAGAGCTGAGAACTGCTCTGATAACTGTCTCTGTATATCTTTCTCCCTGACATTAAAAATAAATAAATAAAATATTTAAAAAATAATGAAGCAGGCATTCTCAGAATGTCCTCAGTAGACTCAATTAATTAACTAGAATGGCCCACAAGTCTCAAGAAACAGGAATACTCATTAGATTGTTGATTTATTACAAAGGAGACTGAAGAATACAGTGAGGCTAGGGATATATATATATATATATCCTCCTTCACTCTCAGTTTCTCTCTGTCTCTACCCAAAAATTCATTAAATAAAATAAAATTTAAAAATGATGTTGTGTGCATAAAAGATCACGTTGAGCCAGATAGAAATAGTTCATAGGTCAAGGCACATGTGTGAGGGTGAGGCTTGAGTTTCAGCATCCTCTCCAGACTTATCTTATTTAATCTATCCAGTATTCCCATTGGAAGTCCTCTGAAACCTCTCTTTTGGTGGCTTTTCTGAAGAATTCATTACATAGGCATAATTAATAAACTAATTTGTCATTGACAAGAGAGAAATCATCTCTCATCTTCCCAGTGATCAGGAGGCTGGGATTAGAAGTTCCCAATCCTTATAGTCCGAGAGGTGGCGCAGTGGATAAAGCACTGGACTCTCAAGCATGAGGTCCCAAGTTCAATCCCTGGCAGCACACGTACCAGAGTGATGTCTGGTTCTTTCTC
Organism: Erinaceus europaeus; assembly: GCF_950295315.1. Taxonomy (NCBI): domain Eukaryota; kingdom Metazoa; phylum Chordata; class Mammalia; order Eulipotyphla; family Erinaceidae; genus Erinaceus; species Erinaceus europaeus. Next base: position 117,657,386 of record NC_080170.1, read on the forward strand.
TCTCTCCTATCATTTCTCATGAATAAATAAATAAAACTTAAAAAAAAAAAAGAAGTGCCCAATCCTTAAATTACAGGGCTAATTCTCTTGGTAATAACTCCCATCATGAGATGTTTTCTAAAAGTCACCTTCATAAACATATCAATAGATAGTTTTACCACTTCCAACCTCAAAAAATTGCCAAGTTTCGAGTGTGTGGGTGGGGGGTGGAATGAGAGTCATAAAAAAAAATTAAGAACTAAACATAGGGGGCTGGGCACTGGTGCGTTGGTCAAGTAGACACACTACTATGTGTAAGGGCTCAGGTTCAAGTCCCCACTCTCTACCTGCAGGGGCGATATTTCACCAGCGAGGAAGCAGTTCTGTAGGTGTTTGTCTTTCATCCTCCTCCCTCAATTTCCCTCAGTCTTATACAATAAAATAGAAAAAAAAAAAAAAAAACAGTGACCACTGGGAGCAATGGATTTTTAGTGCCAGCACCAAGCCCCAGCAATAACCCTGGATGGCAAAAACAAACAAACAAATAAATAGAAACCTAAACATATGAAAAACTAATTAAAGGAATACAACATATCACAATAATATATATATATATACATATATCACAATACTCATCACTACTCAATGTTGCCTGCTATTCATTCTTTTATAACCTTACTACAGTCATCAAATCAAACTTATTAACTCTGCAAAAGACTTTAAACTGCAATGTTTATTTTATTGCATTTTTATTCATGCCACTCCTTTTCCAGAATCTAATTCATTGTACACTTGATTACATTATCTTTTTTTATTATTATTTTCCAATAAATGACAGTTCTTCCATCTTCCCTTGAATTTCACTGTTTTATCAATTTTAATGATCTGGATATACTGTAGCATATTTTTAATGTGTGTTATGTATTTTCAGCAAGAATTCCAAAAGACATGTGTGTTTTCTAATAAGACTTGGGGGTAGGAGGATAGATAAAATGTCAATAAATCTTTGAGAGTTTTTGGAATTATTTCGAAACTCAGGCTTCTAATACAACCACATTTCTTTAGGCTCACTGCAGCAAGTTAAATATCATTGCCATAGCTTTCAGTCATACTATGTAAAAATATAGAGACATGTATGTAAAATATAAACCAAAGTGAGTAATACAGCCTTAGGAGGAAATGCATTGGGATGCATTGGATCGACCTTCCCGTGGTGCATCCCGTGAGTACCCATTCATTGGGGAAACTGACGATACTTCCTAGTAGACTGAATCCACATGGATCCCAGTCACTTTCAAAGCCAGAAACAAGCAGCTCCTGACAGCTTTCAAGCTGTTGGTCCTGCTCTTTGAGTCGTCCAACTTAATGTTGAGGGGCTGTCCTTTGCCAAACGCGTTCTTATTGGTCAATTGGCGATACAGCATCAGGCAGATGTCATTTGCCTACAAGAAACATATATAGCAGTTGATGAAGCTGCTCAATTCACCATCAGTGGGTTCGATTTAATATGCTATAATCTCCATCCTAAACACGGCCGAGCCATCTACACCAAATTGTACCTTGTGGATGTTTACCATACGGCCTCTTCAACCTTCTACGACTACATTACTATTGGAACTATTCAGCTCGTCAATGTATATAAGCCTCCCAGTGCCTCATTTGTTGATCTCACAGCAGCCTATGACACGGTCTGGCACCGTGGTCTCCTAGTCAAGATCTCAAGATACCTGCCTCCATGGGTGGCCAACACTATATCGTTTCTTCTCCAAAACAGAAGATTCCGGGTGCATCTGGGTGACAAGTCTAGCAGATGGAGACTTGTCTTAAGTGGCCTCCCCCAGGGCTCTGTTCTGGCTCCTACGCTATTTAATATTTACATCAATGACCTCCCAGAAACTTCTTCAAGGAAGTTCATCTACGCCGATGACATCTGCTGTGCAACTCAGGCATCCAAGTTCGACATCCTCGAGGAAACACTCACGAAAGACATGTCTCTGATATCTGATTACTGTAAAAAAATGGCGACTAATCCCTAGCACTGCAAAAATGGTATCATCTGTTTCCCATCTACACCATGCCTCGGCCTCGCGTGAGCTTAATGTGCAACTTGACTATACGAGAATCTGGCATGAAGCCCAGCCAGTCTATCTTGGCATTACTCTCGATCGCACCCTGTCATTTCACGAACATCTCATAAAAACTGCAGCAAAGGTGGGCGCGAGGAATAACATCATTGCAAGACTGGCCAGCTCCTCATGGGGCGTGAGCGCTTCCACACTACGATCATCATCTCTGGCATTATGCTATTCCACTGCAGAATACTGTGCCCCAGTATGGTTCCGTAGCCCCCATGTCCTCTTGGTTGATTCCAAATTATATTCCTCCATGAGGATAATTTCTGGAACCATCCGTTCCACCCCAGTTCCATGGCTGCCAGTTCTTAGTAACATCGCCCCACCAGATATTCTTCGGGATGTGGCATCATGTAAGTTCATTTCCCACGTCTACGCTTGACCGGACCTGCCAATATACACGGATATCTTCGCCCACCCTGTCCAACGCTTGACGTCTCGTCATCCAATCTGGTCCCCTATGCCTACACTGAACTTCTCTGTTCCAGACTCTTGGAAACAGAGTTGGCAGTCGGCTGAGGTAAAGAACAAACACCTCATCACAGACCCCTTCAAGCATCAACCCGGCTTTGACCTAGCATGTTATGACTGGGCCCTCCTCAATCGCTATCGAACAGGCTATGGCCAGTGCGCTGCTATGTTCCATCACTGGGGAGCCAGAGATGACCCGAACTGCCCCTGTGGCTACAGACAATGACCCACATAGTCAACGACTGCCACCTCTCCAGATTCAAAGGAGGTCTCGAAACTTTACATCAGGCTCAACCTGACGCTGTTGACTGGCTACGGAAGAAGGGCAAATGCTAGAAGAAGAAGTGCCTCATGGGATAATGAGGTCCTGCCTAGCCCGAATCACCCAGCCGTTTACGTTGGAGACTTTAATAGTCATCACCAAGACTGGGGATATTCCTCCACTCATGCTAACGGCTCTATCTTAGCCGACTGGGCTTCAGCGAATGACCTCTCCCTATTATACGATCCCAAACAGCCAGGCTCTTTTCACAGTGCTAGATGGAATAAAGACTCATCACCTGACCTGTGCTGGATTAGCACAGTCAACAGCCAAGCCTTTCCCGCTACAAGACAAGTTCTCAAGGACTTCCCACACAGTCACCACTGCCCAGCTATCATCCACATTGGTCTCCAGCTCCCACTGATTCTATGCTCGGAGAAACTAAGATGGAACTTTCGGAAAGCAAACTGGCGTCTATTCAGTGATCTTACCAATAAATCTATTCCTGCAATCCCAATTAACTCTATCCCCTCTGAAGATTCCTACAGGCGCTTCCGCCAAGCCATCTTCAAAGCAGCTTCCCAAGATATTCCTCGTGGGAGACGTGCTAACTATACACCTTGTCTTGATGCTGAATGCAAGCAACTACTAAAGCAGTATGATGAGTCGGGCGATGTGGCCGACCATCCCATTGCCTCCCTGGATGCATCATGCCAAGCCCGCTGGCAACAACTCACGGAAAGTCTGAACTTCACCCACTCAAGTAGGAAGGCCTGGAAGCTTCTTCATAGTCTGGGTGTCGGTAGCCAACCCTCTCCTGTCTCCCATCCCGTATCTCCAAACTCAGTGGCCAGTCACCTAACTCAAGTTTGATGTGTTAAGATCGACCCAGTCTGGAAAAGAGAAATTTCCCATGAGTGGTCATCCCACTTCCGTTTATCTTGTCCATCTCCAAAACTCTCTCCCTTTACACGGTCTGAACTGGAAGACACTTTGAAGAGGGTTAAACCGGGAACTGCTGCTGGGTATGATAACATCACCCCAGAACTCATTCTTAACTTGGGCCCCGTGGCAAAGAAGTGGCTCACTACATTCCTGTCCCACATCTTGGAATCGGAATCTATGCCCAAAATTTGGCGTCGTGCGAAGATAATAGCAGTTTTGAAACCAAAGAAAGACCCAACACTGGCCGCCAGCTATAGACTAATTTCTCTCCTCTCCGTGTGTTACAAACTCCTTGAGAGGCTGCTTCTGTCACGAATTTCTCCTCTTACAGAGAACTTGCTATCACCTGCCCAAGCTGGTTTCTGCCCAGGAAAATCTACTTGCGAACAAGTCCTGGCCCTCTCAACTTACATTGAAAATGGATTCCAGAAGAATTTAAAGACGGGTGCTGTCTTTGTTGATCTCACAGCAGCCTATGACACGGTCTGGCATCGTGGTCTCCTAGTCAAGATCTCAAGATGCCTGCCTCCATGGGAGGCCAACACTATATCGTTTCTTCTCCAAAACAGAAGATTCCGGGTGCATCTGGGTGACAAGTCTAGAGGATGGAGACTTGTCTCAAGTGGCCTCTCCCAGGGCTCTGTTCTGGCTCCTACGCTATTTAATATTTACATCAATGACCTCCCAGAAACTTCTTCAAGGAAGTTCATCTACGCCGATGACATCTGCTGTGCAACTCAGGCATCCAAGTTCAACATCCTCGAGGAAACACTCACGAAAGACATGTCTCTGATATCTGATTACTGTAAAAATGGAGACTAATCCCTAGCACTGCAAAAACAGTATCATCTGTTTTCCATCTATACCATGCCTCGGCCTCGCATCCTCTATGCCTACACTGAACTTCTCTGTTCCAGACTCTTGGAAATAGAGATGGCAGTCAGCTGAGGTAAAGAACAAACACCTCATCACAGACCCCTGCAAGCATCAACCCGGCTTTGACCTAGCACGTTATGATTGGGCCCTCCTCAATCGCTATCAAACAGGCCATGGCCGGTGCGCCGCTATGTTCCATCGCTGGGGAGCCAGAGAGGACCCAAACTGCCCCTGCAGCTACAGACAGACTATGACCCACATAGTCAACGACTGCCACCTCTCCAGATTCAAAGGAGGTCTCGAAACTTTACATCAGGCTCAACCTGACACTGTTGACTGGCTACGGAAGAAGGGCAAACACTAGAAGAAGGAGGAAAAAAATACTCAGTAGCATCATGTTAATAAGACAGTGCTATCATCAATGCTGTTTGCTATACCTTTATGTTCTTTCTTTATCCTTTAAAACTAGTTTCCCTCAAGAATGGAGGTGGTGGGGGTCGGGTCCTAGTGCAGAGGGTTAAGTGCACGTGGCGCCAAGCCAAAGACCAGCATAAGGATTCGAGTCCCTGGCTCCCAACCTTCGAGGGAGTTGCTTCACAGGCAGTGAAGCAGGTCTGCAGGTGTCTTTCTTTCTCTCCCACTGCTCTCTCCATTCTCTCTGTTCTATCCAACGACGAACAACATCATCAACAACACTAATAACCACAACAAGGCTACAACAACAAGGGCAACAAAAAAGGGGGGGAGAATGGAGGTGGTTCAGCAGTAGCCATATCCCTGATTTAGATCCTGGATTAGATTCTAGACTTCAAAACAGTACGTAGATGAAAAAAAAAAAGAAGAGGAGGAGAAGTTGAAGAATTAGAAGAAGGAGGAAATGGAAAAGGTGGAGAAGAACAACAACAACAAAAAAAAAGAACAAGAAGAGAAGGAGGAAGAAGGAGGAGGAGGAGGAGGATAGCAATTACACTTCTTTTCCCAAGCTTGCACATATTCAAACATAAGGAGAATACTATTAAATGAAACTATAGGGTCCGGTCCGGGTGGTGGTGCATCTGGTTGAGCACGCGAGGACCCAGGTTCAAGCCCCCGGTCCCCACCTGCTGGGGAGAAGCTTCACTAGTGGTGAAACAGTGTTGCAAGTGTCTCTCTACCTCTCTCCTTCTCTATCACCCCTTCTCTCTCAATTTCTGGCTGTCTTTATCCAAAAAATAAGTAAATAAAGATAATAAAAATTTAAAAAGAAACTATAATTTTCAACAAGTATAATCAGCTTTAGTAATATATCAAGACAGTGACACTGTTCAAATTTGGCATATAGAATAAGTCACCAAATTAGGAGACCAATCTCTCAGTAAAGACATATGATACCACAACAGGCATTCTGACACATCGCAAAGTTGTCTTGGCTATGTTGATTATGAGGAATTCTTGAGATAGCTTGAATTCCTACTGGTTTGGAAGAGTAATTCAGCAGCTCCTGCGGTTTGTCCCACATACCATGCAGTTGCTGTGTAAAGTCTCATGTCGATTATAAATTTCTAATTTCAGAGAAAGATTCTGTTTTTAACTGAGCTTTTCTTTCATGACAACGTGAGTTCTGACAGTAACTACAATGACAGCTTGAGCTATGTGCATGGAGGCTTGAGGCATTGAGGCTATGAACATTGTTATGGTGGAAATTAATGAGGTTGTGGCAACTTTAGATCTGTCTGTTATCATCCAATGCTTCCTTCTAAGCTCAAAGATAGGTCATCTGACTTCTAAGAAATTTCAGAGTGCTGATTTCCTTAAACCATTCTCTTCTGAGGTATCATGCATATTCCCTTCCTTTGACAGTAAACAAAAGTGTTGTCTGTTCTGTTCAGACAATAAAATCTTATAACTAGGTCTTGGTCCTTAAAGCCACATCACAGCTTCTTCAGTCATATGTATAGAGTTTTCAAGAATTCAGGCTAAATTGGTGTGTGTTTTATGAGGGTTGCATGTGATTAAACAAAATATTACCTATATTTAATCTGTCACTAAAGTTGTGACTGTATATGTATTTTTGCATGAGTGTACATGTGTGAGAAACTGAATTTCTTAGCACTTGACAATCTACCTTTGATGATGTAGATATAGTTGTTATTGATATTCATCAAATACTTTTAAAATTTTTTGGTATTTATTTATTTTCCCTTTTATTGCCCTTGTTTATTGTTGTTGATATTGCTGTCAATGTTGTTGGATAGGACAGAGTGAAATGGAGAGAGGAGGGGAAGACAGAGAGGGGTAGAGAAAGAGAGACACCTGCAGACCTGCTTCACCACCTGTGAAGCGACTCCCCTGCAGGTGGGGAGCTGGGGGCTCAAGCCGGGTTCCTTATGCCAGTCCTTGCACTTTGCACCACCTATGCTTAACCCGCTGTGCTACGCCCAACTCCCCTCATCAAATACTTTTATAATGCAATGTAATGAGCATATTCCAGAGTTACTATAGCACACCTATCAAACCCTCATCTTCAGTATAATCACCGTTTGACTGAAGCCAGCGGCATAAACGGTATTCTTTGCCTCAACATTTTATCCTTTTTTCTACTGTATTTCATTCTTTTTTTGATAATAAATAGTTGAATATGTGACTTTGAATAGTTTTTTTAAACAATTTTCAGATATTTTAACACTTTAGCACTTTTAAAAAAAAATTTATTTATGTACTTTTGATAGGACCTAGAAAAACTTAGATGGAAAGGAGAGAAAGAGAGAGAGAGAGAGAAAGAGAGACTTGTAGTTTTACTTCACTTGTAGCCCTGCTTCCACAAGTAGGGACACCAGGGGCATGAACCCAGGTGCTCATGGTGACAGGTGCATTCAACCAGATGTATTACTGCCCTGCCCCTACTCTGACTAGTTTTCACTGTATATCTTTAGTAATATTGTTATCTTTCTACTCAGTGATAAAATACTTTTGCAAACTCATTCTTTTTGGTTAAACATCACTGTTTTGTTTATCATTTTCAAGTTGTTAAAGAGATACCACAAACTTAGAGAACCTTTCACAGAGTTCAGTATTTGCCTACTTCGAAGTCAAAGATCTTTCAGAATTTAGGGCCACAAATGAATCAAATCCACAAAACCAGAAGTCTGACCCTAACCAGAGGCTGAAAAATCTATTTCATCCCTTCTAAGCTGGTTCATGTTCAGCAAACATGTTCATAAATTTTTTCTCTACTTACTCCATTTCATATTGTTCTTAGTAATAACAAGCTGTGAGAAAATATAAAGTGATGATAAATTTTAATTTTTATGATCAGCATCAGAACTTGATAACATTATACGTGATCCATGCAAAGACAGTTTATGGGTAGAGAAAGTGATAGATCAAAGTATACAGATGGCTAACTTTTATTTATTTATTTATTTATTTATTTTTCTTTTTTGTTGCCCTTGTTTTTCATTGTTGTTGTAGTTATTGATGTCATCATTGTTAGACAGGACAGAAAGAAATAGAGAGAGGAGGGGAAGACAGAGAGGGGGAGAGAAAGATAGACACCTGCAGATCTGCTTCACCACCTGTGAAGCTACTCTCCTGCAGGTGGGGAGGCAGGGGCTCTAACCAGGATCCTTATGTTGGTCTTTGGCTTGGCGCCATGTGCGCTTAACCTGCTAGCTACCGCCAGACTCCCAAGATAGATAATTTTAAAGAAAGCTTTCCTTTTTTTATAAAGAAAGGCACACATCAAATGAAGAAATACTTAACTGAAGCAAATGAACCTTGATTTAGTGAATTTTGCTCCACTTGAGTTACAACCTGTTCCTTCCATCCTTCTTCTGCTACCTTAACATGATAGAGGCTCAATACTGTGCAGTAAGGACCAAGAAATCACTTCTTTTTAGCAAAAATTTGTGGTATCTATCTTAGGTCAAAAAAAATCCATTAGGGGGAGTCGGACTGTAGCACAGCAGGTTAAGCGCAGGTGGCACAAAGCACAAGGACTGGCATGAGGATCTCTGTTCGAGCCCTGACTCCCCACCTGCAGGGGAGTCGCTTCACAAGCTGTGAAGCAGGTCTGCAGGTGTCTATCTTTCTCTCCCCCTCTGTCTTCCCCACCTCTCTCCATTTCTCTCTGTCCTGTCCAACAACTACGACAACAATAATAACTACAACAATAAAACAAGGACAACAAAAGGGAATAAATAAATAAAATAAATATTTTAAAAAATCCATTAGGATCTGGGTGGTGGTACATCTTGTTGATCATACATGCACAAAGACCCAGGTTCAAGCTCCTGGTCCACACCTGCAGGGGGAAAACTTCACAAGTGTTAAAGCAGTGTTACAGGTGTCTGTCTGTCTGTCTCTCTTCCTCTCTATCTCCCTCTCCCCCCTTGATATTTGGCTGTCTCTATCAAGTAAAGATAATATATATTTTTTAAAGGATGATGCCATTCTGACTTCTGTGGGTAGACGACCTCACCTATGTATCCAGGAACCTCACCTCTCCAGAACCCTACCCCACTAGGTAAAGATAGAAATAGGCTGGGGGTATGGATTGAGCTGTCAACACCTATGCTCAGTGGAGAAGCAATTAAAGAAGCCAGACCTCCCACCTTCTGTGCCCCATAGAGATATTTGGTCCATATTCCCAGAGGGATAAAGTCTAGTGATTTACAGTAAGAGAGAAACAAGAAGTACTGGTTATTCCACATGGCTTCAAGCAGAAGTAGTATTTTCAGTTGTGTACATTGAGAAGCAAATCTATATAGTGTGACTTATAAAAGGAAAGGATAATGTACTTTACTTATTCAGATAGTGAGAGAAATCTAGAGTGAAGGTGGAGCTAGAGAAGGAGAGAGAGAAAGAACGAGAGACGCATGCAGCATTCCTTCATGGCTCTTGAAGTGTCTCCACGGGTGGGAACCAGAGACTTGAACCTGGGTCTTTGAACATTGTAACATTTTCACATTACCAGGTTCACCACCACTTGGCCCGATGTACTATGACTTTTTAAAAGAACATCTGTCACTACAGAATGAAAGTCTATTTCATCTGCCAGTTTATATAGCACTGCCCTCTCTGCATTTTGAAAGCTACTACTGAAGATGAAATAAACATTGGAAAAGCGGAGAAATGTCTATGTGTAGAAAGAGGGCTTGGAGGGGAAAGAAGACTGGACCTAAAAGAAAAGGGGGCAATTATGTACAAATGTAGAGAGTTTTATAGATGATAGTTAACCCATGTCTGCAAACTTGGAAGAACTATGGTGGACTGCAATGGAGGAATCAGGGATTCAGAACTCTGGTGGTGGGAATGATGTGGAACTGTAGCACTGTTGTCATGTAATTTTGTAAATCAATATTGAATAACTAATAAAAAAGAGAATAAATAAAAAATAGGGAAGTTTCCAATGGATAGGATGGGGTATGGTACTTGGTGGTATGAATTCTATGGAATTGTACCCCTCTTATCCCGCAATCTTGTTGATGATTATTAAATCACTAATAATTTATTAAAAAGTTGAAAAATAAGAAAACAAAAAGCAGAACTTGGACTGGTTTTGGTGTATTGCACCAAAGTAAAAGACTCTGGGGTGGGTTCAGGTCCTGGAACATGATGGCAGAGGAGGATGGGGGGGTCGAATTGTTAAGTGGAAAACTGAGAAATGTTACACATGTATAAACTACTGTATTTTACTATTTATTGTAAACCAATACCCCCCTGAAAAAGAGGGGAGACTAAAGTAAATAGAAATTACCTTTCTAAGATAACTGAAGTTTAAATTGATAATGAAATTGACCTAAAAATAGTAAAAGAATATGTCTCACAGAGAAAGCGCTTTTGCTTTCTTGAAAACTGAAACAAAAAATAAAAGTAACACAGAACACCAAATGATCAATGTCAAAACCAGAATTTCTGTTTGTATTGAACAAGTTTATTAGATCAACAGAGAGACAGGCCTTAGAATGAAAACATCAAAGCAGTTGTAACACCATCACCCAATCCAGAGGGCAGCAGAAGGTATGTCTTCATGAAGGCTCAGAGTCCATGGGTTCAAAATGATGATTATTGTTGTCCAGGAGAATGGCATGAGACTATCTCATGGTGTCCTTAATAGTAGTAACCGTAGCCAGAACCACAGCCATAGCCACAGCCATAGAGAGGACGGGAGCCATAACCATAGCCACAGCCGTAGCCACAGCCCAGTCGGCGGTAGCCACAGCCATAGCAGGAGCCATAGCCACAGCCCAGGCCTCCGTAGCCACAGCCCAGGCCTCCGTAGCCACAGCCCAGGCCTCCATAGCCATAGCCCAGGCCTCCATAGCCATAGCCCAGGCCTCCATAACCACAACATCCATAGCCGCGGCCTCCATAGTAGTTTCCGTAGTAACTGCCACACATGGTGTTGATTGTTGAGGTTGTTCTTGGGTAGAGAAGGAGAGAAGTTGACTTCAGTATGGACAGTGCACCTACAGAGGGCTTTTTATATGCCCTCCAGGAGGCTGGGAACCATCACACAAAACATGTCATTGGTCAATTTCCAACACCATTCTCAGTAATAGGTTAACTCCTTGTTTTAAGACATAGCCTCAGGGGCAATGAGGACACTTGCTACTGTTGAGTCACATCTGAATCATTTAGAAGTCATGAGTAAGTATCAGTTGTCTCCTTCAGAACCTATTCTTGTAAACTCATCTAATGGACAGGAACTAGCCTAATGAGAAATAGTATTTTTAGTCTTGACACCCGAAAATTCAATATTTACTTTATCTTGGCTGACCTTCAGCAGGTCATGATCATATACCTTAAACAGAGATGCTGCTTCTTTCCTTTGTTGATTCAAGTTCCCCTTCTTTCATCTTTTAATTCTCTTTACAGATTATACTTTTTCCCATATGAGGTAGAGTTTACTCTGAAAAGCCAAAAGGTATCACTTTTATTTCATGAGACTATATAAAAATTCTACACACACACACACACACACACACACACACACACACGTTTGAATTTCTGAAGTATAAGACCTGATAAATATATTTTCTTCTCCATTTAAATTAATATCTCCTTGTATGGCTCCATTTTAAAATACCCATTATTATTTTTTGTGTGTGATTTCAAATTTATGTTCTATAGCTGGATAACAAAATAGTGATATTTAATTTCATGGGTTTGTTTTGTTTTGTTTTTTGCCTCTAGGTTATCACTGGAGCTCAGTGCCAGCATTATAAATCCCCTGCCCCTGGAGGCATTTTTTTCCCCTCCTCTCTCCATTTCTCTCTGTCCTATCTAACATCGACAACAATAATAACTACAATAACAATAAAAACAAGGGCAAAAAAGGAAATAAATATTTTTAAAGTTATATATTGATATATTGATAATGAAATAAATGATCTATAGAGAGATATTAAGAAACATAACATATATTCAAGTTTGTTTTCATTCTCTTTTATTTTTGTGAAAGCAGGTTCTTTTATATTTTCCTTTATTATTTATTTACTTTAAAGAAATTGATCTAAGGAAGATATAGAGGGAGAAAGAGACACCTGCAGCGTAGTCTCACTGCCAGTGAAGCTTCCACCTGCAGGTGGCAACTGGAGGCTTAAACCCTGGTCCTTGTACATTGTAATGTGTACACAAAACCAGGTACACCACACCTTGGCCCCTAGTTTATTGTTTTCATTTTCAATGTTTATGATGTTGCCAGGGTCTCACACATGTGCCAGTGGAATGCTCACAGAAACAGAGATACACAGAGAAGGAAGTATACCACTGTGCTAAAAGTTCTGCTGATGCTGTTTCATTGTCCTGTGGTGCCAGGGGCCTCAAATCTGGACGACTTGTACCACAAGGCAAGCATTGTACCAGTGAACTCTTTCATCTCACATATTAAGTAAACCTTAACACTTTTATTTCCCCAATGAAGAGTAGTGTCCTGAATTGTAATGAACAGATGAATTTGAAAGTACTATTAGACCTCAAACAATGAGCACCAATTTCAGTTTGTATATTTGTATGATTTTTTTATAGGTTCTTGTTTGGGAATTTTAAGCTGAATCCTTTTTGAAGAAGAGTTTTAACTCCAGGTCAATTAGCTATTATTCAAAAAACATGACTATATATTTTGTGTGTGTGTGTGAAAATCTTGACACAACTCCAGAGTAATCTTGACTCTGAAGGCTTCACTGTGACTAATGAATTGAGAGATTTATGAGTGCTTTGCTATTTGTGTTGTTTATAGTTAATGCAAAATAATTTTTTAATGAGAACACTGCCTGTGACCTATCACACCTAATGGCAAGGAACAATGACAGTGAGGATGTTAATGTATAAACTCAGCGAAATAGTTTTCTCTTCCTAACCCTCAACAACTCATTCATGACAACTTGTCCTAATACAGAAACAAAAGTCCGTGGGGAAGTGTGACTGTGGTGGGTCTGACTGTGGCTGAAATTATGTTGTGGTTATCAAGGGTATGCTGGCTTCAGATATAATGGCTGACACCCATGTTGTTTTGGAAGGTCTTGATTATGTGCACTCCACTGAAAATAATTCTTTTTAAGTTTTTGTTTATAAAATGGAAACACTGACAAGACCATAGGATAAGAGGGATACAATTCCACAAATTCCTGCCACTGGAACTCCATATCCTATTCCCTCCCCTCAGAGCATTCCTATTCTTTAACACTCTGGGAGAATAGGGTCATTATGGAGTGTAGAAGATGGAAGGTCTGGTTTCTGTAATTGCTTCCCCACTGAATATGGGCATTTACAGGTCGATCCATACTTCCATCCTGTCTCTCTCTTTCCCTAGTGGGGCTGGGATCTGGGGAAGCGGGGCTCCAGGACACATGGTGGAGTCGTCTTCCCTGGGAAGTCTGGTTGGCATTATGGCATCATCAGGAACCTGGTGAGTTAAGATAGAAGGCAGAGCAAATTGTTGGCTAATCATGAAACTAGAGGCAAGAATATTGCCTATGGAGATTTGGGGTCTCCAATTTGGAAAAAGCTAGGTATATTCCAAGAGGCCCATGACCCAACTAGTTTTTGAGGATATGAACAGAGCATTCACTACAGAAGAGATCCAAAAGGCTAACAAACATGAAAAATTTCTCCAGGTCACTGATTGTCAGAGAAATTCAAATAAAGACAACACTGAGATACCACCTCACCCCTGTGAGAATGGCATACATCAAAATGGACACCAGCAACAAATGTTGGAGAGGCTGTGGGAACAAAGGTATCTTTCTGCACTGCTGGTGGGAATGTAAATTGGTCCAACCCCTATGGAGAGCAGTCTAGATAACTCTCACAAGGCTAGACATGGACCTTCCATATGACCTAGTAATTCCTCTCTTGGGGATATACCCCAAGGACTCCATAACACTCAACCAAAAAGAAATGTGTACACTTATTTTCATAGCAGCACAATTCATAGTAGCTAAAACCTGGGAAGCAAACCCAACAACAGATGAGTTCTTGAGAAAGCTGTGGTATATATACACAGTGGAATATTACACAGCTATTAAGAACAATGAACCCACCTTCTCTGACCCATCTTGGATGGAGCTAGAAGGAATTATGTTAAGTGAGCTAAGTCAGAAAGACAAAGATGAGTATGGGATGAACCCACTCATAAACAAAAGTTGAGAAAGAACAACAGAAAGGGAAACTCAAAGCACAATTTGACTCAGTATGGAGTGGGACACCAAAGTAAAAATATCTGGTTTGAGGATGAGGGTGGATGTTCGGCTTCACTGGGAGGGGAAGGCAGATAGGAAGGGAATGGGATGGGACACAGTCTTTCAGTGGTGGGAATGGTGTTTATGCACACGCCTATTAACTTGTCGTCATATAAATCACTATTTTATTAATATGAGAGGGGGAAATTGATCGAATATGTCAAACTTTTTAATGCACAGACCATAGGCTGAGTCTTTCAAATTTGACTCTCTAAACTGCTTAGACCATGGAGTACAGAAGCAACTGGTGTCACTACTCTATAAGACAGAGTTATATACAAATAATATCAAAGGATATATATTATGGTGATGTTGTGTATGATACAGAAGATCCTAACAAAGGGATTTTTAAAGTTAATTCAATTGCCAAATAATTTGATTATTGCAATAACTATCTGTTGCCTTCTTAAATCCTAAGACATCAGGAAACTCCCTCTTCCTCTATAGAGCCTATATTTACCCCAGTCTTGGAACCTCTAGAGTGGGGTTCACTTTATTGCATGCATCTCTCAGTTCATACCAAATGACATTGCATCAGTTGATCTTAACCTAATCAGCTGAAGGAGTATCATCTCAGCATGCTTCACTTCAAACTGTATCCAGAGACGTCAGGCATGGAATGTCAACCCTTCAGCCTCATTACCCCGGTGAGACCTTTCCTTTCATACTATTCTCTAATTACATTTCAGGTTGTTCACTTCCTAACAAAGTCCCAAGACCTAGATATAGACCAGGTCCCATGAGTTAGGGCATATGTTCACATGTATCCACAATTTGGGAAAAAATATATACCTGAAAACAAAAATGCACAATAATCTTCAGTGAGTCAGTATATGCAGCAAGCAAGTAGAAAGACCTAAAAAGACACCAAAAAGTTCCTAATGAAATAGTGTCTACTTAGAAGTAGATAACCTGGGAGTCCAGCAGTAGTGCAGCGGGTTAAGCGCACTTGTTGCAAAGCGCAAAGAACGGCCTAAGGATCCCGGTTCCAGCCCCTGGCTCCCCACCTGCAAAGGGAGTCCCTTCACAGTTGATGAAGCAGGTCTGCAGGTGTCTGTCTTTCTCTCCCCCTCTCTGTCTTCCCCTCCTCTCTCCATTTATATCCTATCAAACAATGATGACATCAGTAACAACAGTAATAACTACAATAATAAAACAACAAGGGCAACAAAAGGGAATAAATAAATAAATAATAGAAAAAATATTTTAAAAATATAAAAAAAGAAAAAAAGAAAAAGTAGATAACTTCCTCACCTACCTCCTATTACACTTCCCTCAGTCACTTCAAAGCTAACCTTATCAAGGTGGCGACTGCAAAAGCTGAATAAGGACAAAATATTGGCATACTTTAATGATGACTCTTTAGTCACTATCAGGCCACCCCTTATCAGCTGGGGCCCTATTCATGGAGTCCTGAGATTCCCAAATAGACAAGATGGGCCTAGACCTCAAATAAATCCCTATCTCAACTGTTACCGGTCATCTTTATCAGGAACAACACACTAGGCCCCTTTGTAGGCCCCCATAAGATCTTGCTCTCGATATGGATCAAACACAGTAGAGAATGTTCCATCCTCCGAAGGGAGGCTAGACAATATACTCTATCTTCAACCTTAGGAAGATGGGTTCTGAAATTGGGGCAGCTTGGAATGTTCCTACTCATGACCACAGAATGTGAGCTCAGACCTACAGGGATGCAGAGGTCACATAGGCTCCTAAGCTGAATATAGGTCCCAGATCAGATCAAATTGATGGGATTTAGAGTCAACAATATCTATAAACCTTTCCCATATTTGGAAGCTCCTCTCTTTCCTGATCCAGCTTTCTGGTCCTTTTTCCAGCCATGATATTATCTCCCCAGACAATAACTTGGGTCCACCTGCATGTCAGATATCAGGCTCAGAAAAAAATAGACTAGTATAGTCATGGGCCCTTTGGAATATACCTAAAATAGGCCTACTAACTATCTACAAAACGGAGAACCCCCAAATCTTCATCTGCACTAGTCCAGCCTTTAGGTTCATGATTAGTCAACAATTTGTTTGGCTTTATATATTAACTCTTCTTTCAGCCACCGGATTTCAGATGCTACTGTGATGCCAACAGGACTTCCCGACAGACGACCCCACCAGTGTGTCCAGGAGCCCCGCTTCCCCAGAGCCCAGCCCCACTAGGGAAAGAGAAAGAAAGGCTGGAGGTATGGATTGACCTGTCAACTCCCATGTTCAGGGGGAAAGCAATGACAGAAGCCAGACCTTCCTCCTTCTCCACCTCATAATGAGCCTGGGTCCATACTCCCAGAGGGATGAAGAATAGGAAAGCTGTCAAGGGAGGGGTTAGGATATGGATTTCTGGTGATTGGAGTCCTGTGGAGTTGTACCCCTCTTATCCTATGGTTCTTGTCAGTGTGTCCTTTTTATAAATAAAAATTATTTACAAAAATGGAGAAGGCCCCTTTTCTGTCCTTCTTTAAACTCTAATATCACCATAAAGAGACTGAGGAAAAGTGAGTAATTTGGATGACTGTGCTTGAGTGCTCACATCGGTAGATCAGAGCTTTTTACAAACAGAATGAACTATTATTAATAGACAATGGGCTAAATGCATGATTTCAGCCACCTTAATCTAAGCAATTTTTGAGAAATTTCTTCTATCACTGTGTAGCTAAGCTTTCGTCAAGTAGCTACCTCACAGTGTCTTCTTCCTTTAGGTCTTCACAGCACAACCTTTTGGACTTCTTTCTTCTAGTTCTCACTCATTACTAGTAAAGAGCACTTCAAATATGGGATTTAAATGTACATTTTTCTAGCCAGTAGGGTTCCTAGTATCTCCTAAATTGAGCATGAAGTGTTTCCTAAGTTAAGTGTGTTATCTGCACTATGCCATCTTTTAAGTCACTTTCAGAACAGAGCTGAAAAAGCTATTTTGTGCCCCTATCCTGATACACAGCTTTGTGAGGAGACTTTTTTGGTCAGATCTCTAGAGTAACTGTGAGGAATTAAGGTGTAGATGGTGGAGAATAATGGATACAGAACCCTCCAGACTTCTACTGGGACTGTTGAAATCATCGTTGGAAATGGTCTGATATGCTATAACAAAGAAATGTAGACTCTTCTCATCTTCTGCCTATTCTCTGTAAAAATATCAATCCATTTAAAAGATTATTTTTGAGCTAATTGAAGTATCAAAAATTGTATGGACTTGACTTGTCCATATGCTGAATTTTGCATATAATTATGTATGCAAAATATTGCTATATTCAAGATAATACATGTCTTCATCACCTCCAAAGCTTCTTCCTGAAGTCCACTTATAAATGAGGTACGAATACTTTACATGAAGTTTAACCTCTTAACAAATGGTTTGAGTAAACAATACAATATTGTTAATTGCAGGCACAATTTTGTTTAATAATTCTCTATAACCTATCCAGCTCGCACAACTGAAACTCTGTTCACAGGAACTCTATATTTCTCCTTCCCTGCTTCATGTCAACTACTATTCTACTCTAATTATTTTTGATGCCATGTGTGAAGAATTAATGTATTAATTTCCCCTCAGTAACATGTTAATTTCACTTGACACAGGGTCCTTCAAGTTCATCAATAGTGTCACAAATAGCAAAGACCTATTAATTTCTATGGTTACATAATACTCCATGGGATGTATATATTATGATTCTTCAATTGATCAACTTGAAGTTATCATGAATAATTAATATTGTGAAGATACAAGAAAAGATATAAGACTTTGAGGTCCAGATTATAGCTATGCTAGATACATGCCTGGAATTATGCTCAAAAATGTGACTACATGGTAATTCTATTTTTACTTTTTGAGGGGCTGTAATACTATTTTTTCATGAAGTTTGTACCATATTACACTCTCATCAACTGAAAGCAAGATTCCAATTTCTCCGCATCCATTTGACACTTGATAAAAATATACATACGTTAAGTCTAAAATTCATTTCATTAAGAAGTTATAAATTGTTCTTAGAAAATAATGTAATTGCAGGTTGAAACACAGGTGACTTTTGTAATGGCATCCATGTAATTATGGCAGCCTATCAAGGATAGTGTTGATGGGACATATTTTCTTTGAACCAATGAATCATATTAAGATGCATTAGTACTTTGGCATAGTTCTTCCTGTGATTAAAATATTTTTTCACAGCCAAGACCACAGGGAAAATTGGACAAATATATATAGAGAGAGAGATAGAGAGAGAGATAGTTATAGGAATAATAGTCAACTCATATCTGTGACCATGGGAGAACTACTACAGTTTCCAATGGAAGGAACTTGCTGTAAGTAAACCTATAAATCGGTGTCACCATTTACTCCTGCTGATAATAAAACATCCAATATGTCTCATAGACAGAATTTTCAAAACAAGATCAGAAGGGTCAATACTAAGCAGAACTTGGACTGGAGTTGGTGTATTGCACCAAAGTAAAAAAAAAAAAAAAAAAAAAAACTCTGGGATGGGGGGGAGGGTTCAGGTCCTGGAACACAATGGCAGAGGAGGACCTAGTGGAGGTTGAAACGTTATGTGGAAAACTGAGACATGTAACACATTTACAAACTGCTGTATTTTACTGTCAACTGTAAACCATTAATCCTCCAACAAAGAAATTTTTAAAAATTAAATAAAACATCCATATATGAAAATTAATATGTGACTAAATCCTCACAAAAATAGACATATTTCTCATCTCTAGATAGCTCCTGAAAGAGTGACTGCTTGGTCATGATCTTTATGTCTCTGTAGTGGATGGCTTCCTTATCATTAAGTCTGTGTTTGTTGGGGTTGTACTTGGAATTCCACTCCACATCCTTTAAAGGACCTCCCATTTCTCCGCTTTGATGATCATATGCAAAATGAGGATGTATGTTACACTTATTTTTGAGAATATCTTGGAAGTTCCACTGTAGGATTGTGCCTGCATCAGGCATAAGAAATTAGGCCAGTGCTTTTGTGGAAGAATGGTTGTGTATTGCATGTTTTCAATGATCCACTTAAGAACAGCAAAATTTGTCTGTCAAACACTATTTGTCTCCAGAGCCCATTAGAAGGAAAACAAAAATGTGCATATATTTAGAAAATTGATAATTGGATTAGGAACATTTATGCTTTGCTATATTTAAAGTATACAAAGTTGTGCCTCATTTTCTCAATATGTAAAATATCTTAATCTATGTAACTATCCATTAGTGTAATGGAGTTTTCTTTCATATGGTTTTCTAAAAATCCTTCAAACTGTATTACAACAGAAAAATCAAATCAAACTCACAATATAATACACTGATAGAATTCACAAGATTTCATTACCTAGTGAAGTGACTATTAACAATAAGAATATAAAATCTTGGTTTTGGTTTCTGTAATTAAAAAAAAATACTAGACTCTCATGCCTGACACTCTATAGGTCCTTGGTTTAATGCCTAGAACTACTAAATGTCAGAATTGTGCTATGCTAAAATCTCTCTCTCTCTCTCCCTCTCTTTCTCTCTTTTCACATGAAAAATCAATGTTTTAGAGAAATAAAGGAAAATGAGTGAATTAACAAATATCTTTGTTACTGTTTTGTATGACTTTTAAAATTAAAAGCTTAGATATAAAATTAAGAGAACATCATATGCTATCATATGCCAACCTGACTTCACTGGACAGACAACTCACCAATGTGTCCTGGAGCCCTACTTCCCCAGAGCCCTGCCCCACTAGCAAAAGGGGTGGGGGGCTGGGAGTACAGATCCACCTGTCAACACTCATGTTCAGTGGGGAAGCAGTTACAGAATCCAGACCTCCCACCTTCTGCACCCCATAATGACCCTGGGTCCATATTCTCAGAGGAATAAAGAATGGGAAAGCTAACAAGGGAGGCGACTGGATACAGAGTTCTGGTGGTAGGAATTGTGTGGAGCTGTGCCCTTCTTATCTTATGGTCTTGTCAATATTTCCATTTTATAAATAAAAATTTAAAAATAATAATAAGATAACATGACTGTTCATATACATATGGAGTTTTGTCTCATTAAACTCTCAGCCCCCCAATGATTATATAAAGTTCAATTTGTGTTGTTCAAGTACTCCTCAAGGCAAGCCTAGGAGGAAGATGAGATGAGTAGCAGTGGAAAATAGGGAGCTTCTAATCTACCATTCCTTATACCCCTATGATGAAGAATAAAGGAAAGGTGAATGCACGACATGGAACCCTGTGATGAATGTGGTGACAAATTTGCTTTGTGTGCTTACAGATGTCTAATTACATAGTTCAAGCTATTCTTACACATAGTTGGGTAAACATCATTTCTCTCAGATGTTCATGTATGGTAGTGCTCTAAGTGATGCATGCCACATGCATACACCCCCTTTATTTTACACTTTGATCTAATAATTGTTGAGAAAACAGTTTATATAAGAGACTTAACTGTTTAAAAATGCAAAATTTGATCATAACCTCATATATACAGGGAATATTTCTCAGTCTGTACCAAAAATGACACCCAATGTTCCCAAGCATAATCACACTGAACGGGTGCATGTCCCACTCAAATACTATTCTGTTGACCTGCGTTTGTATACATATATTTATATTTACTTTCTTGATGGATATACTCTACTATGAAGTACCTATGTGGAAAACCCTACCTTGCTTTGGATTTATTTTAAAATATTCACTGGAAATAACAACACAAATAGATATCAGGAGATGAAGAACGTATGGTAGAATACTGACAGTGAATGCATCTTGAGGCTGTTTATGTAGCTTCAAAATACAATTCTAGATATTTTATGCCTACATAAAATATATCTATGAAAGTGAAAATATAGACAAAGAAGATTACCCAATTCTATTGAATAAACCGTGCAGTTAAGACAGCATATTTTTCTTTGTTGGTCTTCACATAAAATATGCAGTAATGAGACAATTTTAAAAATCAACATCTTAGAGTCAATTCACTGATAAAGTTAGACAAAAGCCACTCATACATTATAAGATATGTTGAGGGTGAGTAAAGGTTTCTAAATGAGAAAAATAAATGAAAGGCAGATGATTTGGGCTTTGGAATGTGGACCTTAATGACAAGGTCCTCTTGTTTATTATGAAAACATCCCATTATTTAATGAAAGAAATATTCAAAAAAGTAGATTAATGTAAATTAATAGAAAATATGTGATCAGCAAGTCCTGTGACATGTCCTACCCACAGCTGAGGGTGCATATAAAAAGGACTTCATCGCATGGTGGTATTCAGACAGAGGACTCCTTCCTACTCTGCAGTCAAATCTTACTCACCTGAAAGCATGTGCTACTGCAGCAACTACTGTGGAAGTCTTGGCTTTGGTTGTGGTGGCCTGGGCTGTGGTTACGGTGGCTATGGCTGTGGCTGTGGTAGCCAAGGCTATGGTGGCTATGGGTATGGCTACAGTCATCCATATTGCTGTGGAAGATACTGGACATATGGGTTCTACTAAAAAAAAAAAACCTTCTTGAGAAATTCAGCCAATCGATCTCCTTCACTGAGACTACCTAGATTTCTGTGCATCCTTGTGAAAGTTTTTCTAAAGATAGCGACATCTAAATCAGTGAACTGAATAAAGTAGATTTCCCTCCTCATTGGATGTGATCATCACACAACAGAAGACATTGCTTGACATTTTACAACATTATATCCGTGTATGAATTCATTTAGGACATTATATAATTGTATTCCTATAGTCAACTGAGAGACTGACCAGGCCAAAAAAAAAAAAAATGGAGGGGTGATGTCACTCTGATAATGTCATCTCCTTCTACCCTTGGACTTTAGCATTTCCAGCCTCAAGTTTTAGCTCTACAAAAGAATTATACACTGTTGGCTTTCCTGTTCCTGCAGACACAGATATAATGTTGTAAAATGTCAAGCAATGTCTTCTGTTGTATGTTTTCTAGATCCATGATACACATTTGTGTCTTATGATCATTACACATAATTAAATACTTAATACATATGGTTATCATATTACATGGGTGTATATTTATTTATATTTAAGCATTTTTATTTTTTTTACAATGAAACATAGTAAATGTTTGTTCTCTATAGTGAAGAATGTAAACTAAAAGCAAAAGACTATTTTGTCCATCTTATAACAAAACTTTGTGTTGGTTTTTGACAAAACTAGATTTTTTGGTGCTATTATGAATAGATTCTCTGTTATTTATGGCAATATAAATTGTTAACATGGATCTAGACCCTATAAGTAGTCACATCATTTGAATTAGCAGTAATTCTACTTCAGAAATGTTATATTAAGAAATGAAAATAAAGGGTGTCTTTACAACTTTTAAAACATATTTTACCATTCCTAAATTTTAATTTCACATAACTAATGGTATCTTACATTGAATTTACAATGATTTTTACTTTATCAGTGGTACATAAAACTATACACCTTATAACTAGTGATGTCTTAGGTTTGATGACATGTGTATGACTGTGAGAATGTTTACAGGACTGATAGGTACTTAATTTAGTACTGTACATGTATTACCATCTGGAAGGATCAAGATTTGAACCCTAGCACCACACCATAAAACCTTTAATGGCATTAGAGGAAATTCCATTAACAATTCTCTTGGGTCTTTCCTTCTCTCTGTGTCTCTCTTTGCATTTCTACTTATAAACCTTTTATATTTTTATTCCTAATTTTTTATTCCAGTTTTTTCTTCTGAAGTGGCAAAACTTCATTTACAGTTCACTTCAGATTCTACCAGTCCCTCCACCCAACAATGAACAATGGGAAATTGGATTTTCTCTCAATATTTGATGAGATAATCATCTGGTAGTCTCATTTTGAATGAAAGATTTCTTTCTTATTTGTCATGTAAGAAATTGTAATGCTTTGAACAAAAGATACAATGTGCTTATTCATAATAAATGGAAGCATTATTAAGAACATTATGAAATAAAAAAAAGGTCAAGCCGGAAGCAATATTCCAAAGTTAGTTTTAGAATTTCACACTATGGCTGCCATTTGTATAACTAATATACAATTTTCCCCAAATTACAGTAAATTAGAAATTGGCTTACAAATAAATGCTAATATTTATATCTTATTTTTCTTCCTGAAGTTCTTTCAGAAGGAGCTGCTTTAAAGTATATCCTCTTTCCATAAATTTTACAATCTCATCTTGAATTATAGAAGCTAATAATCCACTGCTACAAAGCATACTAAATTGCGCTGGACAACACATATTTGCCAAGTAAATTATACATCATGTTAGGTACAATTTTGGTATCTTTGATGAGAGAATCAGATCTGACAGACTATATTTATAAGCCTGAAGTAAAGCAGAATTGAAACTTAATGCATAATAAAATATATGAACTCAAGGATATATTTGTATTTGCAATTCCAGTGATAAGTTATTCATCTAGACCTGAATTTCACTCCATTTGATGCTTTGATGTGCTTGTTATTTTTTTTTTTTTGTCCACACAAAAAGAGAATTTCATCTACCAGAGCCTAAATGTTCATCTTAAGGCAAACCCTGTTGCACAGTATCCTCTAAGTAAAGACCCATAAGACCCATCTTCAAAAAGCACTGATCTTCTCAGTCTAGAGTTGAAGAAGGTCAATGTTTATCCAGGCTGTGCATGTATCTCCATGAATAATCAAACACTTTGAAAAGATTGATCACAGAAGCAGCAGTCAGCAGAGCAACTATCACATCAAAGGTAATTCCCAGAAACCAGGTAGAAGCAATATCAATGTCCACACAGCCAAACTCACTCTGATGAGCAAACTGAAAATTAGTTATAGACATATGAGGAGTCAGAAAGCATATTAGAGGGACCAGGTGGTGACATACCTGGTTGAGCACACATGTTATAATGTGCTAGGACCCAGGTTCAAGCCCCCAGTCCCCACCTGCAGGGGGAAAGCTTCACAAGTCGTGAAGCAGTGTTGCAGGTGTCTCTCTGTCACTCACCCTCTCTATCCCTCCCTTCCCTCTCTATTTCTGACTGTCTCTATCCAATTAATAAATAAAGATAATTTAAAAAAATAAAAATAAGGCATATTAGATGAGCTTCACAAGTCAATGAGATTTCTATTTTTGATTTCTTAAAGGCAACTCCTCTTTGTTTCCAAGCCAAATTTCTTAGCAATGGCTTAAGTTAGAAGAACTTCAAGTCTATTCTTACTAATTTTCTTCCTTTCATGCTTTTTGCCACCATGATTATCACTATAGCACAGTGCCAGAACTCCATAGGAATCCATCACTCCCAGCAGTCATTTTCCTTTTGTACTTTTCCTTTCCATACATTTTTGTTATAGGAGATAGAGAAATTGAGAGGGTAAGGGGAGGTGAATATAGGGTGAGAAATATATACCTACTAACCTGCTTCAGTGCAGGTGGTGTGGGGAGTTCAAGCCTAGGATTTTGAACTTGGTAACACTTGCACTCAACCACTCAGCCCTTTATAATTTTTCTACTAAGATAACTTCTGTTTAATTCTCACTGTTTTGTTTTTAGGATAAGTCCTTATATAGTCATGGTTATGTTTACTGCCTTGTGTTCAATTACCTCTGGGTTTTTTTTACTTTTTTTTTTCCTTTCAGCTGGGATGATTAATGGTTTATAGTACTTACAGTTATTAGTACATGGATAAAATGTATTATCAGCTTTCTAAAAAACACTCTCACATCCAGCCTAGGTACCCCTTCACCATAATGTACCAGGACCTGAAAACTCCCCCTATTCACAATCCTTTGCCTTGGTAAAAAAAAACCAAACCTAGTCCAAGTTCTATTTTTTTGTCTCCCCTTTCAGTTCTTATTTTTCAGATTCTTTCCATAAGAGAAATAACCCCATATTCATCCTCTTTCTGGCTTATCCTACTTCATATGATTCCTTCAAGCTGCATCCAAGATGAGGTGAAGAAAATGACTTCATCATTCTTAATAGCTGAGTAGTATGCCATTTTGTATATATAGCACAACTTTCTTATCCACTCATCTGTTGTTGGACATTTGTTTGATTTCATGTCTAGGTTATTACAAATCATGTGTTTGATTCCTTAGGATATATCCCCAGGTGACCCCTGTATAAGGAAAACACACAATCTTTTATTTATAAAGAAATTCTCAATACTTATTAGTTCAAATACTTCACATAGGAAATAGGCACTTTATTAGCAGATTCTGATAATTTTTTATGTGTTTTCATCTGTGGTGGGGATGTATACCCCCATTACCCTAGTGCAAATACATTGAAGGTGTCTATCAACTCAACTTTGGGAGTACCAATTAAAACAATTCAATGTAATATCATCTTCTTGAGTCACCTTAATATTTTTTCATTTGTGTATATGCATAAGTGCATAATATACCTATGTCATCTCTAAATGCTTAATGTCAAAATGAAGATATTTTGTGTAGTGGTCTTAGTGACTCTGCATACAATATCTTGGATAATTGGAGCTCAGTTGCTCTGATATCTTGTCTGAAATTCCTATAACTATGATAAATATTATGTACATATTGATTATTTTCATGGCCAATTTTATAATTGAACAAAACTGAGCCAAAATAAACTATGTTTAAATAAAATAAATTGCAATGACATTTTAACACAAATGAAAAATAAATTAGCTCATTATGTGCAAATGGACATTAATTCACATGTGTGATAGTTGATGGCATTGTACTTGTGTTATTAATATGAATTATAAGGGAAGAACTATTCAAGGCTTGCACAATGAATTACATCCATGTCTATGTCCAGCGAGAAGCAATTATAGAAGCCAGAACTCCCACCTTCTGCACCCCATAAAGAATTTGGTCCATACTCCTAGAGGGATAAAGAATAGGGATAAAGAATAGGGATAAAGAAATGCCCAAGAGGGGATAGGTATAGGAAACAGAATTCTGGGGATGTAAATTGTATGAAATTATACCACTGTTCTTGATAGCTGCATAGTATTCCATTGTGTATATATACTACAGCTTTCTCAGCCACTCATCTGTCGTTGGGCACCTGGGTTGCTTCCAGGTTTTAGCTATTATGAATTGTGCTGCTATGAACATAGGAGTACACACCTCTTTTTGGTTGGGTGTTATGGAGTCCTTGGGGTATAATCCCAGGAGATGAATTAATGGATCATATGGAAGGTCCATGTCTAGCCTTGTGAGAGTTTTCCAGACTGCTCTACACAGAGGCAGGACCAATTTACATTCCCACCAGCAATGCAAAAGGGTTCCTTTGTCCCCACAGCCTCTCCAGTATTTGTTGCTGCTGTCCCTTTGATGTATGCCATTCTTACAGGAGTGAGGTGGTATCTTAGTGTTGTCTTAATTTGCATTTCTCTGACAATCAGTGACCTAGAGCAGTTTTTCATATGTTTGTTAGCCTTTTGGATTTCCTCTGAGGTGAATGTTTTGTTCATATCCTCTGCCCATTTTTTGATGAGGTCATTTGCATTTTTGGTGCTAAGTTTGCTGAGCTCTTTATATATTTTGGTGATTACTTTCTTGTTTGCTGTATGGCATGTGGAGATCTCCCATTCTGTGAGGGGTCTCTTTGTTTGTTTAATAGTTTCTTTGGATGTGCAGAAGCTTTTCAATTTGATGTAGTCCCATTGGTTTGTTTCTGTCAAGAACAATGAACCCACCTTCTCTGACCCATCTTGGACAGAGCTAGAAGGAATTATGTTAAGTGAGCTAAGTCAGAAAGATAAAGATGAGTATGGGATGATCCCACTCATCAACACAAGTTGAGTAAGAAGATCTGAAAGGGAAACTAAAAGCAGGACCTGACTAAATTATAAGTAGGGTACCAAAGTAAAAACCTTGTGGTGAGGGGTAGACATGCAGCTTCCTGGGCCAGTGGGGGCTGGGAGTGGGATGGAGGGATGGGTCACAGTCTTTTGGTGTGGGGAATGGTGTTTATGTACACTGCTAGTAACGTGTAGTCATATAAATCACTAGTTAATTAATATGAGAGGGGGAAAATTAATTGTATGTCTCAAAGTTTTTAAAACACAGACTGAGTCTTTTTAATATATAGATTGTGTATTTGATACGGGGACTCTCTCAAAAGCCTAGACCAAGTAGATCAGAAGCAACCAATAGCACAGCTATATACAAGATACTGGGTACTGTAGAGCAAACCATAACAAAAGGACTTTTCAAAGTTAACCCAATTACCAAATAATGTGATGATAACATTAACTATCGATTGTCTTTTTCAACCCTAAGATAGCAGGAACCTCACATCTCCACTATAGAGCCTCTACTTCCCCCAGTCCTGGAACCTTTGGATAGGGCCCACTTTCCCGTATGCCTCTCCCAATCCATATCAAATAATATTGCATCTGCCAATCGCAACCTAATCAACACAATGATTGCCATCTCAACACGCTTCATCTCAGACTGTGTCCAGAGACTTCACTTGTGGAATGACAACCCTTCAGCTTCATTACTCGGGTGAGACCTTTCCTTTCATAGTATTCTCTAATTCCATCCCAGGTGATTCACTTTCTAACAAAGTCCCAAAACCTAGATATACAGCAGTTTCTGTGAGAGAGAGCGTATGTTCACTCATATCCATAAACTACTGCAAAATATATACCTGAAAGCAGAAGTACACTAGAGTTTTCAGTGAGTACCCCCCTAACACTTCCTCTATTCCAACCTTTGGGTCCATGATTGCTCAACAATTTGTTTGGCTTTGTATGTTAACTCTCTTTTCAGTCACCAGGTTCCAGATGCCATCAGGATGCTGGCCAGGCTTCCCTGCACTGAAGACCCCACCAATATGTCCTGGAGCTCTGCTTCCCCAGAGACCCACCCTACTAGGGAAAGAGAGAGGCAGACTGGGAGTATGGACTAACCAGTCAACGCCCATGTTCAGCGGGAAAGCAATTACAGAAGCCAGACCTTCCACCTTCTGCAACCCACAATGACCCTGGGTCCATGCTCCCAGAGGGATAGAGAATGGGAAAGCTATCAGGAGAGGGAGTGGGATATGGAGATTGGGTGGTGGGAATTGTGCGGAGTTGTACCCCTCCTACCCTATGGACTTGTTAATTTATCCTTTCTTAAATAAAAATAAATAAATAAATAAATAAATAAATAAAAGAAATTATACCACTGTTAACTTAAAATCTTGTTAATTATCATTAAATCACTAATAAAATTTTAAAAAATAAAATATCTGTCCTTGTAAATATTGCTTCATTCCACTTGCATTGATTTCTTGTCTTCATCTATTTTTTTATGTTCCTTTTTGTGAGATACAGAATAAAATAGAGAAATTAGAAAAAGACAGAATGAGAGAAATAAACAGTAACAGAAGAAAAAGCATAGTTATTGTGTGACTCTGAGATCTTTATGCATATAAAATTTCAAAGGCTGTATATGAGATTATATGTATAATTATAAATAATTTTCTAATAAAATTTTCTTTTTTATTTATTTATTTATTTATTATTGGATAGAGACAGAAAAATTGAAATAAGAGGAGATAGAGAGGGAAAGAGACAGAGAGACATCTGCAGCACTGCTTCACCACTCAGGAAGCTTTCCCCCTGCAGGTGGTGACCAGGGCTTGAACCTATGTCCTTTCCCACTGTAATGTGTGCTCTTAACCAGGAGTGCCACCACCTGACCCTTAAAATTGCATGTAATTAGATTTCCATGTGATTCAACAGCCATTGCTACATCTAATTTGGATTACTTGAGTTCATTCGGAAGCATCTTAATACTTAGGCCCTCCAAAATAGTTCTATTGCTAGTATTGCATTTAACTACCCCTGGTTTTGACTATGTCTAAATACCCTACTTTGAATTACTTAAAACTGTGCCTTAGAAAACAGATAGTTTGTTTCTCAGACTTCACATATTCCTGCTTTATAGTTAAATATCATCCAAAGAATAGATCAGAGCACGGTCCTTCTCTAGTAGCAGTTGACTTCTTAGCATTTGATCTTGAAATTCCTCAGGATAAAAAAAATGGTTTACTGCTCATTCTTCAGCTTCATAATCTTCAGTGCAGACTCAATGTTACCCTTTTGCATACAATGCCTTTGTTCTTGTAGCTCCAATTCTCCAATGAAATACCCAAAGTCAGCATGTCCACTTACTGTATTTTTCTTAAGATGTCCAATGATATCTCAAGGTAAAGAGACAAAAGGATTTTATGTCAATATTCTGTTTAATTTCCAAAAATGAAAATATTTTATCCAAAAAAATGTTTAAGCATCATATCTGTATATTGAATATTATCAATGAAATTCTAAACATAGACATCAAGCATTATTTGGATATCAAAAAAATTATCTTTATGGCAAGAATAATTATATAATAAGTGCTAGATATATATTTGATCTAAAAAAAATGCCTGGGGCCAGGTTGTGGAACTTATTACAGTGTACAAGGTTCTTACCCATATCCCTACCTACAACTTCCAGAGTGGTGAAGTGTTGCAGATGTCCCTCTGTCTTCCTCCCTATCTACCCCATCCCTCTTAATTTCTGTTTCTATGCAATAATAAGTAAATGAGTTTTTTAAAAAAAAATAATGAAGACATATTATTCATAATAATCTTTCAAAACTCACTTAGCCATATTCTTTTTAAGTAGACCTAACTTGCTTTATATAAACTTCCCAAATTAAGTTCACTAAAAAGCCAAAGAATAAGCCTGAATCACAGTCTCTTTTTAAGCTAACTTAGTCTATCTCCATATTACTTTACCTACCAATTGAAAACTGAAGGAATGAAGAACAAGTTCATGATTTTCCACCTCTTTCATATCATATATATGCATTTTAAGATTTTTTTATGAGAGAGAATGATACAGAGCATCATTCGAGCATATGCTGTGTGGGGATTAAACTCATGACCTCTTGCTTTGGTACACATTACCTTGAGCTCCAAAACCTCTGTCTTATGGCTGTATCTACAGAAACTTCATATTTAATGATAAAAGCAAGCATAAAACCTAGAGAGTTTATGACTATATGATGGAAAGATCAGTATAACACATACCAAAATTAGGGCTCAGACATAAATGGTAGACATGCTTTATTGGACATGAAGTTGTCACCATCTTCCCAGTAACATAACCAGCAGCTAGTCACACTAACTTAGAAAAAAAATTGTTTTATAGGAATATGTAATATACCCATTATTTCATGAAAATGAGTCAATAATAATATTCTAAAACCCATCTCATTGTGGAAGAATAGAAAGAGAGAGAGAGAGAGATCCCTATATTCATTCTTTCCATCATACCTTGCAATCAACTCATACTTACTC
Source organism: Erinaceus europaeus (assembly GCF_950295315.1). Taxonomy (NCBI): domain Eukaryota; kingdom Metazoa; phylum Chordata; class Mammalia; order Eulipotyphla; family Erinaceidae; genus Erinaceus; species Erinaceus europaeus. Next base: position 117,688,085 of record NC_080170.1, read on the forward strand.
AATAAAGTAGAGTGAAGTATAGTCCCCAGAATGAAACAAGAGTTCCTTTTTAAAGGCCTATAAATTGATGATGTAATCTTGGCATAAGAAAAAAAATCATCTCACTTATGAAGTCTTTATTTTGCCAGTAAATCAAGCACATTAGTGAGATGTGGGGGATGCATTGGATCGACCTTCCCATGGTGCATCCCGTGAGTACCCATTCATTGGGGAAACTGACGATCCTTCCTAGCCGACTGAATCCACATGGATCCCAGTCACTTTCAAAGCCATTAACTGGCTATAGAAGAAGGGAAAACGCTAGAAGAAGAAGTGAGATGTGGGGTGCTACGTTGCCTGTGGCTTTTTCACTGTGGTTTTTGCACACTGTGGATGTACAAAGTTGTACTCAACTGACGCTTCCACTCCTATGACACCATGTATTGGCACATCATGCAAGCACAGTGACAGGTAAGGAGACTTGGGAAATGGTTGTATTTGTATTTACTGCAATATGGTTACAAAGTTTAACTATTTATTGTGCTGTGAGAGATGCTCATCTGATGACTTCCATGAAAGCAAACTTAATACATTGACTAACTTCCCTTGCTAGCAGTAATTCCAGATTCAGTCACAAGAAAATAGTGTATTTACTAAAGTAACATTGGCTTCCAACACAGTGTAAGATTTAGTTGAATAGCTTCAAGTCTTAAAATCTGCATATACCACATAATATCTACCATCAAAGATTTAGGTTTTGTCTTTTCGGTTTGACCATTATATTTGGTGTGTTATGAAATTTACACAAATTCCCAGGGTGTTGCTTGAATTTCAAGCTTTTTGTAACATGCTACTAGAGATGATTTAATTTAAGCACCATGCATTTCGTACATGTTTTTTTAAAGCACATCACTACTTTTCCAGGTTTATAAGCTCTACAGTTTTACTAAAATATTTAAGTTATTTGTATTATACACATTTGGGGCTTTTATCTATATCCATCCTACTTGTTTCATTTTTGTTCCATAGGGCTTACATTCTATTTTCAAATTACGTTTTTGCTCCTTCTTTGAACTAGTATTAAATATTATATTTCCCTTGGATTTTCATGATGATTGTGTATTATCTTACTTTGATCATAGAGATTAACTAGAAAGGGGGTCAGGCAGTGGCTCACCAGGCTAAGTGCACATAGTACAAAGTACAAGGATCCCAGTTCAAGCCCCCAGCTCCCCACCTACAGGGGGATCACTTCACAAGCAGTGAAGCAGGTGTACAGCTATCTATCATTATTTTTTTTAATTAATTAATTTTATTTATTTATTTTCCCTTTTGTTGCCCTTGTTTTTCATTGTTATTGTAGCTATTGTTGTTGTTATTGATGTCATCATTGTCGTACAGGACAGAGAGAAATGTAGAGAGGAGGAGAAGACAGAGAGGGGGAGAGAAAGACACCTTCAGACCTGCTTCACTGCCTGTGAAGCGACTCCCTCACAGGTGGGGAGTCGGAGTTCAAACCAGGATCCTAATGCCAGTCCTTGCACTTTGCCTCACTTGCGCTTAACCTGCTGTGCTACCACCCGACTCCCATTAAGCAATCATTTCTTTCTGCCTAAATAATTCATTTTAGTGTTTATTTTACAAGTTTATTGGGGAAAATTTTCCACAGTGTTTTCTTTTTTCTTGTTGTTGTTTTGGTTTTGTTGTTGTTGTTCTGAACATTGACTCATTTATTCCTAATTTCTATATGTTTTCACTGAAAGTTGTTTATGTAGAACTTCGAGTATGCCATTTCTTTATTTAAAAATAATTATTATTTTGCAGCACAATAAAAATATAGGCATTAACTTACAGTGATTTTTACCTGTTGTGTCCCATCAGTAACACTGTGTCTATAACATGTATATATATCAAGACATTGATAAGTGTGCCAACCAGGACTTTCAAGTGAAACCAAAATGTTTGAAGGATTACTGAAGACAAGAGAAGAGTTAATTAGGAGAGTTTACTGAACCACCGCTATCTCTTTATTTAATATTTATTTATTTATTTATTTATTATTAGAAGGAGATAAAGATACCTACAGCACTGTTCCACTGCTCCTGAGTTTCCCCTCCTACAGGTGGGGACCTAAGGCTTGAACCAGCACATAATGCCATGTGTGCTTGCTTGGGTGTGCCACCATCCAGCCTCCTGAGTTCTGGAGTTCTAAAGGGGAAGGAATGTCTCTCTACAATGCTCAAAAGTACTGTCATTGAGGATGACCTAGTGGGAGTTGTAGTGTTATGTGGAAATGTTATGCATGTACAAACTACTGTATTTCACTGTAGAGTGTAAGCCATTAATCCCCCAATAAAGAGATTAAAAAAAAAAAGTACTTGGGAGTCGGGCTGTAGCGCAGCGGGTTAAGCGCAGGTGGCGCAAAGCACAAGGACCGGCATAAGGATCCCGGTTCGAACCCCGGCTCCCCACCTGCAGGGGAGTCGCTTCACAGGTGGTGAAGCAGGTCTGCAGGTGTCTATCTTTCTCTCCTCCTCTCTGTCTTCCCCTCCTCTCTCCATTTCTCTCTGTCCTATCCAACAACGACGATAACAACAATAATAACTACAACAATAAAACAACAAGGGCAACAAAAGGGAATAAATAAATAAAATAAAATAAATAAAAAAAAAAATTTTTTTTTAAAAAAAAAAGTACTTGACTCATCCAATGAGTTAAGACAGGGCAAGAAGTACAGATGGTCCTCAGAATAAAAATATTCCTTGTGAAAGATCACACATTCACCAAGTCATATCCTATATTGTGGTGTCTCTTCCTCTTTAAGCATTCTTGATCAATCTTGGACAAAAAAGCCTGTCATTGGAATCCTTTAAATGCTTCTAGCAAGAAACTGTGAGAGGGAGTCTGGCAGTAGTGCAGCGGGTTAAGCGCACATGGCACAAAGCGCAAGGACAGGCTTTCGAGCCCCCAGCTCCCCACCTGCAGGGGAATTGCTTCACAAGTGGTGAAGCAGGTCTGCAGGTTCCTGTCTTTCTCTCCCCCTCTCTGTCTTCCCCTCCTCTCTCCATTTGTAGTGCAGGCACTGAGCCCCAGTCATAACCTTGGAAGCAAAAAAGATAAATAAAATGCTTAAAATATGTATTTGTTATTAAAAACAAATCAAATACACAGCAAAAACTATATTAAATAAAGCTCATCTTTTTTCAACAAAGTTTTAAAAACGTCTTTCAAAACATTAAATGTATTAAATATATTACAGAAATAATATGGTTGTTGATTTGTTTATTCTCAAAAAATATAGGCCAATCAGCATATTCAAAGTTGAACACAGATGTTTATTATAGAAAACATTTGCAATCATATCAATAGCAAATATCTAGTAAATTAAAATTATCAAAATTATCATAAAACACATAAATTTCATTAAAAGTATTATCTTCCTTGAAGGCCGGGTGGTAGCACAGCGGGTTAAGCACATGAGATAGGAGGAAGGATCCAGGTTCGAGCCCCCCGCTCCCCACCTGCAGGGCAGTCTATTCACAGGTGGTGAAGCAGGTCTGCAAGTGTCTTTCTCTCTTCCTCTCTGTCTTCCCCTCCTCTCTCCATGTCTGTCTTATTCAACAATGACAACATCAATAACAACAACAATAAAATAACAAGGGCAACAAAAGGGAATAAATATTTTTTAAAAATACCCAGTATATTCCCTAACAAGCAACTGAGAAGGATTTTTTTTTTTTTAAGAAATCTGTTTCTCCTGGAAAGTTTCTCTGTGGGGTTTAAACCTAGAAGTAATTTACTAGGGGTGGAGTGGATATGTTTTCATTCTCAGTATTGAAGTCAAACTATTGTCCAAAGGAATTATTCTAATTTAAACCCTTCCACCAATTGCTTTTTTTTTTAATTTATTCAAGAAAGGAGACATTAACAAAGCAGTAGGATAGGAGGGGTGCAAATCCACACAATTCCCACCACCAGATCTCCATATCCCACTCCCTCCCCTTATAGTATTCATTCCCATTCTCTATCCCTCTGTGAATATGGACCCAGGGTCATTGTGGGTTGCAGAAGGTAGAAGGTCTGGCTTCTGTAATTGCTTCCCTGGTGAACATGGGTATCAATCCACACTCCCAGCCTGCTTCTCTCTTTCCCTAGTAGGGTGGGTCTCCGGGGAAGTGGAGCTCCAGGACACATTGGTGGGGTCCACCAATTGCTTCTAATTCCACCTCATCCTTGTTCATCTGGGTGTTTTCAGCCATTTGGAATTTAGTAGGTTTCCCCTGCTTGCCATCTAGATTAGGTCACTTTGAAAAGTTCTAATCCAAGCATGCTATTTGTTCTTGGAGGGATTTCATACATAAAAACCACAAATTACTTTTCCAGCTCTGTAGTGTTTTCTCTCTCTCTCTCTTTCTTTCTTTTTTTTTTTTTTTTTTTTGGTCTATCTCAATGAGCTTTATTTATTTTTTCAATCCTATCTATATGTTTTTGTCATTCAAAGGCAAAAGTTTTAATTTCTTAAGCTTTATATTTAGATAAACATCTATCTAAAACTGTTTTTTGTGTATGACAAGGTATAGAGATTCAAAATAATATCTTAAATGAATTTTCAGTACCTCTTACATAAATGATCATATTTCCTTTCATTGCATTTATTTCTTATACTCCAGGTGACTGTTTTATTAATATTTTGGGACTTCATATTTACTTCATCGATCTTAGTTTATCTTCTGTCAATAGCAAACATCAGATCATGATAATCAACTTTGGCATCAGGCAGTGTCAGTTTTCTATCTATGGCCTTCAAAATGCCATGATAAGGGCAAGGCTAGATAGCATAATGGTTATGCTCAAAGACTATCATGCCTGATGCTCCTTTCCCGCACCACAATAAGCTAGAGTTGAGCAGTGGTATGGTAAAACAGAACAAGTAAATATGTGTGTGTGTGTGTGTGTGTGTGTGTGTGTGTGTGTGTGTGTGTGTATTGCCTTTGCAGCTTTTAGAGTTCTCTAGTCAATTTTTACCAAGAAAAAAAAAAAAGACATCAGAAACACACAAAAAAGAATTCTTAGGAGCCAGGTTTAAGACCCTGGTCCCCACCTACAGGGGGAAAGCTTCATGAGTGGTGAAGCAGGGCTGTAGGTTATCTCTCTGTTTCACCCTATGTCCCCCTCCCCTTTCAATTTCTCTCTGTCTCTATCCAATAAGAAATTAAGTAATTTTAAATAACAGATTTTTTTAAAAATTATTTATGTTTTTAATGGTGTTGTACAACAGTGTAGGTCAATTTAGAAAGAACTGGCATCACAAAATTTTGTCTTTTCTCTCATTACCCTCTATCTATACTTCCATTTATCTTTACTTTATCTTATTAATGGTTTGTGGGATTCATTTTGTCACTCTTAATATTTCTCACTGTGTGCATTCTTAGTTATTTAATGTATATGATGCTCTTTTTGAAAATGTGTTTAGTTTTCATTCTATTTATGACTTGCTTTCAGAAATGAAATTGTTCTTTATATCTTGACCTTGTATAAGACCCCTTGCTAACTTTATTTATCAAATATAATCACTTTTTAGATTTGTTATTATCTATGTCATCTTCAGATTATAATAATTGTATTTTGTTGCACACATTAACCTGATTTTCTTTTTATTCTTGCCTAGTTGATCAAAATTGGAACTACAAGATTCTACAGTAGAAAGATTGTGTTCTAGTGATTCTCATTTATCATCTCAAGAGGAACACTTCAAGTTTCTCATCATTAAATTCAAATTTTACTATTAATAGTTTATGGTCTACATTATCAGAATAAGTTTTTGATCTATTTCTACTTAGACAGGAATTACACGACTTGTCCTTGAAGTGTATTAAATGTTCTCTGTGCGCCTGCTGAGATGTCTATGCATATATTCTCTTCTAACTGTCGTTTTTGTCAACATGTTAATTTTTTCACTTCATTTTTGTTTTAAAGTGATTTCAGAGTTAGATAAAAGTTGCCAGAAGTATAGAGAATACAATTTTGATTTTTTTCAAATGTTTTTTTTTAATTACTGTATTTCTTTTTTAAAAAATTTTTTATTTAAGAAAGGATTAATGAACAAAACCATAGGAGGGATACAACTCCACACAATTCCCACCACCAATCTCCATAACCCACCCCCTCCCCTGATAGCTTTCCCATTCTCTATCCCTCTGGGAGCATGGATCCAGGGTCATTGAGGGTTGCAGAAGGTAGAAGGTCTGGCTTCTGTAATTGCTTCCCCGCTGAACATGGGCGTTGACTGATTAGTCCATACTCCCAGTCTGCCTCTCTCTTTCCCTAGTAGGGTGTGTCTCTGGGGAAGCTGAGCTCCAGGACACATTGGTGGGGTCTTCAATCCAGGGAAGCCTGGCCAGCATCCTGGTGGCATCTGGAACCTGGTGATTGAAAAGAGAGTTAACATACGAAGCCAAACAAATTGTTGAGCAATCATGGGCCCAAAGCTTGGAATAGTGGAGAGGAAGTGTTAGGGAGGTACTCACTGCAAATCTAGTGTACTTCTGCTTTCAGGTATATATTTTGCAGTAGTTTATGGATACGTGTGAACATAAGCTCGCTCTCTCTCACAGAAAATGGTGAATATGTAGGTTATGGGACTTTGTTAGAAAGTGAACCACCTGAGATGAAATTAGAGTGTACTATAAAAGGAAAGGTCTCACCCGAGTAATGAAGTTGAAGGGTTCTCATTCCATAAGTGAAGTCTCTGGACACAGTCTGAGGTGAAGCATGTTGAGGTGGCAATCGTTGCATTGGTTAGGTTGTGATCGGCGGATGCAATATTATTTGGTATGGATTGGGAGAGGCATATGGGAAAGTGGGCCCTATCCAAGGGTTCCAGGACTGGGGGAAGTAGGGGCTCTATAGTGGAGATGTGAGGTTCCTGCTGTCTCAGGGTTCAAAAAGACAATCGATAGTTAATGTTATCATCACATTATTTGGTAATTGGGTTAACTTTGAAAAGTCCTTTTGTTAGGATTTGCTGTACAGTATCCCGTATCTTGTATATAGCTGTGCTATTGGATGCTTCTAATCTACTTGGTCTAGGCTTTTGAGAGAGTCCGCATATCAAATCAAATGTTTTTTTATTGAAGAGGTTAATGCTTTACAATGCAGTCATTGTACATGAGGAGAATTTCATTATGCAGGAAGCCCCCGAAGTCCTTATCCATCCTTTCAACCTCCCTTCCTTCCCCAGAGTTTCTTGCTCTGTCCTATATACCATTCGTAGTTGACATTTCACTTTATCTCTCCAACCCCACCCCTATTTTAATGTTTAAATCTTAATTTTATTTATTTTATGAGTGGGAGACCACTCCACTGGTGCATATGCAGTGCCAAGAACTGAGCCGCCACACATGGAAAGCTTGCATTCTAACCCACTGGCAAACCTCTCCTGCCACCAGAATACGATGGAATTTCTTCAATGCACTTTAAAGTCATTTGAAAGCATGGCGCACAATCACCTTTGAGTATATTCTAAGCACGTGTTTTCTTCAAACAAGGACATCCCTTTCCAAAACCACAAAGCAACCATCAAATTCAGACAAAGTAACAGGGATAAATTGCTTCCATCTAGTGCTCAGACACATTCTAGTTTCACTACCCTCCCAATAAAGCTATTTCTAGTCCAAGGACTCACTTCAAGATCATATGTCACCTTTGGTCACTGTGCTTCATCAGTCTCCTTTATTCAAAAACGATCACTTAGGCTTTTCTTAATTTTCATGACCTTGACACTCTTGAGGATAACAATCCAGTTGTTTTTAAGAATTTTCTACAAATTGTTTCATCTACTGTGATCTCATGGCTAAATTTGGGTTTTCATTTTTAAGTAAAATTACCACAGAAATGGTGCTGCATTCTCTTACCACTACATTGTTTGAGACATGATTTTCATGTGTCTACTTACTAAAAGTGATTGTACTAAAACATGATTTTCATGTGTCTACTTACTAAAAATTATTTGATTTTGGTGACAGTTCCCAGGAATATTCACTGTAATGATATTACACATGGTTGTATTAACCATTAATTTGTTAGGACTTATTTTGGGACTGTGTAAATACCCTAATTCTCAGCAAAGTTTCACCTACCAGTTTTTGTATCTATTGGTGTTTTTGTGCTGAAATATTTATTCCTACAGTGGTTGGCAAAGTGATGTTATATTTAAAATCTACTGTCTTTTCTACTTGCATCAGTTGACTTCACTAGGAGAAAATTATTTTGCATTTCCCATTTACTTATGCACCTTCACCCATGTATATACATAGATTAACATTTTAGTCAAGAATTGTAATATTTTAAATAACCTATTATCACTATTTAATTATTACTCAGTCATGGCAATAGGAAACTATTCAAGTCAGCATCTCTGTCTTTCTGACAACTTTTGAATTTTCCTATCACTGAGTATCTTTTAATTTGTCTGCCCTAATGCTAGTAACAAACTATTTTCTTTTTCTTTTTTTTTTCAAAAAAAATTTAAGTATTTACTTTATTTCTGAGAGAGATGCAGAGAGAGACACAGAGAGAAACACCAGAGCATTGCTTAATCTGGTTTATGGTATTGCAGGGGATTGAATCTGGGACTTTGGAGCCTAAGGCATGAGAGTCTCTTTGCATAACCATTATGCTGTCTACCCAAGCCCACAACCTATTTTCCAGAGAGCTAATTTTTCATTCTGGATGAAAGTATTTATAAATTACATTTGGGCATAGATGTACTCAGTGTAATTAGAGCTTTACTCTCAGCTACCAAGCTGAGAAAACACTCACGAGGAAAACACTCACAAAAGACATGTCTCTGATATCTGATTACTGTAAAAAATGGCGACTAATCCCTAGCACTGCAAGACGGTATCATTTGTTTTCCATCTACACCATGCTTCGGCCTCGCGTGAGCTTAATGTGCAGCTTGGCGATACGAGAATCCGGCATGAAGCCCAGCCAGTCTATCTTGGCGTTACTCTCGATCTCACCCTGTCATTTCACGAACATCTCATAAAAACTGCAGCAAAGGTGGGTGCGAGGAATAACATCATTGCAAGTCTGGCCAGCTCCTCATGGGGCGCGAGCGCTTCCACACTACGATCATCATCTCTGGCATTATGCTATTCCACTGCAGAATACTGTGCCCCAGTATGGTTCCATAGCCCCCATGTCCACTTGGTTGATTCCAAATTATATTCCTCCATGAGGATAATTTCTGGAACCATCCGTTCCACCCCGGTTCCATGGCTGCCAGTTCTTAGCAACATTGCCCCGCCAGATATTCGTCGGGATGCAGCATCATCTAAGTTCATTTCCCACGTCTACGCTCCACCGGACCTGCCAATATACACGGATATCTTCACCCACCCTGTCCAACGCTTGACGTCTCGTCACCCAATCTGGTCCCCTACGCCTACACTGAACTTCTCTGTTCCAGACTCTTGGAAACAGAGTTGGCAGTCAGCTGAGGTAAAGAACAAACACCTCATCACAGACCCCTGCAAGCGTCAACCCGGCTTTGACCTAGCACGTTATGATTGGGCCCTCCTCAATCGCTATCGAACAGGCCATGGCCGGTGCGCCACTATGTTCCATCCCTGGGGAGCCAGAGACGACCCAAACTGCCCCTGCGGCTACAGACAGACTATGACCCACATAGTCAACGACTGCCACCTCTCCAGATTCAAAGGAGGTCTCGAAACTTTACATCAGGCTCAACCTGACGCTGTTGACTGGCTACAGAAGAAGGGCAAACACTAGAAGAAGAAGAAGCTACCAAGCTAAGGAACATAAGTTTGTGTACACGTACATGTACTATTAATATGAAGATACACATGTGCTTCTATATTAACTCTACATCTACACAGATAAATATACTGAAAATCATACATTTTATGATGCCAGTTCAACATCACAGTAATCATTGTAGCTTTCTGCTACTGCAGGTTCATAAGAAGAAAACTGTATGCCTACTCCAAATATTTCATGTATTTAAGCGGAAACGAGTAAGTATATAGCAAGTTATGTACTTCAATGGTGGAAACACCTAGACCAAGGAAACAATACTGAGTAATAATTTAATACACGCTGCAAGAAAAGATGACATTCAAACAGCAAAGGACTTTCTACACAGTCATTCACTGTCAGTAATTGAAGGAAGACATAATCCAGGGGGAATGAATGCTTACTTTTAGAAGATAAAAAAAAAAAACATTAGTTGATTTGGTTGTGTGTGATTTCACTAAAGCGTCTACTTCATGAAGCTTCATAAGTTATAATCACATGTCTCGCTTTGAGATGAGAAGGGCAACAACAAAAATAGTACTCTTTAAGGCCACGAGAAACAGGAGCTTCTTGCGCAAACTGGTGATAGACCTGAAGCTAACAAAAACATGGTAAAGAGGACATTCCAAATAGAGCAATGGCTGCTTGTTAATAAAGACATTTTCTTTGGTTGTGGGCCTACTGATATAATAGCAAAGGATTGATAGTTATGAGGCCTCCCAGATTCCAGAGGATAAATTGCAAATTAATGTCAAATATGAAGTTAATTCCTGCCGTGGTTCATCTCACCCACTAAGGGGGTATATAAATGGCCTGCAACTGAAGAGGATATCCACACTCAAAAAAACTGACAACCTATTGCTCACTGAAAATGAATCAGACACCGTGTGCTATTATGGCAACTCCTATGGCGGCCTGGGCTGTGGTTATGGCTCTGGCTATGGCAGTTGTGGCTTTGGGTGCTTCCATCTACCTTGTTATGGAAGATGTTATGTTATATTGGACCTATGGATTCTACTGAGGAAAACCTAGAAGCACCGCTTTGCCGGCGGGAGACAGACGACCAGAGACTCATGGCTGAGCTGGGGAGCAGTATCTCTTTATTCACAAGCGACTGGGGATGTAGTTCAAAAACCTAATCACAACACAATTCTGTCCTCCATTTCTCCTCGGGCAGAGTCAGAAACCACCCAAATACGTAGAATAGGGGTTGTGGAGAAGGAAAGAGTGGGAACCAGTGAGGACTAAACCAAAATCTCCCAGAGGCAGGGGGAGTGAGACCAACCCAATATCCCGGAGGCAGGGGGGATGTCCAGCCAACAGTGGAAGTGCAAACAGAACACATAGCAAGCAACACAAGCACACAAACAGAATCCAGAAGCAACCAATATACTTCTTTCCCCAACTATTGAAAATTCTATGCTAGAGCACTTCAACTTCAGAATGAACACAGCAAATTGAATACGCTCTGAATTGATCAACTGAAATCGCATACAAGCCTTCAGGATTTAGAAAGCTGTTTCTATCTGATACTGTAATCATTTTGCCTTAATTTTCACCTAAGTACCCAGTGGGAAAATGGTTTTATGTCCCAATAAACTTTATATTTTAATCTTAAATACTCTGAACATTATTTATTTATTTATTTTTATTTATTTATTTAAAAAAGGAAACATTAACAAAACCATAGGATAAGAAGGGTACAACTCCACACAATTCCCACCACCAGATCTATATATCCCATTCCCTCCCCAGATAGCTTTCCTATTCTTTATCCCTCTGGGAGTATGGACCCAGGGTCATTGTGGGATGCAGAAGGTAGAAGGTCTGGCTTCTGTAATTGCTTCCCCACTGAACATGGACGTTGACAGGTCGATCCATACTCCCAGCCTGCCTCTCTCTTTCCTTAGTAGGGTGGGTCTCTGGGGAAGCAGAGCTCCAGGCCACATTGGTGGGATCATCTGTCCATCCGGTTGCATCCTGCTAGCATCTAGAACCTGGTGGCTGAAAAGAGAGTTAATATACAAAGCCAAACAAATTTTTGAGTAATCATGGACCTAAAGGCTGCAATAGTGCAGATGAAGTGTTGGGGGGGTACTCACTGCAGACTATTGTGTACTTTTGCTTTCAGGTATACATTTTGCCCTAGTTTATGGATACGTGTGAACATATGCTCTATCTCACGGACCATATATTTAATTATAATTGCATGTTCATGTGCCTGTTTCGGTCTACAAATTTCATTCATGAGAATGTGAGTAAAGTAGGAGACTTGACAGATATCAGACACCATAAACTAACTCTGAAAGCTTGTTTTGATTAACAAGTAGAAGGAAAATTCCATTCAGGAAATACAAGATTCAGACATGTTCTCCATTCAACATGCTGATTGTTCTAACAGGAACCTTGGATTTATATTAGTCATTCGTTTGGCAGGACTTCTTCAGTATCAACATTTAGAAGTTACTTTTTTAGAATTATCTTAAAACATTAATTCAATGCACACATATATATAAAAAAAAAGCATGACTATTTTGATGGACTGGGTGTTTATACATGTGTGATTTCACCACTCCCGGAATGATGCTTTTTATTCATGTGGAGAAACATACAAGAAGAGAAAGGTAACATAGCACCAAAATTACTACCATTGCCATAATACCCCCAAGTGGTACAAGGGCTGAAGCCTGGGTCACATAAAAGGCAAGGCAGGCACCCTACCAACGAAGCTATCTCTCTAAATCCTAAAACAGATTAAAGGAGTCATTCCATAATAAAAAATACCAAGCAAGTTTGACAAATGTAAAAGAAAATGACTCTTGGTTCATGCCTTGAATCAAAATAAGATACATTTTTTATTCAAGGCATGAACCAGGATTCATTTTATAAAAGGCACTAGCCATGAAATCAATATCAATAAGTTAGACTTCATCAGAGTTGAACATTTCTTTTTTTTTAATTTTATTTATTTATTATTAGATAGAGAAAGAAATTGAGAGGACTTCTTTTAAGAGAGTGAGAATAAGGAACATTCACTCATATATACAAACTCATTCACAGGTATAAAGGGATTTCTGGGGGAAAAAAGTTAAATTAAATTACCTAAAAAGCATTGGGGAAATCATAACACAACCTGGTGCACTACTACCTGACCATCTAAAAATAAAAACACTTAAACACACATACAGATACCAAACCCAGTGCCCCAACCTTAAAAGTTGGTTCATTTTGTCCAGATCAATTATCTTGCCCTTTCCACATACAAATATCCATATGTAAACTCAAGGATACATGAAAAAACTAAGCTTAAATTTGGCAGGTCTAAATCCCAATAATCAAAATTATCTGGGTTCTCACATGTTAATCATGGTTCCTTTGTTATCAGTAAATATTCCATGCTTTTGTTAGCAACAACACAGTAACTGCCATGTGAGAAAATTTGGGAGCCGGGTTGTGGTGCCCCTGACTGAATGCATGTTACAATGTGCAAGAACCAGAGTTTGAATCCCCAGTCCCACCTGCAGGGGGAAAGCTTTTATGAGTGGTGAAATAATGCTGCAGGTCTCTCTCTGTCTCTCTCTCCTTCTCTACCACCTCCTTCCCTCTCGACTTCTGGCTTTCTCTATCCAATAAATAAAGATAATTGATGAAATTAATTAAAAAATAAAATTATATTTTAATCAATTTTCCTATAAACAGTACAATCTGTCATTTACATTGATTTATACCTACCACTTGTCTGTTTGTTTATATTGTGCATTTGAGAGTGTCTGAAATTGCTGCATTACCTATTTTTTTACATAACTATTATAAATTATGTTGTTGTTCTAGATTCTTGTGCATATACAACTTCTGCTTTATCCATATCTTGTAAGGTTAAAATTCATCATTTGTAAAAACCATAGACTTCTACCTTCTGCAACCCACAATGACCCTGGGTTCATGCTCCCAGAGGGATAGAGAATGGGAAAGCTATCAGGGGAGGGGGTGGGTTATGGAGATGGGGTGGTGGGAATTGTGTGGAGTTGTACCCCTCCTACCTTATGGTTTTGTCAATGAATCCTTTCTTAAATAAAAATAAATTTAAAAAAATAAAAAACCATAGACCATTCTTTTATCTTTGAACTTTCTGGGTGTCTCAAGCTATAGATTTTTTTTTGCCTCCCCTTAGATTGGTAATGGCATTCTAGTTTTCCAGCTGAATGATTCACATATGTCATATCTACTCCTTTCAGCTAAAAAGGCAAAGCATTTAAAACCTACCCCTTATCTTGTCACTTCAGGCAGAGTAGGTTGTCTGCCCTTCTTGTCCACAAAATTCTCTAAACACATGTTCTGTACTGCCATGTTAGAGAATGAGGTCAAGGCAAACTGGACCTCTCCTTCCTCTCTCTCAGGAATACTGAATTTACAATTTTTCTGTCTTTCAGAAACAGAACAATGACTATAGCTTTTTAAAACCTTTATCTATCTCCCTAATTGTGCTACCAAACACAAGAGATGTCAATTTTCCTGTACTTTCCTTGAAATAGACTTAGAAATAACTATTCTGTAATGATATGTATTGTTTGATTAATTTTCATAGACCATCAAGGTGGCTGGCATTCCACTGGGATTTGAAAATATATATCCAGTTAGAAAGAAACAATTCAACAATAGACATATACCACAAAATGCTTTTCCTGGGTCTATATAAAATAAATGTGCTTCAGCATTCAATACAAAAAGATTAAATTACCTAGTTAATTATTATACTTTAGGGACAATAAGGGCATTCAGTGCTTGTCCTTGTAGACTCAAATGTTCTTCAAGTATTCTCACGAGTTCATGCTGACTTACATACACCATTGCAGATATATTACAAAAGTCTTGGATACATAAGTATTGAACATGTTTACCTCTAGCAATGACTCTGATGCTGCAAAGCTACACATTCCTACTTTCAATACCTCTTATGAAAAATACTTTGAAGGTAAACTCTCCTTTTCAGAATCAACGAACTGATTTTAATTTTAGTAAATTTTTGTATGCATATCCTTAAACCATGTTTATAATGACGTGCTTTCTTTTTTTTCATAATTCATGCAGGCTATTTTTTAGATAACTTGTCTCCTTTTTCCAAATCATTTGATTGGGGCAGTAGTTGTTGCCATATGGTATAACCTCTCACCTTCCCATGATATGTGCCTGCAAAACACTCTCATACCCAACTTAGAACCTGTTTTACCATTTTGCACAAAATCCTCTACTTTCTCTCACCCCTTCTTACTCCTCCCTGCCACAGTCATTTGCTCTGGTCCAGAAAGTTAGTTCTTTAACTAGAACGTATCCTTCTGTTCAAATAAGCAACAGTCAATTTTGTCTCCAGGATATAAACATCTT
The DNA here is from genome assembly GCF_950295315.1 of Erinaceus europaeus. Lineage (NCBI taxonomy): Eukaryota > Metazoa > Chordata > Mammalia > Eulipotyphla > Erinaceidae > Erinaceus > Erinaceus europaeus. Next base: position 117,703,265 of record NC_080170.1, read on the forward strand.
AGAAGTAGTCAATACTGTTGTATGCTTTACATTGGTTTGTTCTAGCTCTCCCCCGCCAAGAGAATTGGATCAGTCCTGTTAGTTTAGCGGGCCTGCTTGGCCCTGCCCCTAGGAACCCCGGGAGAGTTGGAGAGTTGCAGAGTTCGAGAGAGGGTTCCAGAGTTACAGAGTTAGAGAGAGTTCTTGGCGCTGCCGCGGGGGAAAGAGGCAGCAGAGTTCTGTTTGGTGATTAGTTTGGTTTAGTTTATGAATCATTGGAGCTCTGGATGTGGTCATTGTGTGGAAGTATACCCCTCTTAACCTATAGTCTTGTCAATATTTCCATTTTATACATAAAAAAGTAGTCAATCCTATCTTGACAAAGCAAACCTAAACAAACTGAAAATCAATATATTTTCTTGCATCAGTTAGAGAATGTTAGGGCAACTGGCCACCTAATGACTAATGACTAATCAAGATTTGCATTACCTGCACAGAAAATACTAGAGTCATCAAGCACTAGAACATTTAAATATGACTTAGATTAATTTCTAGATTATGAATAGAGAAGAGAATGGGAGTGAGAAACTTATAGAATCACAGTTTGAAGATGACTTTATATCTTAATGGACACCATTTATAGAGCTCATGATCTCCACTCTTCTGATTTAATCCCCTCTTTCTCAAATTGAATATATATCCTTAATTGGTTTATAACTAGGGCTTAACTACTCCAGGCTATATTTATTTATTATTGTACAGAGACAGAGAGAAATTGAGAAATAAGGATATCTATAGGGGGGAGGAGTCTGCAGCACTGCTTCACCACTTATGAAGCTTCCCCCATACAGGTGGGGACTTGGGGCTTGAACCTGGGTCCTTGTGCATTTTAATATGTGCACATAATAAGATGTGCCATCGCCTGGCTCCCAGGCGTTATTTTCAAATAGAATTAGAGAAAATGAAAGAGAGAGGGTCAAAGACCACAGCACCAAAGTCTTCTCCAATGTGGTGGAGGCCATCCTTAAACCTGAGTCACACACATGGCAAAACAGCTGTGCCCACAACTTCTCCTAGGCATCTATTTGTAGACATCTAGGTTGGAAGCATGTTAACTGTTGTGACCAATGAAGCTATGAGTTTGGGGATACACATACCCCTTCCATAATGGACTATTACTTACCCATTTAGAATAGCATATGTGTAGACTAGAACTGGAATCACTGAAATGAATAAACTGAAAGACAACAACCAGAGGGCTTCATTCATGGAGAATATAGATAACTAAAATGAAGACGCAAAACCATGGTAGTAGGCAAGTGGATTCTAAGACTCTCCAAAAGCTATGGTGATCATCAGAGGAAGGTTAGAAGGGGTAGAGGTGACAGGTGGAAGGTCACCACTGGCATGATTATTCAGAAACTTTGGTGGAAATTTCAGTGAGTTACACACATACACACATACACACACACACACACACACACACACACACACACACGAGTGTAAGACTGAAAACACACATACACACACACACACACACGAGTGTAAGTCTGAAAAAAAACATAATATTGTAAAATCAAATTTTAAAACTTTCAAAATAGCTATGCTCTCTAGATTTCTATAGTTTTGGAGTAAAATAATATTCAAACTTTTTTTTCTTTATGTAAAGACATTCAATCGCCTGTCACAGGCACAGAAGAATCAACTAAAAAAAAGTTTTTGAGTCATGGGGACTTGATGGGGTAGGGCTGGGTGATAGACATAAGACACAAATGACACAGCAATACAAAAAACACAGAATGAAGTGAGATTGGGCTTGAGTGGTGGTTTGTATAAAAGATAGTTTGCTCCTGTGATGTATATAGATAACATCACAGCTGTGTTGATTAAATTTACATAGAAGATGAAGGGTATCATTAGCAAAATCACTGGAGGGAGAAGCCATTACCTGCTCCACGTGATGCCATACATGCTATAAAGGGTAAATTTGTGAGCAAGACCATTAAATATAGCTTTTTTTTTCCTTTTGCTATTTCATTTAAAGTATATCAGTTGTTCAGGAAGATATTAACATGCCAAGGAAACAATTTCAACTTGGTAGAGTCTTTGATTGAATTAAGGAAACGTGATTTTTTTAAAGAACTTCTTTGATTTCTTTAATTTTTGTATTATCTTTATTGATTTATTTATTGAATAGAGACAGTCAGAAATAGAGAGGGAAGGGGATGATACAAAGACAGACACCTGCAGCCCTGCTTTACCATTCACACAGGTTTCCCCTGCAGGTGGGGACTGGAGGCTCATACCTGGGTGCTTGCACATTGTAACATGTGCACTCAACCAGGTGCACCACCACCCAGCCCCCAAAGAAATGTGATTATTTTTTTTAATAGAGACAGGGAAGGCAGGAAGAGGAAGTGAAAGAGATCAAAGCACCAAATCTTCTTCCTTCTTTCTGGTGAGAACCAGGCTCGAACCTGCATCGTGGACATGGCAAAGAAACACACGATCCAAGTGAGTGATTTCACTGGACCATGATTAAAATGCAATAACAAAGAAAGTATTTAATGTTTTATGTATTCAAATTATGGGTTTTGTCTTAGACTAAAGATATATACCCTGACATAATATACTACTGACTATTGCAAGTACCACAGAGACTCGGACTATGACTATGGATATTTTTCTTCCCTGTGGTTTGGTGTCATTAGAATCTTTGATACAGTGGCCCAGGAGGTGGCACAGTGGCAAAGGCACTAGACTCTCAAGCATGAGGTCCTGAGTTCAATCCCTGGCAGCACATGTAACAGAGTGATGTTTGGTTCTTTCTTTCTCTCTCTCTCTCTCTCCTATCTTTCTCATTAATAAATAAATAAAATCCTTTTTTAAAAAAAGAATCTTTGATGCTATTAGATTTAGCTATGACTATGATAAGTATGAGTTTTACTATTGACTTAATTATTGCCTAGATATTAGTTCCCTTGCATCAACTGAAAAGTATCTGCCACTAAGTCTACTGTCTTGTGAGAATGTATTATTTACTGCTGTGGTTATACTCACTATGAATTGTTAACGAGTAATTCTAATCATCAGCCAGGATATATTCTTAAGTTCACATACATCCACATCATGGTTTTAGGTTAACCACATTTCTCTTTCAAATTGATATTATTTTTTTCATGATTTTATATCAGGTAAATTCCATTTTAGTTTGTTTAATGAATAAGATGCTACAGGTTCAGTTTTCCATTCAACTTACTTATTTAACATGGCCAGTTTTAGCTGTTTTATATCAGCTAGCCAATAGTTATTTATGAAATAAATATACTATATAAGATCACCTTTTAGTGCAAACAAGTTTCAAGGCTCTGAGGAAACTGATTCAATCCCCAACATCATGATGAACCAAAATAGAGCAGTGCTTAGCTGAAAAGAAAAACTCATGAGCCAGAATTATTGAATAGATAATATTAAGATTTCTCACTAGACCTTAGCATTACAAATGTGACCACATATAAGCCAGCAGAGACATGTTCTCTCAAAAATATTCTACAACCTGACAGGTAGTGGAGTGGTGAAGCAAGGATTCAAAGGATCATTCCACATCCAAAAACAAGGATGGTAGAAAAAAGGAGAGACTACATATGTCCTTATAAGAGATAACATCTGAACTGATTCCTGGTTATATTAAAGAAGCAAAGAAAATACCAGGCAAGAAGAACAGAATATACACAGGCATAGAAAGGTGTTGATTAATCATTGAGTTTACATCTAGCAAGAAATGAGGCCCTGGATAGCAAAAAGAAATGAGAAATCCAGGCCAAATGTTGATGAAAAGCCCACTTGGTAGAGCATGGGGCTTCTAACATTAAACCAGACAAGAGTAAATACTCATACTTCTACCTCCAGTCCCCACCACCCTTTTCTCCAAACACAAAGACTTTAAAGAGGGGAGAGCGGGAGTTGGGCGGTAGCACAGCGGGTTAAGCACACATGGTGCAAAGTGGAAGGATCCTGGTTCGGGCCCTGGCTTCCCACCTGCAGGGGAGTCGTTTCACAGGTGGTGAAGCAGGCCTGCAGGTGTCTTGGCTTTCTCTCCCCCTCTCTGTCTTCCCCTCCTCTCTCCATTTCTCTCTGTCCTATCCAACTACAATGACATCAATAACAACAATAGTAACTACAACAATAAAACAACAAGGGCAACAAAAGGGAAAATAAATAAATGTTTAAAAAATAAATAAATGAAGAGGGGAGAGCTCCCAGTAGAACACCCAGTAAAATGCAAGGACCTCCGAGTCGGGCAATAGCGCAGTGGGTTAAAAGCAAGGACCTGCGTAAGGATCCCGGTTCAAGCCCCCGGCTCTCCACTTGTAGGGAGTCGCTTCACAGACGGTGAAGGAGGTCTGCAGGTATCTTTCTCTCCCCCTCTCTGGCTTCCCTTCCTCTCTCCATTTCTCTCTGTCCTATCCAACAACAACGGCATTAATAACAACAATAATAAAAACATGGGCAATAAAAATGGGGGGAGGATAATTTCCAGGAGCAGTGGATTCGCAGTGCTGGCACCGAGTCTTAGCAATAACCCTGGAGGTAAAAATTAAAAAATGCAAGGACCTAGGTTCAAGCTCCTGGCCTGAACCTGAAGCATAGAGGGGGAAGTAAGCTTCACATGTAGTGAAGCAGAGCTGCAGGTGTCTTTCACTCCGTCTCCCTCTTCTCTCTTGATTCCTGTGTTTACTGCAGCACTATTTAAAATAGTCAAAAAATAGAAGTGATCTAAGTGTGTGTCACTGAATGATGACTAGAGAGCCTTTTGTGGTATTTGGCAAGAATGTGGAGAAAAAAGAACAGTTACAAACTATTGGTGGGAAGATAAATTTATGCAGCACTGTGGAAAATAGTATGATTATTCACAATTATTAAGCATAAAGATACCATATGATCTACTTATTCCTCTTCTGGAGGTTTATCTAAAAAGAAAAATAAATGCTGTTTTGGATGAGAATATAGTGTTATCAGGCAGAGCAACAGGATTTTATGTCTGAGACACCAAAGTTCCCAGGTTCAATCCCTGGCATCACCATAAGCCAGAGTTAAGCAGTGTGCTGGTAAAAATAAATAAATAGATAAATAAACAAATAGCAAAATGAAAAGCTTAAATCAAAACGTCCATATACCTTTGTGTTCACTGCATCAGGATTCAGAGTAGTCAAGATATGGAACAGCCTGAATGACCATTAATAGATGAATGAGTGGATGAAGAAGTGATATCTCTCGTTGATCTTTGCATAACACAGGTTGGAACTTCGTTGGTCTACTTCTTCATGAGTTTTCCTGTAAAATTAGACTGTACTTCAGTTTACTACTGTAAATGTATTCTCTTCCCTATAATTTTCTTAATATTTTTTCTTCCTCCTAGCTAACCTTATTATAAACAGATGGTCCATAAATTGCATATTGTATATTGATTTACTGTTTAAGTTACCACTACACATAAGACTTTCTGTCAACAGCAGATAATTACAAGTTGAGATCTGAAGAATTCACAAGCTATACAGAGTTTTTGGGTTTTGTTCTGATTGCTCTTTTATTTTGGTGTTGGAGAGGTCAGCACCTTAAATACATGCTTTTTAAGGGTCAGCTAGATGAACAGTGGAATTCTACTCAGCTCTAAAAAAAAAATGGAATATTACACTTTGAGAAATTTTAGACACTCCTCGAGGAGATTAAGAGAAGTGAAATGATTCAGACTAAGGGAGACAGTACACCAGGAGGGTACTCTGGAGGGTTCTCTGGATGCTGGGGAGCGGAGTTGCATTTGTGTCTCAGGGTTAAAAAATAAACATCAACCATTAGTAGAGACAGAAAAATTGTATGGAGTGTCTCCCAGGCAGGCACAATGAGGTTCTGTCTCCTATGTTCTGCCTGTGTCTGCATCCTGTATCTCCAGTCTCTCTCATCTTTCTTATGGGCTCACTATCCCATTGCTTACTGGGTATGTGCATTTACAGCTAAATACAAACATTTTATGAGTATGCATAAATATAAACATCTTAAAGGAATGAGTAGGTTTGTTATCTCCAATTCTAGTCTTTATAAGAGACTTACATCTGCAAATCCTGACTTACCCCAAGGATATAGGAAGGGTCATCAGATAAAACTACCTTCATGTTAGCCCCAAAGCCTGTTGACCACTATCTGTGTTTGCTCTGATACAGACAAAACTCCCCTGGGGGCTGGAGACAGAACTGGAAAGATAACAAAGAATTTCTGACTTATTTGGCCTAACACTTAGCTGCTGGTAATTAAGAAAAATATTTCGGGGAGTCAGGGCGGTAGCGCAGCGGGTTAAGCGCACCTGTCACGAAGCTCATGGACCGGTTTAAGGATCCCAGTTCGAGCCCCCATCTCCCCACCTGCAGGGGAGTCGCTTCACAAGTGGTGAAGCAGGTCTGCAGGTATCTATCTTTCTCTCCCCCTCTCTGTCTTCCTCTCCTCTCTCCATTTCTCTCGGGCCTATCCAACAACCAGGACATCAATAACAACAACAATAAAACAACAAGGGCAACAAAAGGGAATAAATAAATAAATATTTTTTAAAAAAGAAAAATAATTCATCAGGCATTATAAGTCAGAAGTCTATCAAGAAACCAGGGATTTACAACACTCTACCATTGGTGGTCAAAACAAATATACAAAAATCATTATATACATGTGACAATAACTGTCTTATAAATCATTATCATTCCCTCAATAAAGTGAGTTAAAATAAAATATAGAGAAAGAAAAAGAAATAGGCTAGGTAATTTAGCATGTTGGTCTGAGAGGACTGGAGTTAGGTGCTATGTATAATATTGGATAAGTGAGCAATTATGGCAGAAGGTAAAAGCCAAACCTAAAGATAAGAAAGAAAAATCAAAATTACACCAATAAATTGCACCATGAAGAATGTGATTCATATAAGTGTGGGCAAGTGGATGGGAAGTAATGAACTTGATCTTAGTACATATTTGTAGTGACTTCCTTATTACAAGGATCCACTATCTTGTGAGAAAGATAACATCAAGTGGAGAAAACATTTCACAGCTGATAGGAGGTTTTGCATAACAGAAAAACTGGCCCATGAATGCAGAGAATGAAAAAGAAGATTTGGATAATATGGTTTTTTTTATTTCATCTTTGCATAACTGATCAGTGTTGAGTAGAGAAGATTTTAACGTGTGTTTGTGTGTGTGTGTGTGTGTGTGTGTGTGTGTGTGTGTGTGTGTGTGTGTGTGTGTGTGTGTGTGTTTTATCCAGAGTTTGGCAGTCTGTACTTAATCAATCTGTTTATATTTGACATACCTCATGTACATATCATGAAAAGAAAAGGCTACTTGTTCACCATTCTCCAAATAATAACTCTTAGCATCAGCAGTCATAAAAAACCAAATGAGTGAGGTCATACAAAGATGCAGTGATAATGTGAGCATAGATTTTTCACAAACATTCTTGATTTTTCATCTCAGAGAACATTTCTCGCCTTCATTAGTACCTGTTTCCTCTATGCTACATTGACTTTTAATGAGCTACAGGATTATTTTAGGAAACATTACACAATGGTGTGAATTTTTAATGCAGATACCCAGAAAATGGGATGGGTTCCTTCTAAGAGCTGAGAGCCGCCCAATGTTATTAACACATATGATGGCAGTTTTATTTACTGGCTGAACGAGTTCAATAGCTTGGATCCCTAATGATTGGAACTGATCTGTAATTTATCTGTAAACTCAAATAGAAACAACAGAGAAATGAAAATAAGGCAAAGCTCTGGACACTAAGTAGGAGGAAGAAATGCATTCGAGATAATTTGCTAGAGGTTTTGACTGATAGGTCTTGGTAAGATGTCTTTAAAGAATTGTTAGAGCTGGGTCAGGCTGGTGGTGCACCTGGTTAAGAGCACACATAACAATGTGCAAGGACCCAGGTTCAAGCCCCTGGTCTCCACCTGCAGGGGGAAGCTTCATGAATGGTGAAGCAAGACTGCTGGTATCTCTCTATCTCTCTCCCTATCTTTCCCTCCCTTCTTAATTTCTCTCTATCTCTATCATTGGATAATAATAAATAAATAAATATTATCACTGGATAATAAAATAAAATAATTACAAATAGAACTGCTTAAAGAAGCTTCTGATAAGCAGTGGTCAATGCACTTGGTTTGCAAACATTCTGAATAGAAGGTGCATTGCTTTATTACATACAAGCAAACTAAGCATTCACTCACCGAGTAGAGTATGGTCTACTTGTTTTTGAACATGTGTTCAGAGAAACACTATATACTCTATTTTTCGTAGGTGTTGCAATGTGATCCCTTCCTCCAGGCTAGTCTGGTCTTAAGTGTTCGAGGCAGTAACTCTAAAATAGTTATAAGTATAGTTGCTTTTTTGAGTTTGAGTTTTAAGAATAGTTTAAATATAGTTGCTTTTGCCCTCCTGCCCAGTGAGGTGGAAAATTCCTTGCCCTTTTCCCCTTGACAGAACCTAAGAGGCCATCAATTATTTTGACAGACCCTGCAGCGAGCAGGCCTCCTCATGACCTCTGCAACAGAATACTGTTACCAGACAGTTAAAAAGAGATGGCCTGATAAATGATGGCCCAATAGATTGCAAACAGATGGTCGGGTGGTCCCAACAAAGAACAAAAGAATGTGGTGACCCCCACTTTGGCCGGGATCTATTGGTCTGGTGTGATGTTTAAAACTAGCCCATGCTTTGCTCTGAATAGATCAGGCTTTTGCTAAATTTGAAATGATTGGATATAGGCTGATAAGGTGATGTGTTCCCCCTCCCTGAGTGTAGTCTGAATTCCTATAAATTGTATGGCTTGAGCTTTGTTCAGGGTCGAACTGGCAGACTGTTGTCTGTTGCCACTCGGCCCGGATTGCAATTCGTGAATAAACATCTTTTGCTTCCTTGCAGTGGATGGTGGTTTGATTTTGCTCGCTAACATTAAGCTATGATCCTAGCTCAACAGGTAAGTTGGGGAGGTGGGGTGGGAGGGGGAGGTCCTAGCTCTACTCACAGCTCTTGGGCAGGGACCCACAGGAAAGGACAACATGCCCACCACACTCAGAGCTGTGGCATGCAGCACACACAAGTAAAGGGCTCTTAGGAAAAGGAGCCTTTTACGTTGCATCTCTCCTCCAGATAACAAGGATATTAAGAGCAACCAGATCCACTTGATTGCATTGCTTTTTTTTTCAGTATTGATTTATCTGTTAATTTTTTAATGTTTTAGTTATTTATTGGATAGATACAAAAGTCAAAAGGGGATGGGGGACAAGGAGGGGGAGAGAAAACACCTGTAGCACTGCTTTACCTCTCAAAAAGTGTGTCCCCCTGGAGGCGGGGTCCAAGGGCTTGAACCCAGGTCTTTGAACATTGTAGCATGTGCGTTCAACCAAGTGTGCCACCACCTAGCCCCTTTTGACTACACTTCTCATATGGGTCTCTTTACAAAGAACATTACAGCATGAAAAAGAAATGTAATATTAACGAAGAGGTCAGAATTCTTAGTTCAATTTGTTATATCAAACTCACAGCCATTTTCAATCTTGACCTCTAGTAAGTTTCATTGCAAATTGTTCTGTCCCTCTCTTCCAGCTCACTAACTCTTAGGAAATCAGTGTGTCCTCTAGACCAGTTGCAACTAGAATAAGAACAGTACTGGTTCTTTATGGGTCCTTTTCTGCTTCAAACACCTGTGTTTGTTTACCAGAGCACTGTTCAGCTTTGGTTTAGAGTGATTTTGGGGATTGAGCCTGGGGCATTTGCTCCCTCAGGCATGAAAGCCATTTTGCATAACCATTATGCAAACTCAATGCAAAACCTTAATGACAGCCTCAAGAACCTACTCTTAGTCATTCTCCATGGCTCTTCAATGTTCATTTTTTTTTCCCCTCATTGGGATATGCTGGGGCTCAGTGCCTGCACTACAAAACCACTGCTCCTGGAGACCATTTTTTTTAATATTATTATTGGATAGAAGAAAGAGAAATTGAGAGAGAAGGGGGAAGATAGAAAGGGAGAGAAATATAGACACCTGCAGACTAACTTCACTGCTTGTGAAGTGACCTCTGCAGTTGGGGAGCAGGGAGCTAAAAGTGGGATCCTTGAGCAGGTCCTTGTGTCTTCATACTATGGGCGCTTAACGCAGTGCACCACTATCAGACCCTATTGTTCAACATTTTAAATCAATTCAAAGCAATTCTCATTAAACTGCTCAATGCCTTGGAATGATCTCTGAAATACTAATGTTAAAGAGGCGACTGTTGTGTATGATCGTGCAGGATTCCCTAAATTGGGGGTGAGAGTGTTTTGCAGACAATTATCACAGAAAGGGGGAGAAATTGTACCCACATGTCAACAACTGTAACCAAAAACCATTAACCCCCACCTCAATGATTTAAAGAATTCACAAGCACTTCCTAAGTTTTCAAACCTTATTAGTTGATAAGATTTTCATAGTTCTTTATACCCATAACAGTATTACCTTAAACTGTGTGACTCTGAGCAATTTCAAAATGTAAAGGTGATCTCTCTACTTGGGAAAATGTTGCAAAGCAGTGCAGAATGCTCCCCTTTATCTATTGCTGCATCCATAGAGGCTTTCTATAGAGTGTAACTGGGCTCCACCTAAAAGTATTTCTTCAATTAGTTTTTTTTGTTTTTTATTTATTTTATTTTCTTTATTTATTGGATTGAGATAGCCAGACATCCAGAGGGTTGATAGAGAGGGAGTGAGACAGAGAGACACCTGCAGCACTGCTTTACCACTTGCAAAGCTTTCTGTTAGGAAGCCACTGACCAAGCCTGACCCCAAACCAAGACAGACACGGACAGAGTAACGATGTTCAAAGATTGATTCACACAGACATGCAAGACACACATACAGAGGAACTCGGTGCTGAGGGTTCACTAGCTAGGACTGCTCCCTGGGCTAGGAACTCCGAGCAACTCTGAGACCCACTGTTTATATACACTCAAGGGATGGGGTTTGCACAAGCAGGATGTAGACTTGATCTAAGGAAAACAGTTATGCATTACATCTTGAGCAATATCTTGAGTAAAGCAAAGGGCACAAGTTATATATACATTACATTCTTTATCTAAACAGTACACTCTAATCTCTATTTATGGTGTATGTCTTTTATCTCAGCAAAGCAGGTATACAGAAGCAAAATGAGCAGGTAAAGCTGAGTGGGTATTTCAAAAATTCAAATGGTCACATGAACACTTATTTTGCAGCATCATTCTTGTAAATTCAAGCGAGTCATCTGTGGCTGCCCAGATGATGCGGGTGTTCCTGTGGTAGAGGTCAGCTTGTTTCTCAACTTTTGCTGTCTTTTACTTATAAAGCAAGTCTCTAAGATGGAGGAACTCTAAAATGGGGAACTCTTGCTCTCACTTTCCCCCTGCAGATGGGAACCAGGGTCTTGAACCCTGGTCCTTGCACATTGTAATATGTGTGCTCAACCACATGCGCCATCACCCAGCCCCTCTAGTCAGTTCTTTGTAACAACAATAACAAAAACTTCTTGCTCCTTTCGTATTACAGAATCATTATTTTCTTCCCTTAGGAATAGTTTTCCTTCCACTTATTTCCAAGCCCTGTAAGTCATGATGAAAAGTTCACATAAATAAATACACTTGCATCTTTTATACATAGATACTTTCATTGATTTGTACTAGAGCACTGCTCAGCTCTGACTTATGGTGGTGTCGGGGGTTGAACCTAGGACTTTGGATCCTCAGGCATGAAAGTTTCTTTCATGCTATATACCTCTGCACATGAATATTTTTTTTTATTTTGATCTAATCCAATGTTTTGGGTAGTAGATAGCTAGCATTTATCTAGTGTTGCTGGTAATTATGCAGCACAGAGACCTCAACAAACACATATTTGTGTGTCTAGTTTCTTTGTGTCCTCACCCCTGAATATTTCTGTGGGGTCTTAGGGTAAACCACTTGGTTTCTAAATTCTGACTTTAGACTTATTGCAGAGAATATGTATTCCCAACATTCCATCTTATAAGTTCTGGGTTTGTATTCTCTTCATATTTTTTCTTTACATTTAAAAAAAAGTCACACTTTTGAATTCTGTTGTGCAAAGCTGGAATGATTATTTTCAGGAAAACAATCTCAACAGAAATGAATCTCAACACTCTCATCTAAAGAACAATAGGATATGTTCCCAGATGACTCTTTCAGCTTGATGTCATGAGGTGGGATTAAGAAGCAATATATAAAACAGCAGTATTTGAAACTTATCTTCCTACTGAAGTAAAGATGTTCCATCTGCTTTGAATACAAAGGAGATAGCAGGCATATTCCTGGGGCTAACTGAATTCCCCAGCTCTTGAAAGGAAATGTGTTTAGCTTATATTTGAATCTATGTAGGCTATGAATTTTTCAGTTTAGTTATGGGATAAACAAAGATTTATAAACCTTCTACTCCTGTTTGTCTAATTGGTCATGGAAGTCTAACTTTGCTGCAACACTACCAATGTCATCTTAACTTCTTTTGTCTGTGTGCACTGGGAGAAGCTACTATTTTGACACTGATTATTTGATGAAATCAGAAACTGGAATTCTGGAATTTTCAGAAGACATTTTTAGTGGTGTAACTACCTTGAGCAGTATGAAAGTAGATGTTCTTGCTAATGGGAGATTAGGTTAGAGGGAGCTTTCAAGAACTGGGTCAAGTCAAAGGCATAATTAAGGATGGGTGTTCACAGAGCTCCTGATGTCTGTTTTACTGGAGGAAACAAGTCCTACGGCTTCTACAGGAAACCTTGGTCTCTTACAATAATTTCCTAGAGCTGTACAAACTCTATTACACATCCCATGAATGCTTATTTTCACCTAGAGTTTATAATTGGTGGCCTCCTCTCTTTTACTGAAGAACTCTCTATCATTGGCCACCAGCCATACAAGGTCAGCCTACTACCATCACAATCCCTTGATCTATTTTATTTAATTTATTTTTTAATATTTTTATTATCTTTATTCATTTATTGGATGAAGACAACCAGAAATCAAGAGAGAAGGGGGGCAGAGAGGAAGAGAGACAGAGAGACACCTGTAGCACTGCTTCACCACTCATGAAGCTTTACCCCTGCAGGCAGGTCCTTGCACATTGTAACATGTGAGCTCAACTAGGTGTGTCACCACCCAGCCCTTATCTATTTTATTTTTTAATCATATTTATTTACATACATAAGAGAAAGAGAAAGGAACACACAGTGAAAGAGAGAGAGAGAGAGAGCAGAAGAGAAAAAAAAGAGCACCATTCAACCCTGGAATATAGAAGTTCTAGAAACTGAGTCAGAAATTGGGGGTCCTCAAGAATATAAATTCCATGTTCTAATACTGAGATATGTTTTTAACTCTTTTAAATTGTTAGTCTTTTTTTTATTTATAAAATGAAAAATATCTACAAGACCACAGGATCAGAGGGGTACAATTTCCACCACCACTTCCATTGGAAGTTTTCCTATTCTTTATCCCCCTGGGATCATGGACCAAATATCGTTATGGGGCACAGAAGGTAGAAGGTCTGGCTTCTGTAATTACTTCTCTGCTGGACATGGGCATTGGCAGGTCGATCCACACTCCCAGCCTGTTTCTATCTTTCTCTAGTGGGGCAAAGCAGATGGTCATCTGTCCAGTGAAGTCAGGTTGGCATCATGGTAGCATTTGCAACTTGGTGACTGAAAAAGCATTATGATATAAAGCAGAACAGATTGTTAAATACTCAGGAAGCTAAAGGTAAGAGGATAGCAGATGATATATGACATCTCCATTTTGGAAAAAGCTAGAAGGTCTATTTTTAGGAGACACAGAGAGGGAAGAGATCCCACAACTCCACCATCAATGGAGATACCCTGAAGTGTACATGCTTTTTTCCAGGGGCATCAGGGCTGGATCCCATGGCCTTGTATATTGTAGAGTACTGAGTCGCACCAGAAGAACTAGTACTCCTCAAATGTTTAAGTCTAGTGTACTTATCTAGTTTGCATTCCATGTCTTAAAATGTTTCAATTTTCAATTTTTGGTAAAAGTGCTTACTCTTCCCCATCTAACATTTTTCATTGTTTGTGTTTATTCGTTTCAGTTGACTCCGACAGTAGAGGATTATCATTCTGAATCCAAACACAGATTTCTCTTCACTGCAGCTGCAGGTGATTCATACCCCCAGGAATGGCTAAGTATATGTGTGACAAAATTGAGTCACTTAACATCCTGAAGCTTTTTGAGTCAGAAAGGATCAAATCAGATTTCTCCTTTGCTTTTTTCCGTGAGGAAATGTATTTTCCTCCATCAATTCTTACCTCCAACACACAGTAAGCATATCAGATACTGAGATTTAAAAAAAAAAAAAAAAAGAGAGAGTTAACAGAAAAAAAAGAAAACCGCCCAGTATTAGTTTCCTAGGCCTGCCAGAACAAAACGCATGATGTGTGAACACTTAGACACACAAATTTATTCTTTCACAGTTCTGAGGGACTGAAACTCAAAAATTAAGGTGTCCACCAAGCTATGCTCTCTGCCTTTCCCGGTGTTCCTAGGAACCCTTGAAATGTCTTGGTGTGTGGGCATAACGGTCTAATCTCTGTCCCCATAGTCACTTGTATTTCCTGTTCTTATTTATTTATGTCTCATCTTATAAGGGCACCAGCTATAACAGATTTGTCTCCTGTATAAATGAAGGGTGATCTCTTAACTTGATAATATATGCTCAGATCCATAAGACTAGGATCTAGGACTTTAGTTCATCTCGCAATCAGTCCCCAATATAGAGTTGGTCCAAATATTCAGGCCCTGGATTGGGGAGATAACTTAGTGCTAGCGCATAGAACTTGTATGTCTGAGTACCCAGAAGCCCCCAGGGCAATCCTTGGAACCACTATGTTGTAGAGCTGAAGAGTTCCCTGGTCTCTCTCTCTCTCTCTCGCTCTCTCTCTCTCTTTCTCTCTTTCTCTCTCTCTCTTCTTCTCTCACATAATAAATAGATCTAAAACAAATACTCAACTCCAATATGAACTGAAGGCCAAAGTGTCTTTATATTTATATTCCTACAGAGTAACAGATGAACAAACTTGAAATTTTGTGATCCTTTAAATAGAGTTCACACTGAAAATGTATATTTTGAATCATAGCATCTGTGTGCATCTTATGCTGAAATGTTCCATTTCTCTCTTTGTACATATGCTTGAGAAAGTAACAGCTTTCCTCTAAAGTATTCTAAACAGCAGCCTGTAATTTGTTTGGCCATGATATACATATCTATGATGTATACTCAACCCAAAGTGATGAACACATATTTATTGGTAACGAAAAAGAGTTATTGTTTAACATTAAGACAGACGATAAAGTAACTGCATTGAATTTGTAGTTCTTCAATTTATTTCCCCACAGAAATAATTCAGGACTGGCTTTGTTAATGCCCAGCTCATAGGAATTTTGTGAAACTTACATGAAACACCACTTGGAAAATGTTTTCCTTTTCTTTTTCCTTCCTTTCTTTTCCTTTTCCTTTTTTTTTTTTTTTAACCAGAGCACTGATCATCTCTGGCTTATGTTATGGCTTATGGTGATGCAGGGGATTGGACCTGGGCACTTCAGAGTCTCAGACTTGAGAGTCTCCTTGCATAACCATTTTGCTATCTACCTCCACGAAAGTGCTTACACAGTGCCTGGCCCCTTATCTCCTCATGATCCACTCCTGTTTGAATTTGCTCATGTGGGAAAGAGAAACAGAAAATGATTAGAACCTAAAGCTTCTTACAAATATTGTCTGTAGGTGGATTTTTCAACAACTTTGCCTAGTGAAAATTTCTCCCCCAGAGGGTGGCAGGAAGAGTACCACATTTCTCAGGTGAAGCTGAAGATCAGCTATAACATCACCATCCTGTGTTGCATCTGAAAACAGCCTGTATGATGACAGTGATGCCATTGGGGCGGGGGGGGGGGGGGGTCTGACATGGAAGCTTCATTCAGGCTTATCTAGAAACAGATTCTGAGAGGACACATTTTCTTTAATCAGGTGTGAGTGATCTGTAGCAATAGGACTTCATCATCCAGTGTGCTTCCAGCATGTGGCAGCAATACAGACCCCTGTGGAAATTGGGTTCAATAAAATATTAAAAAGTCTATGAGGATCTTGATGGATATTAATGAAAAAATGCCAGATGTGCTTGGTTGGAATAACTGATTAACAACAAGGGCAACAAAAGGGAATAAATAAATAAAATAAATATTTTTTTTAAAAAAGGAATAACTGATTAGAAAACTTAGTTTTTCACTCTCGTGAGTGTAAGAGAAGACAGGTAATGGGCTGTAGCACAGAGGGTTAAGCGCACGTGGTGCAAAGCCAAAGGACCTGCTTAAGGAACACAGTTAGAGCCCCCCCCCCCCCCCCCCCCCCCCCGCCTCCAGCTCCCCACCTACAGGGGAGTCGGGCGGTGAAGCAGGTCTGCAGGTGTTTATCTTTCTCTCCCTCTCTCTGTCTTCCCTTTCCTCTCTCCATTTCTCTCTGTCCTATCTAACAACAACGACAATAATAATAATTACAACAATAAAACAAGAGCAACAAAAAAGGAATAAATAAATAAAAATTAACAAAAAGAGAGAAAAGACAGATGATGCTACTAGGAGTGGGAATTATCAAAACCAGCATCACTTAGTGCAGAATCGATCTTTCAGGCAGTATGACTTCACACCGATACAAGACAATAGCCGTGAACCTGGCCCATCGGGGGCTGCTAAATGGAGGTGGATGGGTAGAGAGGTTGGGGAAATACCTGGATGCTAAAGCATAGGACTGGCGTCATGAGGTCCCCGGTTCAATCCCTTGCAGCATCTACGCCAGTCTTAAGTGGTACTCAGGCCACTCCCTCTCTCTTATAAAAAAATTAATTAAGAAGTCCTTTTAAATAATCAAAAATATGGGGCCAGTTGGTGGTGCACCTGGCTGAGCCCACATGCTATAATGCTCAAGGGGCCTGGGTTCAAGACCCCAGTCCCCACCTACAGGGTGAGAGTTTTGCAAGTGGTGAATCAGAGCTGCAAGTGTCTCTCTCTCTCTCTATTTCTCTCTCTCTCCTTCCCTCTCAATTTCTGGCTGTCTCTATCCAATAAATAAATAAAGATAATACAGGGGGTCAGGTGGTGGCACAGTGGGTTAAGCGCATGTGGCGCAAAGCACAAGGACTGGCGTAAGGATCCCGGTTTGAGCCTCCAGCTCCCTGCCTGCAGGGGAGTCACTT
Organism: Erinaceus europaeus; assembly: GCF_950295315.1. NCBI lineage: Eukaryota > Metazoa > Chordata > Mammalia > Eulipotyphla > Erinaceidae > Erinaceus > Erinaceus europaeus. The sequence goes on from NC_080170.1 coordinate 117,720,552, forward strand.
CACAGGCGGTGAAACAGGTCTGCAGGTGTCTATCTTTCTCTCCCCGTCTCTGTCTTCCCCTCCTCTCTCCATTTCTCTCTGTCCTATCCAACAACGAACAACACCAACAATGGCAATAATAATAACCACAACGAGGCTACAACAACAAGGGCAACAAAAGGGGGAAAAATGGCCTCCAGAAGCGGTGGTTTCATGTTGCAGGCACCGAGTCCAGCAATAACCCTGGGGGAAAAGAAAAACAAAAAAAGAAAAGAAAAAGAAAAAAAATAAAGATAATACAAAAAAAAATTTTTTAAAAAACTTTAAAAATGAAAAAAATAAATAATCAGTGCTGGGTGGTAGCACACTTGGTTGAGCACACATGTTACAATGCCCAGGGACCCAGGTTCAAGCCCCCAGTCCCCACCTGCAGGGGGAAAGCTTTGCAAGTTGTCTCTCTGTCTCTGTTTCTCTCTAATCCCTCTCTATTGCCCCTTTCCTTCTCGATTTCTGGCTGTCTCTATCCAGTAAGTGAAGACAATAAAAACTTTGGATATTGGACTGTGGAGACAGAAGGATGTTGCTCAGACTTGCATGACTTAGGGCCCAAAGGTCCCGTTCTTATCAAGCACCACTATATGCCTCAGCTGAATTGTCTACACAAATTGACCACACCTGCTGGCCATGTTTTCCATTGTTTTGGACAGGACAGAGAGAAATTTGAGAGAGGAGGAGAGATAGAAAGGGAAAGAGAAAGATAGATACCTGCAGACTTGCTTCACTGCTTTTGAAGTGTATCCCCCTAAAGG